>NC_090280.1:96644607-96959964 GCF_037392515.1 Haliotis asinina
GGATGATGTACATAACACACGATAGGGGGTGAGCATGTTTACATGAGGATTGGTGATGTACAAACACAAGTATGTACTCGGGTAGATAGGCTATACATGAATTACATAGATACAATGTACACAGGTGGATGAGATTAATTTATCAATAAGTCCCAGGCACTTGGTAGGTACACTCCTTGGTCGCGGTTGATGGCTGGTTTCTGTCTCCGGATCTCGATGGCCTCTTGCAGTTTCCTTTGGCGCCAGTTGTTGTTGTTGGTAGATAGTATCCTAGTGTCCTCCCATCGAATTGAGTGTTCAGGGTTCTTGAGTATGTGTTCAGAGATGGCCGATTTCTGGTCGAGTTTCCTGACTGAGGTCTGATGTTCCTTCATTCTGGTGTTGATTGGTCTCAGCGTTTCTCCAATGTATAGGTCGCCACAGTTGCAAGGGATCTGGTAGATGCATCCTCTCGGGTTAGGGTGTTCACAGCTGGGTCCTTTACCGTTGGCTTTTAGGTAGGTCTTGATGGTCTTGCCACTGGAGAAGGTGACATCGATGCTGGCTTTGGTCTTGATGAGGCGTGATATTTGATGACTGATGGGGCCAAGGTAGGGTATGGTTACTCTGATGGGTGATGGAGAAGGTTTGGGGCGGGGTTCTCGGTCCTTAAGGGTCTTGTTGATGGTGGCTGTGACGAGTTGGGGAGGGTAACCGTTGAGTGTGGTGAATGTCTTTCTGAGGTGGTCCAGTTCATTGTTTAGGGCATCGGGGTGGCAGAGGGCTTTGGCACGTCTGGTAAGGGTGGCGATGATAGCTTGCTTGATCTGAGGGTGGTGGCAGGAGTTGTAGTGGATGTACTGGTCGGTGTGCGTCGGCTTGCGGTAAACTGAGGTTCTAAGTCCATCGTCTGTGGTGTGGAGGGATACATCAAGGAAGGGCATCACCATTGATGCTGACAAGGGCAAAGCAGCAGTCATCATGGACACCCCGGAATTCCTCCAGCTCGTCAACAACAGCCTCTCAGACACCACCACCTACCTCAACATCAAGAAAGATCCGACGGCCAGACTGGAAAGACAACACAAGAAAACCCTGAAGGACCTCCATGAGAAGAGAGAAATCAACGACATCATCTTCAACCAGCTGAACCCTATCAACTCCCAAGCCCCATACGGAAGAGCCACCATCAAGATCCACAAGAACCCGCCCAAAGCCCGGATCCTAGTCTGCTCAAGAGGTTCAGTTTTCTACAACACCGCCCAGTTCCTCACACGTCTCCTCACTCCACTTGGCAAAGATGGCAAGTCCTACATCAGCGACTCTTCATCCTTTGTCAACCAGCTGAAAGAATCCAACCCCACAGGCACCATGGTCAGCTACGACGTCGTGGACCTCTTCACCAACATCCCACTAGAAGAAGCCCTGGACATCCTTCGCAGCAAGTTAGCCAACCGGATAGATGACTTGGACACCCAGCTCACCATAGACAGCATCATCAACCTCGCCCGCAGCTGCTTTGACACCTCCTACTTCACATTCAATGGTAAGATATACAAGCAGATCCACGGTCTCCCCATGGGCTCACCTCTTTCTCCTCTCATTACAGAAATCTTCATGACCTCCTTCGAGGAAGCAGCCCTCTCCACAGCTCCGTTCCAGCCCCTCTGTTGGTACCGCAAAGTCGACGACACCTTCACCACCATCGCCTATGACAACGACCCCAATGAGCTCCTCAACCACCTCAACGACCAACATCCAAGAATCAAGTTCACCATGGAGACTGAGACCAACCAACACCTGCCCTTCCTTGATGTATCCCTCCACACCACAGACGATGGACTTAGAACCTCAGTTTACCGCAAGCCGACGCACACCGACCAGTACATCCACTACAACTCCTGCCACCACCCTCAGATCAAGCAAGCTATCATCGCCACCCTTACCAGACGTGCCAAAGCCCTCTGCCACCCCGATGCCCTAAACAATGAACTGGACCACCTCAGAAAGACATTCACCACACTCAACGGTTACCCTCCCCAACTCGTCACAGCCACCATCAACAAGACCCTTAAGGACCGAGAACCCCGCCCCAAACCTTCTCCATCACCCATCAGAGTAACCACACCCTACCTTGGCCCCATCAGTCATCAAATATCACGCCTCATCAAGACCAAAGCCAGCATCGATGTCACCTTCTCCAGTGGCAAGACCATCAAGACCTACCTAAAAGCCAACGGTAAAGGACCCAGCTGTGAACACCCTAACCCGAGAGGATGCATCTACCAGATCCCTTGCAACTGTGGCGACCTATACATTGGAGAAACGCTGAGACCAATCAACACCAGAATGAAGGAACATCAGACCTCAGTCAGGAAACTCGACCAGAAATCGGCCATCTCTGAACACATACTCAAGAACCCTGAACACTCAATTCGATGGGAGGACACTAGGATACTATCTACCAACAACAACAACTGGCGCCAAAGGAAACTGCAAGAGGCCATCGAGATCCGGAGACAGAAACCAGCCATCAACCGCGACCAAGGAGTGTACCTACCAAGTGCCTGGGACTTATTGATAAAGTAATCTCATCCACCTGTGTACATTGTATCTATGTAATTCATGTATAGCCTATCTACCCGAGTACATACTTGTGTTTGTACATCACCAATCCTCATGTAAACATGCTCACCCCCTATCGTGTGTTATGTACATCATCCTATCATGCGAAATGTATCACCACTGGCTTCCACCCTTATCCCCAATCATGTTATGTAAACATATCCAATCAACTGTAATGCATTACCATTGGCTTCCATCATTGTTATCTTAACTATCGGCTTCCTATCAGTGCTTGTTTATACTAGCTTTCGTTAACTCATTCCACTTGTTACTTTGTTATTGTTTTACCTGTACATATAAATACACCTCTGTATCCCTTTCTCAATCACCTGATGAAGGAGTAAGCATTAACTCCGAAACGTTGTGTTCTCTCATAAAGAAGTTGATATCCATAAAAATCTTCATTCTTATGTATTTTCACTTCTAAATGACATTCAAAGACTTGATAATGTGCGCAGGTTGTTGCTGGTTATCTCTGATCATGAGACATACAATTGTGGTCTACTAAGTACCTATCCCAAGCATGGCATCTTCCAGATGACTTCAGTTAGATACAGCTCACCAGACATTATATACTTCCTGGCATCCACCAAGATAACGTGCCAGGGTGAGGTGACTTTCAAAGTCAGCAAGACAACCATAGGCAAATACATCAGCAGTATGTCACCAAACATGTTGACAAGTCATTTATTACTCACCTGCCGCAGATATTTCTGTTTAATAATTTTACAAAGTCATTACACATTGTGTAAAAACATCGTGTGATGCCGTACATATGACGTCAAAGTGTTTTACAGTTATGACATCACAATGATAATTCCTCTGTCACAGTAGTATTGGACGTTGTTTGAGTGTCCCCACACTCGATGACTTCTTAGGAGAGAAGGACTTTGCTCGATATTATTTTGCTAATGTTGGGTGAGTAATAAATAAAATACTAAACTATGTCAAGTGTAACACCATATTTATGAAACTTGTGAAAGGTATTGGTATCTAACGAGTGAAAGCGAGTTAGATACCAAACCATTCACTTGCTTCACAAATATGGTATTACGCAGGACATAGTTTAGTATTCTCTATGTAATGATCTTCATGCATAATTTCACAGACCGCTGTCATCATTACACCTTCTCTATCAGTTGTCTCATTTTCTGTTGGAAGTACATAAAATATAATCATACTGTTCAGGAAGTTTGATCTTACTTGAAACTTGTTTGAGACTGAGATTTCATCTGTAGAAAAGCATTCTCTGAAAATTAAAGTGTAATGTATAACTGTTGTAAATCTAAAGAAATTGATGATTTCAAAGAAGGTCTAAACAACCAAGAAATCACAGGCAATTTTTCATCATATAACACAAACAATACTACAATTCTGAAGGTTTCAACTCAGCAAACATTTAAAAGATAATGAATCCACAATGCCTGTGGTCAAATGTAATAGTGGGTAACAATGTTAGATTGATGACTTTGCATGATAATGATTAGGTGCCTGACTCGACAGTGTGGGTTCCAATCCCAGATGGGATTCAACCTCAAAAGTACATGTATCTGTACTTTACACTGACAAAGTATCATAAATACATCATATATGTTACCTTAAAAAGTAGATTATACAATATATCTTACACAATATATGACACAGTTTTGTTTCCTTAAAAGGAATATTCACTTATTGTTTCTCATTGGACAAATTAGTTAGGAGTGAACTTTTGAACTGTGAAGTAACTGACTGACAAACTGTTTAGCTTTAGTAGTTATGTGATCTGGCAATGTTGCATTTAGGGTTGAAAAAACAGCAAAATGAAACTAATTTCAAAGATTGGTATTGGGATGATCCAATTCTACAACGAATTCTTCCCACTCACAAACAGAACAAGATATGCTTGACTTGATACATTTCTGCAGACATTCACTTCTTTAATCATGATATTGTCATATTTCAGTGTATGTGGCAGATAAACACAAACAATAGTGTCCCCTGAAAATTGTTTCAGTCAGGTGAGTCAAAACACACCATCAGGCAGTCCTGACTACATTCTCAGGTTGCCTAACGTCATCATGTTGTATTAACTTAGTACCTTTTTCCTGAGATTGGAAAATAAGAGGTGATCTTGGTTTCTTCTGGGAAGGAGAAATGTAGAACCCTTCTGATGGTAATTCTGAGAAGAAAGAGCTGGATAAGATTCCCTCATCACTGTCTGTTGGAGGTTCGGGTATTCCACACCATTTCGTTTTCTGAGTATACAACCTTTTAACAAACATGTTTATTCAGTGACAATATTATAATTCTTCAATCAGAAGTGTTAGCAATGTAACTGGCATCTATGTGTCTTTGATATTGAGCATAACAGAATATTTTCAAACATAACTATTTACATGAACATGTATAAATATATTATATTTGAAACTGATGAGCTCATGAATACCACTAATTGCTCTTGGTTTCCCACTGATAAATAAGAAGCCTTTTCTTCAGAAATACAAACTTCAAATGGTACTTGCAAATTGTTGATTTTAAGTGTGGCTACATTTGCAAATTTCATTCAGTGCTTATGAATGAATCAGCTAAATACTACCTATCCGACTGTGAGATAACAGATGAAGGGAAGATATTACTGTCCATCATTAAGCCGTGTCTTCCTAGTTCAAGCTCAGTTGATTCAGAATTTGCGCTAGCGAAAAAAACAAAACAAACACAAATTATCAGTCATATGAAAAGAGTCAATACATATGTGGAGCAAAAAATGTATATTGACTTTGGAATATGGAGATGGTAGTTAATGCATTTTTCTAAGAAATGTAGAAAAATGGTTAAGATGGGTTCACAGTGAAATTCAGACTCTCCTGCCAGCAATAGGTCTAAGTGAATTGTCAAGCAACCATTTGAAAAAATGGCTTTAATGTGGATTATATCCTAAATAATTCATTAATTCTGTTTTGGCTGTTTCTGGGTTTTTTCAGGCATTTAGCTTCGTACTCCTAAAGCATAGTCTTAGGAGGACTAGTGAGTGAGTGAGTTTATATATTATTTTTACAGCAACTATTCCAGCTATTTGGCAGTCAGTAAATAATTGTGCCTGGACCATACAATCCAGTGATCGACAGTATGAGCATCGATCTACGCAACTGGGATACGATGACATGTGTCAACCTGACAGCGCCTGACAAACGATCCCGTTAGTGGCTTCTTACGGCAAACACTAGTTTGATCTTCCCTGGTCTAGGTGTCAGTAGAAAGCAAAATATACACAGCTGCATTTCTACAACGTCAAGAAATGACAATTGGATTTTATGTAAACAACTCGTCAAGGAATCAAAAGAGTTGGCACATTACACAAACAGAAGATATTCTACTGAAGGTTTTGTCAACAGTGAAAAAAGCACTTGCAGTTGCAAAATCACTTAGTGTTTCATAACTTGAAATGCAGACGACGCATCTCGATCAAAATCAACAATTCAAAACTTGAAATATACGAACTCGGAAAACTTTAACAAAGTAAATTCAACACTCAGAAACAAACAGTGTAGTCCTTAAAGTATATAAAAATCTTAAAATTAATTTTACACACAGTATTGGTCGAAAAGTAGTAAAACTACCCATCTATCGTAGAAGTAAACATTCGTCTTCCGTTATATTTAACACGCACTAATTTGGGTTCAGCATCCCGCGAAAAACAAATATGGCGCCAGTGGCTATAAAATTTGTTGTTTCTTTTTCTTCACAGGTAATAACCGTTTCCAACAAGCCTCTAATTTTATCGATTTTGCTGTGGGTTTCTCAGTTAAATAGTTCAGTAGTCGGATCCATGAGTGTCACAAGTATGGGATGTAAATTATCATTTAGAACAGACGATGACTAGGCGAGCTCAGAGTCCCGTCATGACACTGCATCGGGATTGACGAACCACATCGCGGCTCTCGTCTAAACCAGCCCAGCAAGGAAGTAAAGACTGCAAGTGAAAATCAGTTCCATGCCCTAACAATATTGCACATTTGGTAGATATGTTTCTATCCTATTCGGGATACTTCAGCATGGTCAATGTTTACATATTTCAGGACGAGCACCACAAGGTACAGAATCTCGTTGGAGGGGATGGTTTTAAGAAGTGGTTGTCTCACCCTCGAGAGAAATCAGGGCAGATACAAGCAGTCTTTCAGCTTGAGGAACCCAGCCAGTTAGCCTACATTGACATTGGTGATTATCTTTGATTATTATTATTTTATTATTATTATTATTCTAATAGTCTGACATTGCAGTGTTATTTCTGTTCTTCGTGTTCGCGGCATTCCTGCAACACAATTTAAATATTGCCTCACAGACCAGGGTCACTATGGTTACTAACCAATCATTCTGAGCTAATAGGAATTTTGATTTTATGGTTGTAACATGAAATATTAGTTAACTGTACCATTTCATTCTGTTTTAAGGTAGTCAGTGGTGTGGAAGTATTGAGATCAAAGTGGGTAATTCTGACTGGCCTCAGAACATGCTGTACAGAACACTGGTCCCTACCTCAAGCCTGATGACGCCAGTTGAGTGCAAGATGGGGCAGGGCATTGTCAAGACAAGGATGTTCTCTGCAGGTGACACATGCCGCTTGTTGCTTGCTGCCTCACTCACTGTTATGTGACATATCTGGACAAAACAGTCCAGTGATTGATATCATGAGTACTGATTGATACTATTAAGACACGATTCCATGCATCAACCAAATCATACCTTGCTATTGCATTTTTGTAGATAGAGGGTAATCACTCACTGTTTTTTCGGATTTTCATAAACAAAAAATTAGTTGACATTTTATGATTATATTTTTGAATTGATAATCTGTGGCTTCATCTTTAGAAGAAATCGTAATCTTGTGTGGGCTGTGGAAATACGCAGTCTTACCTAAAAGAAGGTTTATTTATGCTTTGTTCAAAGGTCACATGCAACATAAAACACAACTTGCAAATTCTGATACCTTTAGGTATGAACTTACTGAAACAAATCATCAAAAATTCCAGTTCAACCGAAATGGGAGTTCAAACGATTCACTAATTTTCCCCCAGTGCTGTCCGATTGGGCTTTTGCGCCATAAACAAAGAGCCTGCTGTGCATATCGGCAAGTGAACAAGTGATCAATGACATGGCATCGTTACACATGAGTGCACACCACTGGTCCTGACTGGGTTCGGTGTCATGGCTACTTTGTTTTGAGGCAGGTAAACCCAAGTACAAAATATTGCACTTTTGATTTGCGATTATACGCTTATAATTTTGTTTATTTGTTTTTTCACTATCACCACACTGCATTTTATATATCATGAACAAGTGATAACTGTGTTCTAATGCTTGATTTTTGGGTTGCATGTGACCTTTATTAGATCAACCCTGTTTCAACCATTTGAATTTTAGTGTCATTGTTTTCATAGCACTTTTGGATTTGTGGTATTAGATTGACACAGTGTAGTATGACTGGAATACAGCTCAAACATGTCAAAGGAGCCTCAAACCCAACTCACTTGCCTGTCTTTTAATACTCAGAGAACTTTGCACCTGGAGTAGCAGCTGAAAAGTGGGATCGAGTCCAGGTGATCTGCCGGCAGCCTTATCGTAAAGATGTCCAATATGGTCTCTCCTTTGTGAGGATCCGAGCAGCAGGTGGCAAGATAAAGTCATCGGGTGGAAATGAGGATGACCTTCATCTGGAGTTACGAGATAAAACAAGTTCAGTGGCATCAATTCAGAAGCATTTCTTTGGATCATCAGTAAACAAACAGTAAGTTGTAGGTAGCTCAGCAGACCTATAAAATAAGGCAAGTGAAGATTTGGTTAGAATTGATCTTCAGCTACACATGCTTGTCGGAAGAGGCAACTAAGGTGACTGGCTGGTCAGACTCATTGACTTGGCATGTCATTATGTGACAGTTGTGTAGATCGATACTCATGCTATTGATCACAGGATTTTCTTTTTCCAGACATGATCTATTTACAGACTCATGCCATATAGCTAGAATAATAAGGAGTACAGCGTTAAAAAAGAAATCGAATGAAGCCATGATACAACGTCACACTGAGGTTCAACGTTTTTCTTGATTTAGTTTGTTGAGGAACTTTGGCATAAAGCTGCATAAAGTTAAGCGTGTATAGTTTATTTAGTCTTGTAAAAAATCTGATTATTTGTGTTGATGATCATGATGTGCCGACATCTTTGCATCCCTTTAATCTAGTAACATTGCTAACACAGAAGTGCTTCTCCCGATGTTGTAAAGTCTCGTCTGATGAAGTTGGCTGGATCCTCGGAGGGTAGAGTCGAAATGGAAGGGGCATTATCCAGAACAGCCAAACTTGTATTGGCAGCATCAGAGAATGCAGGCAAATACAGCCCCCAAGTCCGAGCAGGTCCAAGCAAATCTGCCAGGGCTTCGCTTTTCTCTGAACATCTAACACAGAAATATGGATCAACTGTAAGTATTGAGCATGTTATCAAACATTTCTGTTTTTTACATGAAATCTGGATATATGATATGAAGAACAAAAGCTGACAAATATTAATACATTCATCAACGGTTGACATCTATTTGCTTGTTTGGCCCAGTATTACGAGGTGTCGACAGGTTTGGCTTGTCATTGATTCTTGTTTCACTCTGGTTCATACCCGGTCTGTCAGCACCAAACCTGAGCTTGTGACATTTGTGTGTTTTGCCTAAGTAAAGTAGTCGATAACAAGCTGACAAGTAATCATATGGAAAGAAAATTAATACAATAACAGGGGTAAAACACTAATTTTTCCTTATCCTGGCTCGTGCTTAATTGCTTGTCTCCTCTTCCTTTGCGAAGGTAGTGGAATACCTGAAATCCCTTGAAGTTCCCTTCTAAAAGTAGCTGACATAAAATACACTCACCCACGAATAGCCTCCCGTTTCGCGCGCAAATAGTCAGCTGACCAACCATGCTTGTCACTCTCTCCCTATCACCCAACGAGGGTGGCTGGAGGCACCTGGGGTCCTGGATACGGCGATAAGTCTTTCAGTTAGTTTGGTCCTTGAACTAAATTTACGTTTTACGCAGTATTTGGCTTAGTATATGTATCATAATTTGTCAAATGTTTTTACTTACCTTACCATAGGTCTATAGCATATTACCTCAAGCTTTGCTTAGTAGGAGATCTGACAGATTTGAATTGCTATTCAATCTTGAATGGCTACTTCGCATTCGATGACTGTACTTATACGGAAGTATCTGGATTTCCCCACTCCATGAGAACTTCACTTTTACTTCCCAGTCCGAAGAATCCATAGTGGGGAGGAGTATCCAGCATTGGGAGGGACTAACCGCCCTATGGTAAGGTAAGTATTTAAATATCTAAAATATTTAGATTTTAACAAATGTTTTTATTTACCTTACCATAGGTCTATAGCATATGGATGCAACAGACAGGACAGTGGTGCAGGACTCCAGAGGACCGTCAAAAACGTCCATCGTCCCACATATGCCTCGGGGCAGCCGGACCCCTACTGATTCACAAACTCTGTTCACGGGTCTGCCGCAACAATCTACCTGCACTTCCCGATACAAGAATCCAGGAAACATCTGCACTTCCTTTCCAATGGTCAGCACTACCAATGGACGGTCCTACCGTTTGGAATATCTTTAGCCCCGTGGCTATTTACTTGGGTAGCCAAGCTCATTGTCTATCATCTCACTATCTACACAGCGCTTTCTTCCTGGATGACGGCATACAAGCACATCAAGAGAAAAATCAACTCAGGCTGCAGTTAGACTTCACCACCAGGCTGCTAACACAACTGGGATGGTTAGTAAATCGTCTGACTTCGGAATTGGAGCCTCAACAAGATCTCAAGTTCCCCAGGAGCGGGCAACATCATGGCAGACGCCCTATCTCCCTCTTCTTCCATCACCAACAGAGGGGATGCTGCATTGGGAGGCTTTTCAACTAGTCAGCCGCTCGTAGTTGCAGAGCAACTAACGGTTCCTCGAAGACGCTGAGTTCACTCACCCGTTTTATCAGTTGACTTGTGGAAGCCAGGCGCTCTGCAGAGTATAATGGTGGAAAGTCCATACACACATCTCGAACAGACTAGCATGAGTGATTATGACCCTGTACTCGTAATGAAGATACTTGTACATGAAGATGGGTCGCAACTAGTCTTGATTACAATATCTTGACATTCAGCTGCATCGAAAACTAGCAGAATGGTAGTTACTTTTGATATCATCATGTTCCAGTCAACGAAGTTCAAGGGGATGTGATCCCCACAGAATCTACAATGAATATTAGAGGAACAGGACCGAATTATTGCCATTACAAGTTCCTGTTGGTGGTGGTAGGGGGGATATTGGACATAATTTTGATAGCCTGCAGAATCCAGCGTGGCCTGACCCACTACTGTTTCCATTGGATTCTGTAAGCAATTAAGCATGAGTCAGGATAAGGAAAAACATACAATTTTCTGAATAAAATTGATATTTTATACATATCCTGACTCATGACGAAAGCCCTCCCAGCCGCCCCTCACAGACACACTGAATTCCCATAAATCTTGTGTCTGTCAATTTATAAGGCGAGAGTAACAAGCATGGTCGGTCAGCTGACCATGTGCACGTGAAAAGGGAGGCTACTCGTGGATGAGTGTATTTTACATCAGCTTCTTTTAGAAGGGAACTTCAAGGGATTTCAGGTAATTCCACTACCTCGCCGGGGAAGAGGAGATAAGCACTTAAGCATGAGTCAGGATAAGTATAAAATATAAATTTTATTCAGAACATTACAATATGTTCAGTGTTATCTGACAAGCTTTATCATGGTCATGACATCCAGTTAATTTGAGATGGGTTCAGTTGCATGATCGTTTACATTGTGTACAACATTGTTATATTATGTTTCAGTTTGAAGAAGAACTGTGTCAGTTCTTAAGCTCAATACAGATGGAAAACATTGATTTGGACAAGGTGACTATCGCAGGTGTGTTTCCTACCAGACCAGACTCTTTAGTAATTGTGTAGAAAGATTGGAAAGTGTGATGTCAGTTCGTCAGTGGAAACTTTTGAAGCCAGCACTCATCTGGACTGAGGAAATAATCTGGATCAGACAGCAAGCTAGATTGTTGAGCTGACACAGTTTGTTACTCTCATATACATTGTTGTAGCAACTGGTTCTCTCAATTGCTGCACACATTTACGATAAAAATCACATATTTTTCACACATTACATATACAAATATAGCCATACTGACCTAAGATAAGTTATCTTTGCCGGCAAGCATGTAGTTTCAATGCAGAATTAATTGGTGACAATACACATCTGGATGACTCCTCGCCACATGCCAGATAAGACAGCAATGATTGCTGTATAAACACATATTCAGGCTACTGTATTCATGGGAGATCTGGAATTGATAGCTGCCAGATTACAAAGCTTGTAAGTGATGATAAATGTACTAGCCACATAGGAGACTGAGATTTTATGCCAGTGTTGACAACTTGCTGGATTGGACAGCTGCCGGTTTTGACAGTTTTCACTGTATGCCATATTGTGGTCTGAGATATGACATCACGTGTTCTTCAGATCTCTTAAATCTCATAAATGTGTTCTATTAAATTTACATTGCAATCTTAGTAGTAATTAAGTGTCTTCATCGTCTTTGATAGTATGAGCAACAGTTCTTCATATATAACTAGATTTTCACCACCATTCAGTGATCAGGGCAGTTGGAAAGAGTAGTCTCTTGTCACACTGAACACAGGGTTCAATTCCCGACATGAATACAATGTCTGAAATCATTTCTGGTGTCCCTGCACTGATATTGCTAGAATATTGGCAGTTAGCTGAGAGCAGTATAAAACTATAGTCTAAACTCGATCACCAGTTCCTTTTGACAAAGACATGCGTAAGGGCAAATGGCTATTGTTTCACTCACTGAGTAACCTAGATATGTAGTTATGCCCACTGTTTGTCATGGTGACATCATCTACACATTCAACCATTACCACCTGCTGATTACAATAATGGTCCTGTGGCACCTTGCTAATTGTCAGGGAGTGCTTAATTTATCAATACACACAAGATTAAGTATAATTTTTAATTGAGTAAAATTAAATTGAATTTTCAGACATGAGACTGTAGAAAAGAAGAGTTTAAATGTCAGTGAAGCCAAAATTGCTTTTGTTCATTGTGATAACAGTTACTAGGCAATGGATGCAAGGTTCTGTTTTGAAAAAAACCCAGTTATTTTGTTTTTGTGTGAATTTACAACTTACACCACATATTTATCTACACTGAAACTGGTCTTCATCAACCCATGCATGTCATACTCATAGGAGGGATCTGGTGGTTAGGATCGCTGACTTGGTTTACATGTGTCGTATCCCAGCTGTGTAAATCAATGATCACGTTGTTGATCACTGGATTTTACAGACCCAATTACTTACCTACAGTGGAAGCTGCCAAAACCGGCATCTGTCCAATCCAGCAAGTTGTCAACATTGGCATAAAATCTCAGTCCCATTCGTGGCTTGTACATTTATCATCAGCTCTACAATCCAGCACATTGTCTAAGCCGGATTAATTCTTCCGTCCCAATGAGTGCCGGTTTAGACAGCTTCCGCTGTATATAGCTGGAATATTGTGAGTGTGGTGTTATACACCAAACAATTTATTGCACCCTTAATTATAGAGGCATTACTGTTTTTCAGATTTGCGCCATAAGTTTGAAAAAAAGAAAAAGCGAAAGCTAAGTCAAGATGAGAAGAAAATGTTCATGCAGCAGTGTGGAGATCATATCTGTGGCTTGTTTGACACAGCCGAGACACAGAATAACACTCAAGAGTTGTCTCCCCTTGCACCTTCCTCTTGGTGTCAAGAGAGAGAGCTTTCTAATTCGTTTTCACCGAAAAATTACCGAATGTCCACAGAAAAGACACATACAACACCATCAGGTTGTAAAAGAAAGTTTGAAAATGAAAACGAATTTTCTCAGACTCAGAAAAGCCTCAGAACAGAGGGGTTTAAACCTAACATACACTCTTCCAGCTTGTCCAGATCAACCTTACTTCCCCAAACATGTCTAATTTCCCATGTTCAAAAGACATTTCAGCAGCAAGATGATCTGAGCAATGTCAATACTCCCAAAAGGCAGCCATTTAGTTCAAAAGCACTTAATACAAGTGTCAGTGTTGGTGATACAATGGGAACTCCGAAAACCCAGAAGAGAAAAAGGAATGTCAAAGAAGCTGGAGTCGACCGAGTTGATACATGTGATAGGTGGTTGTCTAAGGACAAGGGAAAGGTCTGTTGTAGTGTGTCAGTGACAAACACCACACAAGCTTGTTCTAATCCCCTTACACCAAGACCTTCAGGGTCAGGTGAAGCTGCAAGTACAAGAACAACACCTAGGCTGTCTGCAGCTTTTGGAGCATCCCAAACCCTAGGAAATGGAGGACGTAAAAATATACATGGAGGAAATATATCAAGTTTGTAGACTTGTTTTTATTCATTCTTGGCTTTGTATTCATGTTGATTAACTTTCCATGTAAGTGATACAAGCACAAAAAGGACAGAAAAAGCCTGAAATTTGGACATTTTACCCCAAAGAAGTACTAAATTCGTTTTGGCCTTGATAAAGCCCTAGTTGCCTTGATTTGCCAAATTTAGCTACTCACCTCGAAAAAATTGTACAATGATGAAAGAAACAAATACATAAATATAAAGACGGTGCATCTTATTAAAGCTATGATATTTTCACAACCTTGCAAGACTGAACTGTGAAGTCTGTATTAATCTTCATTAAATAATACATATTGCCAGACAACACTCATCCTTGATATCTCTAGGGTATACGTTCCGTTAAGTCTCCACTATACCCTGGACGCATCTACGGCTCTGCCCGACAAATTTATTACCTCCCTTCGCTGGCTCTGCCTTCTCACTGTAGCCAATCAGCTAGGCCGCCGTTATAACCGAGCTTGCCAGTGTCAACAAAGGTAGCGGTCGCAACTGCGAAGGTTTGCTCGCAGTGCGTCCCACATTTTAGGGAAATCATACAAACAAATTGACAGGTCCGAAACTTTAAAACAACATATGCAAGAACGCCTTCTTCCTCTTCCAGAGAACCTCTGCATGGTTTCTGTTGCTAAGTATAATCGGTTAGATAATTAAAAAAACGAAAGTGAGTTGTGATTGGTTCGCTCAACTTCCCAGCGTAAACACTTGACTGGATCAAAAGACAGTCAAGGGAGGTAATACATTTATCTGGCAGAGCCGTAGATGCGTCCAGGGTATAGTGGAGACTTATCGGAACGTATACCCTGGAGATATTGAGGATGGACAACACTCTATGATGTTCCAATTACATGTTTTCCAGACAATCTAACCAAGACTCAAGTTATGGTGACTATGTCAGCTGTCCATCATGTAAAGGTGGGTATTTCCGGACACTAACCGGAAAGCATGTCTGTGATGTAGCATCAACAGTATTCAGTATTCTGAAACAAAAACTATCACGTTTTTGAGGATTTCAAAACATAGATAATTAAGTATTGAGGATCCTAAAGCATAAATGATCAAATATTGGGGGTCCTAAACCATAGATTATCAAGTATTGGTTCTCAAAGAACTTAGACAATCAAATATTTGGGGTTGTGAAGTATAGATAATCAACTATTGGGGGGCCCTAAGGTATTTATGATCAAGTATTGTGATCTTTAATCAGATAATCATGTATTGGTGTCTTAAGGCATGGACAACCAAATCATGGGTGTCCCAAAGCATAATCAAGTATTAGGAGTCCCAAAGCATAGATAATCAAGTATTGGGGATCCTAATTGGTGATCACAAGCTGATACACTCTGATATATTTGGGAATCTAGTTCAAAGTGGAGCTAAGCCCAACTTGTTCGCTTGCTCCCTCCCTCCTACCCAAGGGGTAGCCTAGTGGTTAAAGTGTTGCCCCACGATTGATTCCCCACATGGGTACAATGTGTAAAAGCCTATTTCTGGTGTCTCCGACATGATACTGCTGGAATAATGATAAAGGCAGCTCAATCAATCTTTCAGCGTTGTCATTCATTCACTCACTACTATTTAAATTCTGGCAATGCTTGCAGGTAATGTTCCAGAACACATATATTCCCAGCATGTCCGAACCTGCAACGTGGGACAAGATGGGTCTGCTGCTGTACTAAGATCTCCCAGTAGATCCACACAAGCAGGTGAAGAGGATGTGTACACTGTAGTAGATGACAGTGCTGACTCAGATGTTGTCCTCACACATGATGCAGAGAGCTTTGTGGAGTGCCCCCTGTGTGGAGACTTGTATCCATCAGATGTCATTACAGTTCATGCTGATGTGTGTGCTACTGCCATGGAGTTTGCATGATGTGATAAGTTGTGATGGATAAACACTGTATACCATAGTAAACTGTGATATGTCATTTACACATCATTCAATGAGTATACATCAAAATATTTTGATTGCTACTCTGTTTGTACTGTTTCATAATACATCTGGAGAATTTAACTATATCCATTCATGAATTCCGTGTATTATTTGCAAATATAGTATTCATGAATTTTTTATGAAAGTGTTTTTCTTTGAATTTGGCTGTTGCGGTCAAAATCAGAAATGTGAAAAGGAATATATCAAACCCAGACAGGATAAAAGCCAACCATCTTACATATTTAAGCTGCCAGTAATCATAAATTAACATGTTCAAAACATGTCAGATAATTAGTTTGTTGTTATCTCACTGAATTCATCAAATAAGACATGAACTGCTATCTTTTTATTGATAGCCAATATATTTGATTAACAGTATTTTTAAATCCATTGTTGCCACGTGGTTTCGCTGCGGCATTAATCGCAAGTGTCTGAATTATGGTTGATACCTTTGCGGCAATGGGTGCATCACCAATGTGATTCAGTCTTAAAGATGGTAAAGTACATGTACTATGTGAATGCAGTGTTGTGTTCTTTCACTCCTGATTTGACAAACATCTCCTAAGAGGATTTTTTTTCATAATTTTTTTAAAAAATTTATTTCCCCCTGTTCCATCAGCATTTTATTACCTGGGCATAACTTTCCCGTGGTGCAGTTATTTTATTTTTTTTTTTCATAAATAACTCAGGAAAAGTCATTTGTTTTCAGGTTTTACCTTCCACTGATTGCTACTCATGCAGTTCAGTCTAAGCAAACGTAGCCTCAGTAATTTTCATTCCACTCCACTACTGAGTCTAACAAAACCTTATAGGAGGTCACGTGAAGTAACCTTTGAGATTGACCAATCAGAGCACAGCTTACCAAATCGCGAAAGTGGACATTTGTACATACCTTTTGAACTTTTTATCTCATAAAGGTTCATAACCGAATGATTCAGAATGCTATTTAGCGTACGATTGCTTCTGGGTGATTCCGGGAGTAAAACTGTCACTGAAAATAGTGTTTTGGGAAATATTTAAGGATGTCAGCTTGCAGAAATATTAGATAAGGGTAACCATGTCAACAGAAACCACAATGCGTATATACAGCAGGTTAAATAACTGTGTTATATGCGGATTTTTCTTTGAGGAGAGATCTGTGTCAGTGACCTGAATATTTTGTAAGTCCCTCCGATCCCTAAATAGTAGCCATTGTCTGATTGGTTAAATCTATTTTTCTGTCTTGTATTTGATTGGACCACAGGCAAACTTTGGCACAAAGTCTTCTTATAAGCGAGCAAAGGTTGGCTTTCCTCGCTTCGGATAAAAAAATATTTTATACATCTCAAAATAAAATATTGCCACCATCAAAGGTACACACCCATTTCCTCACTTGGCTGTGCTCTCACATTTCTTACCCCATGTTTAGTAATTACTCATGTGAAATACGTTTTTTTTTTCAACATTTTAAGCGCGACTCTTGGTTTTCAGATAGTTCTTCGCCTCCATTGCCCCTGCCACCTTCCGGTTGAATGGAGTGACGGAACAAGAATAAGCAGAAATTAGAAAGACACACCATATTGCCTAATTTTATCCTGTTGGAGCTTATTTGTCTTTTCTGTCATCGCTATTGGTAAAATGTCCGTAACATTTATTCCACATAACACTTCTGGCGCAAGGGGCGAATGAAGCAGGGGAGATAACTGTAAGGATTCCATGTAGAATAATAGCCTCCTGTTCCTTCACTCCGTTGAACCGGAAGCTGAAAGGGGGAATGGAGGCTAAGAATGGACTGATTTACTACGGGTTACGCTTAAAATGTTGAATAAAAAATATTTCACGTGAGTAATTGTCAACACATGGGATTGGAAATGTGAGATCACAACCCAGTGAAGAAATGGGTGTATACTTTTGATGGTGGCGATATTTTATTTTGACATGAAAAATATATTTTGAACCGAAGGGAAGAAAGCACGTTGTCAACCTTTGCTTCGCTCGCATGCAAGAGAACGGGTCATTTTCTCTATGCTGTGCAACCCATTTGCGTTAGTTTTCCTGTGATTGGATGGTCATAGATCACTCAAAGGTTACCTGACGCGACTTTCTATTTGGGTTTGTTTGACTCAGTGGTAGAGTGTAACAAATAACACTGAGACCAAGTTTACTTAGACTGTCATGGCACTGTTCCCCTGGCCTAGGTGTGAATACACAATACCATTTAGAAAGGGGTCAACTGTAACATGTTATAAATGGGATTACACTTTCTCAGTGATGTGCATATTTTAGGGTTAGATGGAGGACGTCTGCTGGTGATCAGGTGCTTGACTCGGATGGTATGGGTTTGAATCCTGGATGGGACTCAACCTAGCAAAAATACTACAATCTGTACTTGACTCAGAAAGTGTAATCCCAAGCGTTCACATGTTCCATAATTTGTCAGTTCCAAATTTATTCAGCACAGTTTACTGTACAGCTATCCCAGCTCAAAGTATCATCATTGTCTAACAGACTCATTTCACTGAGAGCAACCTTTATCAAAAATAAAAAGTAATTTTGTGTTGGTATCATATTTCCAGTTTCAAGTATCAAACTACAACAAAATGAAAACCAAACACAGTACATTGAAATCAATAGTTTATTGACTGCAGTATTAATGTACCAATCTGATGAAAACAGTCTCCCATATCACAAATATGTACAGAGGTACTACTTACCAAAAACTTAGGGCTCACTCACCTGTGTTCTACCTGCTGGAGATGGCAGAGTGTACCATATAGTAATACGTTTATAGATATATCACACAGACTTGATAGTAGCCAGCAATAACACTGAACTGTTTAACCAGAATATATAGCACTTATATGCATATAGTAATCCACCAGTACACAATAGAATATAGACTTAGATGGTGACTATTGTTGAATGAGCCCAGTGAATTAGCACACCTATAACAGTTCTCAATGCAGACTTTGCACCAATGCTAAAAAGTGTGTTAGTAAATTGTAGAGCAGTAACTACTAGCTAAAGCTTATGATTGTTTTTGATGGTCCTTAACCCCCAAATTTTGTTAACTGTTGTGGAACTAGATACAAAATAACTTGAAAACAAAATTTTAACCCACTCACTTCAATAAACTCTGCAACACTAGTTCTAACTGCAGTTAACTTAACACTCTTGTGAGAGAAAGGGAAATCCTCTATTGGTGTTAAAATTCCACATTGCCAGGTATGAAGTAAGTGGAAATGTAGTAAGACTGCAACCAGTGCACATCAGGGTGTAATACTACAGTGACAATAACAAACACACAGAGAATTGTATCAAACAGGTTGTATTTAGGAGCATTCAACCTTAGAAACTACACTTAGAAACAACTTCAATCCATATATAAAAAAAAACAGATTCACTCCAGAAAGCAACCTTCCGAGTTTGCCTTGTGTATTCAAACTAAATATCCAAATATTTTCATTTCACAGTGTCTACTTGCATGAACATAGTTCAGAGATAATTTTCAGTAGATTGTAATCTGCTTAAATGCTTTTGTTTGGGTATTGAACAATGCTTTTTTTGGGTCCAGTACCTTTGATCATGAAATTGTAGATTTTAGACATTTATGCCTGTAGATTCTCAGATAAACTCTGAGAGGACTCAACAGAAGAAAAGCCAAAGTGAGTGAGCATGGTTCTATGCCAATGTGACCACTTTAAGTTGCAACATGTCTATTGCCAGCTTGATGTGGGGAAAAACCTAAAGTGATGCACATTGGCTACACCCATGAGCAGGAGCACGACGCAGACAAACCTGTGTAACACTGGATTTGACCAATGGCTCAGAGGTTTCAGGCGTGCCTAACTGATCTAGTCTACTAATATTAAACTGACTTCATGTCATAAGTATTTACTGACCACAAACTGGAAGAAAGATAAAGCCAAAAACATTTAATTGTGACCTGTGTATTGCATCACTCTGGATATCTGCCATATTGCCCACATACTTGTCTGTACCACCACACCCTGAGCAGAATTCCAAACAACACTAACTTATCACCCTACAGTAATATAGAACATTCAACATCACACATATGTGAAGAAAGATATTTTCTGCTCATTAACTGAAAAAAGCAAGATCTAAAGTACAACGTCATCACACACATTCATAATAAATTAATCTAAAAGTGTGCAAACAACCCACTTCTTTGAGGATGAACACAGATAAATTTCATATGAAACATGCAACAACAGCCCAATGTTTTCAGGGATACAAGGGACTCAACACTTAAGGGGTGGAGGTTAGTTTTAGGAATCGGTAACGTCACCAAAAACAAGGCTGACCAGGGGCTCCTGTCACAAAGCGACCTTTACTAAGGTTAACCTGAACTCCCATTCTTTAACACTGCACTAAGGTTACCTACGTCCAAGGGTCGTTAGAATGCATATATTTTCAGGGGAGACATGAAAGAAATGTACAAGGGCATATAAGACTTATCCCCAAACTATGAAAGGTTTTGTGGAAAGTAATTTGCAGTACACTAGGGCATCAGAAGTTTTGTCTCACCCACCCCCGTTAAAAATAACCGGTTCTTAATCCTATAAAACTTGTCAGTTGATGGAATTTAACATTTGTATACTTGTAAAACATGACCTAAATTGTTGAGGGGACGACTTAAACACAAGTGGCCATAGATGGAGAAGAGGCAAGTGTATTTCAAGTAGCGAATCAGACTTGAACATCTTGAGACAGTCTTCTCAAAGTTGAGGAAATGAAGTGAACAATTTGAAGAGAAATCAGAATGACTGCACATTTAAATTTTGATTTACTGATTAATAGCACATAACCTGCAAGCACTGTTCCTTGGTTAAATCTTCAGACTGAATATTGTTTCAAATGTATCGCAATTTCATGCAACATTTACTATTAAACCATTATTTTGACAAAATATATTTTATCTAATACAAAGATAACAACAGTGAGCCAACTTGAAGCTTATACACTGTAACAGTTAATATATTTGGTACTTTTCTCCAATAAATAGAAGGATATCTTTGTATTAGACTTTAAAAGGACAACAAGTAAAAATGAAAAAGCATACACTACCAAACCCAATACACCAAACCATTTACATAACCTCAGGGCTGTAGAAAGGAAGATTCTGCTATCCACATTCTATCCTCAGTTGAGACAACACAGGGAAACTATTCTGGGTTACAAATGCCTTCTTTCCAAAACAAATACCAATTCTGAATTACCACAGAATTCAATTTCATCATATTCATGCAAACTGGTGACAACATATAGTAAAGTTTCAAATAATTTCAGAGAAGTAAGACAATATTATATAAACAAAAGTTAATAGAAAAATAACTTTTAGGCATAAAATATAGCCTTAGTAACTCAGAGAATAAATTTACAAATTTGCTTCTGATAAAAAATAACGGAAACAATAAAAGAGCATGTTATAATCCATTTGTGCTACAGCCCTGAGAGTAAACCTACAATAAATGCTATGTAGAACTGACTGGCAGCACTGTTATTGTATTTATGTATATAATATATTTACATCATCGCATGTACTTCATCATGGTAAGGAAATGAGAATTTGGATGGATGAGAAATCAATGGACTGTACAGTACTGAAGTGTGGCTGTATAGCTCATGGCCACATGCATACTAATTCAAATGAGAAAAGGTTGTTTTCTTTGCCTTGTTATCTTGAAATCTTTTCCTGAAAAATGACTGGAAAGAAAGCAAACAGTACAGGTTAATAACATGGTTTACCCAAAATGATCATATGCTACTAGTCATATTAACATGAAAAAAATCGTCACAATTCAAATGGAGTTTGGGAGACCTGTGATAAATAATGTTAGAATAATTTCTTTCTTCTGAAAAGATTTGGTCTTCCCATGATGATCCTGGTTAGAATCTCTCTTCAGCAACTCATGGTTGTAAGAGGTGACTAATGGGATTGGGTGGTCAAGCTCACTGACTTGGGTTAACCACATGTCAGTGTATCGCAATCTCATAGATCGATGCTCATGTCATTCATGACCATATTGTCTGGTCCAGACTCGATTATTTACAGACTGCCACCGTGTAGTTGGAGTACTGCTTAGTGTGTGGCATGAAACAATAAACAAATCTGCCATTCTGATTTTTCAAATTGCACATGTTGGCAAACACACAAAAAGCAATTATCTCTTGGCGATGACAGGAGATGTTTGATTGTTGCGTCTATTTTGCCAAAACCTTGTTTTAAAAGATTGTTTTAAAATACCACTGATGTAGTTATTAGATAACTAGAAGTGGCAAATTCTGCCAGAACTGATACTATGAGTATACGTGTGATAGGCATGTCAAAACAGACATGAAAAAAGATCAGTATTTCATGTTGTAGTCAATAGACTGGGTTTGGTGCCCCATTGGGCAGTATTTCAGATGATGTGCCATGTGTCATGAAATTTGATGAACTGACTGAGGGAAGGAGGATTAAGGTCACCTTTTATTCAAGTATTACCATACCAGGGAACAACAGACACGGGCTGAACACTCTGTACTCACACAAGAAATCGAACCTAAGGAATGCTAAACTACTGGCCATTCCACTCTCCCAGGAAAGACTAGCATAGGTTGCTGAAGACTTCAAAATTCTACCTGAGG
Organism: Haliotis asinina; assembly: GCF_037392515.1. Classification (NCBI taxonomy): domain Eukaryota; kingdom Metazoa; phylum Mollusca; class Gastropoda; order Lepetellida; family Haliotidae; genus Haliotis; species Haliotis asinina. Next base: position 96,667,287 of record NC_090280.1, read on the forward strand.
TCTTCACACTGCCATTACAGAACACTGATCAACAATCCACAGAGTGGAGACATAACCAGATCATTAGAGTATTCTCTGGTGGTTACATAAATAACTTGGAAATAATGTCAAATCCTACCTTGATGATAATGTGTGCTGCCATCATAATTCATCCTGACTTTTACGTACACAGCGGGCAACCTTCTTTCTGAATACCTCTGGCTCTTCTCGCCAGTCTTTCTGGAAAACAAAAACAGAAATTGAATAGTTATTAGCAGGCACTTTATTAAGGGCTAATATTGACAATCCAGTGTGAGCATTGTCTCTGCAATTGGGAACAGATGACTTGTGTCAACCAAGTCAGCCGATCCTGTTTTTTGCCTATTATGACAGGCATAGTCACCTATTTGTGGCAGGCATGGATTGCTGAAGAGGTTTTGACAGAGAGTAACTAATGTCTACAGATACACGTATATTTCAACTAGGTAGGCACAATTTTACCTGAACCTTTACCAGTCCATGTCATATTTTGCCAGTAAACATACAGTACCTTTTGGAGATTGTGACCTTACTTGATAAGTTATCTAAGATATTGTCTCATGTAGTAATAAACAGGCAAGATCAGTGTGCAATATAGCCACTGGCCTGTTAGCCTATGGAGAGGTACAAATAAGGTCAGGCCAGTAAATCTCCACAGTCCAGTCCAAACTTTACTAATCTGTGTCCATATTTTACCAGTAAACATGCAGTGCCTACTGGAGACTGTGACTTTAGTTGACTCGTTATCCAAAATGTAGTCTGATGTAGTAATAAACAGGCATGATCAGTGTGCAATATAGCAACTGGCCTGCTAGCTTTTGGCTAGTACCAATAGGGTCAGGCCAGTAAATCTCCAGTCAATTGCCCAACTGGATAGTGAATTTTCATGGGGTCATTCGTTTTTATTGGCATTCCACCTCTTCGCAATCTTTTGCATAAAGACAAGAGTTTTTATGGATGACAACTTCTTTATTGTGAAGAGTCACGACGTTTCGAAGTATGTTCTTACTTCTTCAAGAACATACTTTGAAATGAAACATCGTGGCTCTTCACAATAAAGAAGTTGTCATCCATTAAAAACTCTTGGCTTTAAGTGTATCACTTCTAAATGCCCTTCAAAGACTCAATCTTTTGCATAGTTTCTAGATTCAAATTTTGGGCCAGTGAATAATTTTGTGGGCAAGTAACTTTCAGACATGCCTAGCAAGACTGGTAAGCAAATTCTTGAGCTAGCAGTGTGTTGAGAATGAAATCAAATGCAAGCTGACCATGTGACTAGGGTAAAAATATTGTGCTTTCTTTGTCATAAGCTTTTGAGCATAAGGCATTCATAGTACTCATTTGGTAGGAGTAAGAGAAAATGTAATCTTGCAGCCATATTGCACTAGTAGTAGTAGTAGCAGCTGTATTATTAGTAACAGTAGACGGATCTTACAGCAGCATCCACATTTGCTGGGGATTCATCATTGGGATCTGCCAACATGGATATTACACTGATGAGAATGGTCTCCACTGTGTGGACTGGCAACCACCTCTCTGAGGCTTTCTCGTATCCATACTTGTCATCCCCTGGCTCGTGTAGGATTGATATGCAAACATTGCCCTCCTTGTCAACTGTTAAAACAAAACACATAGGTATTATGAACATTCTCAACACTTAAAACATTTACTATTATAGCAGTCATAACATCTCCTATTTTGGGATTTGTCACGGATCTACTGATCCAAGGTCAGATGCCATGTCTATATGGCGAGTAAAGTTAACCCTCCGAGCAATCTGACAAGATAAGGATGTCATCTGTGAGATGACTCTATGCCTAGTTGCATGATCATAGAAGAAAGTGATTTTGTTTGTTTGTTGTTTCAACACCGCACTCTGCAATATTCCAGCTACATAGCAGCAGTCTATAAAGAATTGAGTCTCGACAAGACAATCCAGTAATTGAAGAGCATTGATTTGCTCAGCTGGCATATGATGACAAGAGTAAACAAGATAGTGAGCATAACCACCTGACACACTATAAGCAAAGGTGAGATCAATATTGGGGTTAACTGTCCTACTTAAGAATATTTTGCTCACATGACAATGTGCATGCATGTGCTAGTGTGTCTGCCTGTACTAGCCCTGACTGAAACTGGTCTTATTGAGGCAGCTCACTGAGATCCCATGTCACAATTAACCATGAATACCCCACTGAGACACACACTATGCCGACTCCAAGCTGACCAGTCCTTCTTGTATCCATTAATGCCAAGTGCCATATTTTAATTTATTAAATGTGAGGGCAAGCATTTCAGGGTTCATATTTTTCATCTGATGCCCTTGGTCAAAATATCACTCTGTCATGAACTATGCCATGACGTCACGGTTCTTCTGTTACTATTGTAGTAGCCAAAACATCTCCTGAATGTTATGTTTGTGCCTGTATCATACTATGTTTACAACATTCGTGCCTAAATATAGGTATAGCCCTCGCTCTAGTTCAGGATATACCAATATTTACGTACTCATGTCGTAAACATAGTATGACATAGGCACTCATCTAATACACTCTGCCTTTTGGTATGACGTGGCCAAGGATAGAACCCTCAACCTTATGCTCTCAAATGGATACTCTAACCATTACACCATGGAGGTGTTCAATCAGCAAAGAATCCATCCTCAATCATCCTGTGTGTAATACTAATCTCAGTTGTATTCCAGTTTGAAATAAAACTGGTGGAAATCTGTGTATCAGCAGAAAATTGCCATCCCTGCTATTATGATTACTACCCTCGACCCATCTGCAACAAGAGCTTCACAAAGAAGTGACATTATTTCACTGGGTGTGATTAAAGAATCATGCCTCCATAAATCCTTACCATGGTGATATGCATGTGTGTACTGACACCAGCAACTTATCACTGTTCATATCAGTCTTTGGTATTGCATGTTTATACTGTATATACTTTTGTATGCATGTGTGACATTTGTATTTTGTTAAAAAACCTGAATCCTTCCTAATGTCTTTTTCTGGCATGACTTTTTCTGGTTCCCTGCAACAGCCATTCAGGAATAAAATATTAAATACAAACAAAATAATCCTTGCCATGGTTAGCTATTGTTTTATAACATATTCCTCAGATCATGTATCACAAACTCGTAAGCCTCTAAAATAACAATCATAACATTGATGTATATGTTCACAGTTAAAGACCCTTGAACATGTGGGTATTCATGGATGAATTACCTGGAGGAATGTCTGATAACACAGAATGGTGAAATAATACAGTGAATTATCTTACTGTTTGGATGCCATATTTCCGACACAAACTTCATCTTTGGAGGGCGATGTGGGTACTCTTTGGGGAACAGCAAATGTGCCTTGAAAAATCCTCCTTCACTGAAAAATAAAAAAATATTGAAATTACTTCCAGTTTCATCATTTGAAAACTAGGTCTTCTTGCTAATTTCATTAACATGAGATCACATAAAAATTATTCAGAGGAGAATTGGACAGTGAATTAGTGTTTGCTTCAGTTTACAAGCTGATTAGATTCTGGTTTGTGTAGGCTCAACAATTCAGTACAACATATACCACAAACAATTTTTGAGTGAGTGAGTGAGTGAGTGAGTAAGTTTAGTTTTACGCCGCACTCAGCAATATTCCAGCTATATGGCGGCGGTCTGTAAATAATCGAGTCCGGACCAGACAATCTAGTGATCAGCAACATGAGCATCAATCTGCGCAATTGGGAACCGATGACATGTGCCAACCAAGTCAGCGAGTCAACAATTTTTGAGCACTTGTTTGAAATAAGAATAGTTTTCAAAAACTATGGTTTGTCTTTTACATTCCATAAGCACTAAAGGCTTGTTTGAAGTAATGAGTTCATCTTAAAGACTTCTGTAAATCTATGTTCCTAACATACCGGTCATCACTTAAAGATGTGAAATTTGCAAATGCATTATGTGCAATTTGAAAACCCTGACAGAGATATATCTTTTCTTTATTGCTTTGTGCAACAAACATAGCCAAGAAAATTCGTTAAATGATGCCAACCAATTATTTTTTATGACTGACTGGTTGTAAAGAACCAGTCATTAATTAGGAGATTTTAACCAATTCCCAAGACTAACAATATACATACAAGACTGTGTCTGGTGGGCCATAAATGACAACCTCCCACTTGTAGATGTCATTGTCATCAATAAGTCCTGCAGAAAATCCCTCTACGGCATTGCGGTTAAGCTCTGAAAAAGGAAATGCAAGGTGATCAACAAAATACTCCAAAATATCAACTTATAGCATCAATCCAACAAGAGTGAAATCACAGTATTTTGCCTTCTGTTTGGTAAACAATGCAATCCAAAAATTCAGTATTTTCGGTTTTCATACAGTCATTTCTATCTAATCATAAAATGACGGTTTTGCTCATACAATATAGCAAAGATTATGGCCATTTTTTTCCATGTTATTAAACAATGTAAGGTTTGGCTCATGTCAATTTTCTGTGTCGCGATCCTATCTCATATGCCGAACTGAAGGCCTTTTACCACAAAATGTTACTGTGGTAAGAGCGCACTGTTTCATCACAGTAATGATACAAATGTTGTACATCACACCATTTACAATACAACTGCATACAATAAGAGGCATAACTATTGAGATGTTTGACATGAGGGCCGACACTGAGTAACACTGAGTTAATTTTCAATGAATTTCATAATCAAAAATATGATATTTTGTGGATAACAACTTCTTTATTTATTATGAGGCGAGGTTTTGGGTTAGGTTCAGATACAATTGTCAAGCAAGAGTAAAATGATACAGCACAGATACGTCTTACATACATGTAATGGGGATGGATCAAAGAAACCAAACCATTTTGATGGCACTGGCAATATTCCAGCAGTGCAAGTGACTGATAGTTGGTCCAAAATTCAAAGCATCCAACTTAGAGTTTTCATGTCTTCTCACAGTTGTCCTGATAATGAACAACTCTCAGCTTGAATTATCACAGTTCAAGTTCAAGCTGAAGATATTTCAAAATATGAATCTTGGGCATTGCTTCTGCCATGTTTGCACATGAAACAGCAGAGATGTGTTGCTAGTGTGGATTCATAGAAATGTCAACTATGAATCAATATTCATGTCCATCAAGAAGATATGTAACAGATTTGATTTTAATCTGTTAACAAAACATCTTTAGAAAATATTTACACTTCAGGTACAGACATGGTTGATAATACTATACTCATTCTCATAAGTCACCATAAAAGATCGATTTCAGTCAGTCAGATATCTTAGGAAGTCTGCTTAAAGTTTACTCATTTCAGAACACACATATCTTACAAGAATAGGAAGTAATATATTTAATTAGACAAGTTATACTGAAATAATGTCTTAACAGAGGAATACCGGAAATGGTAACAAGAGATGCCCAAGAGAAATACACGTACATATTCCTGTGTTAATTAAATGAGATAAAGATGAGAAACATCAAAGTGAGAGCCAGTGGTTAAATGCCTCAATTGTTTTCAGCTGGGGCTATCAGGTTCATCTACATATAAAATTGTTCGCACTGATCATTTATGTCGAGTGGGTAGCATTATTCTGAGAAATTCTGGTTCAGATCATACTTGCACATGGCCCGTCATAATATCCATAATATTGCCGAGACCATTTTCATTATAACTTGAATAAAGCAGAAGATCGGAATCAGTTGCACTTATGCGGAAAACGGTTGCACATTTGAAAAAAAAATATAATCAATAGATCACATAACGCATGTGTAAATTGGGGTTAATAGCCAACAGAATCATTTACACCCTGCTCTTCATCGACTTTAAACGTCTGCTATAAGATGATTCCAAACTTCAAGACCGATTATTGTTATTGTTTCCAACTGTGGCCTAGTTGCCAGCTGTACGTGGGGCTGGGATTTGGTTACTGCGTCTCTCTCTCAAATGGGTGAATGAGTGGTAAGTTTCCAAAAGATTGCAGGAAATCCTTTCGACCCACCTGCAAGTTGCTTTCTAAGCAAAAGGGACGACTGGTCGTGGGACATGGTCCCCGAAATACGAACGATCGTGTCCAAAATCGTCTTCCTCTCTAACGAATTTTACTCTTAATGCGCATGTGCAAGTTATCGCAAACAGTACAAAGGCACATAACTCCTTATTGGATACCGCAGAGTCATTATTGTTTTTTAACTGTTCAGAAAACACTCGGTTCGAACCTATATTTATGATGCTATTAGTTGTTGTTTTTTTGGGTTTTTTTAAAAAACCCAAAACAATGGAAATATTCGTCTCTTTTTACACTATTTAATGAACACTATTTTGATTATCAAATTAAAAAAACCAAAAAACTAAAAAAGCATCAACACCAAAATTTGTATTAAAAAAACCCAAAGCATTATTAATTACCTAATGTGTTAAAAAAAGTCGTCCAAATATGTAGCAAAAGTGTTGATAACATCACTTTACACAATTGTACAAGTGAAGAATCGATTTTACCTGAAAATGTTGATTCTTTATGAGATTTCTTACAAGGATTTGAAAAGCATCGCCACAACGCAACAGAAATCATCTTCCAGTTGAAATTGTGCAGCAAAGAGCATTCACTGTCTGGTAAAAAAAAAAATCCACATTACTTTCAGAAAATGGCATTCGATTTGAAGGAGTTTCAAGGTCAAATCACTACGTCACGTCTTGACTCTGCGACACGGAACATCCCCACTGAAAGAATGCATTCTGGAGATTACCAATTGTCTGTTGCCAGGCGTCTGAATGTTTGTCTGAGCAAGATATCATGGCTTGCAGCTCGTTGCAACTAAACGGGTATAACAAATGACCGTCCCCATACAGGCTGACCCCGAGTTACCACTGCAGCCCAAGAGCGGTACATCCGGGTGCTACAGCTGCATGGCGATACTGTACCGAACAGGTTGAAAGAGATTGGTTAGTCTGTCGTACAGACCCTGAAGTATATATATCCAAGAAAGCCCATGCAAGTCCAGAAAATGTGGCAAGTCTAGATTTCCATATCTTCTGAAAATGAAGAAAGTCTCAGGGCTCCATTTCATTATATTATTATATTTTTTTTCACTATGAACGTTTTTTCAGTAAAATATGTTCATTTCAGAGACTAGCTGTTAGTCTAGAGATTGGTCTGAGAGCCCGGAAACCCGACGTCGGCGTCCTGCTACGTCATCGCCATCGCGCCCAACGTCTCTGTTATCTAAAAGTTATACACTTGGTTGTATAGACATTATCTTCTAAACTGGTGTAAACTTTTTGACTGGTCTAAAATTCCACGCACCAAAGTCTATTTGTGGACGAGTTATACATGTTTGAAAATACAGCATTTTCGCCACAGATTTCTCGCCTGTGCGCAATCATTTGTTCTTATCTTATCTCATCTTACCTATCGTAAGACCCGAAAATGGGCCAGACAACCTGATGATTAACATCATGGGTCACCAACACCGTCAGCATTCGGTGGTGCATAGTCGATAAAGTTACCAGAACCTGTCACAACAGAAGTTAGAGAGGACCCATTCTACACGGACTCCACATTAGTGGAATGTTGTCAACAGTGTCCGTTTGTGATGACATAATATCACGCATGTATCGACTTATTCAAGCGTATGAGAGAGTTTGAACCCATGGGCGTAGACTTCTGGTCTGCCCAAATGACTCATCTCTGCAAAAATTGCGACGTCCAGACTATTTGGCCAGATCCGTGGCTGGTTTCTGAATATACACAATTCTCAAAGACTCAAACACGTCTTTCCAAAACTTCATAAAAGTACTCCCGGTGATGGGGATATTTTAAACTTATTTTTCATTTACGACTTTTGCATGACAGTGAAGGGCTGGAGGAATTGAAAATAATATGCATTGCTCAGAGAATGAGGCACAGATTTGAACCACTCGTGCCCCATCATGAAATGTGCTTGGGTTATATATAGCTATCTTCAGTTGTCTTTTACAAGTAGAATTAAGGAATACAGGGCAAAAACAAATATATACGTGAAGAGTACAATGGATAAATGTGAAACGCCACAAAACGTAATTGGCCAAAATGATACTTTGATTCGATAAAACTGCATTCCACCAACGACGAAACAGCTAAAACGTTGCGGAAAATCAGTCCTGTCACAAGATTGCTGAATGTTGCTGCATGTGGTTAATGTAAACAAATCAAATAAAAGCCGTTTGATAAGGTATCCATCAAAATGCAGAGTGGATTGATGACTTTCTAACGGAACTTGCTGTTACATCCAAGATATCACGGTTGGTAAAGCGATTATCTTTTATTTCAGATGTTTTGAGAAATGTGTCAGCGAAGAACTAGACTTTATAAACCCTGTGTTAATTTACTTATAACTTTAACAAACTAAATACATTTTCACCTCGATGTCAACCTTCATTATCATGGGTTAATTAATCCAGGATGAAGAGAAATGCCAGATTACCTTGAAAATCAGTTAACGCACATGTCCATCTGGATGAATACTTCTATTGGAATGAAACTACTATCATTTAAGAAAGGGATAAAGTGTCATTATTTCTTTATGAATGCATGTGATTTTCGGTGTTATATTAATTAAACTAATCTCTGAGTACATAATATCATATCCTCAAAGCGAACCTTACTAACAGAGTTAATATGCAGAACAGCAGCTTTTTTACGTCATGAAAAAACCTTGCTTGTGTTATCTAAAGTTGTCTATATCGTCTCTAACCCCATTGAGCAAACAATCCAGCTCTATATAGCCCAATATGGAGCAGATAAACCAGTGACTGATATAGCGAAAGAGAGACTCAGACGTCCATGCCATGTCACATGTCCCATTGGGTTGCCTTTTTCCGTCCTCGTACTGTCAGGGGCCTAGTTGAACCATAGGGGTTTATTTATTGGATATGATACGGTATATGTAATTTATTTCATTACCTTTCCTGCCATGTACATGAGATCATAGAATAGTGAAATAGCAACATGTGAAAAAGAGGTGTCGCTTTGTTCTTATCGGCATGAAAGACGGACTTTAAACTGTATTACTTCCCCTTTCGTAAGGGGCGATAAATCGCAAGTTGATCACAATGGCTGACCAGGCAGATTGGCGTACTCAAAATTTCCGTCAGAAGCTCGTTGCTCAAATGTAAGAGAACATGTGTAGCGACTGTTTTTGAGTAGTATATGTTTGTTTTAACTGGCTGTATACTTCTGTGACAATTGCGTTTGTTTCTACCGCATTATCATTATGAGTAACGTTTATGACAAGTGCGCAATGTTTTGATTGTCATTTGCTGATTTGGATGTTTGGAGATTTAGTTCCGGGGAAGGCGTTTGACATCGATTTCACAGCCTCTGGGCAAATAAATGCTAAAAGTGAAAGAGCTCCGCCCGTTATTCCAACCCTAAATACGTTCAATAAGTTCACTGATTGTTTCCGTTTTTTGTTTGTTTTTTGAATGCCCGTTCTAGTTTATTGAATGTGTATTTAGTTTGAGGTATGCATGTCAGTTTGTAATTTGTGTTTTTGATACTGATGGGGGTACGGGCAGAACTTTTACCACAAATCGTTCTGTCTTAATTCTTCAGCTGACCATAGGAGAGGGGAAACACTGATATGTTTAAGTTAATTAAGTCATGGCTAAACGATGACAAATTTACCAGATTATACTTCTCGTTGGGTCAGGCTACCGGCTCTGGCCATTGCTTTGATTGCACATGACTCTTTTTGTCATAGGCTTACAAGGCATAGTGAAAGTGCCCCAACTCTATCTATAACTCTCAGTCAGATTAAGTTCCCATTTGTGAGAAAAAAGCAGAGGTAACTACTGGTCAAGGATGCCGTTTCCAGCCTAACAGCCCTTTGTAATCCCTTGGGTTTCTGCTCATGCTCCGGTGAAGCACCTTTTGTTCACATTCCTTTGAGTAAGGCAGCCTTAGGAATAGATGTTAGCAGAGTTAGGCCCTGGGTTAGCAAATTACTCTGTTGGATAGGTTGAATGAATGAAGGAATCCTTGTATCTTCTGATATGTTAAACAAAGAAAACAAGATAACCTTCTTGTTATGTTAAGTGTTTTACATTTTGTCTATTTCAGAGACGAAGCAATCCGACAGTCAGCTACTCCAATGGTGCGATCAAGTATGGACATGGAAAACCATGTTTTCCAAAAAGCTAAGACACGAGTGAGTTCAAATATACTTTCAGTGTGAATGTCATTTGATACCAATATCACATGATATTCAGTGATGTGTCACAGGGACCCATGGTTTGTTTGCAATTTGGGCACATGATGTTCAGTGGTGTCCAAGTGATCTATTGTGCCTTAATTCTCTGCCCAGAGGTATTTCTGTCGCATGGGTTGATCATTATGTTCCTGGCCTTGTCAACACCATACCTCTGTTTTGTTATTCACCAAAATGGTAAAAGTTTAACTCCTGCATCTTTTCAAACTTTCCTCACATTGTAGACAGACACACTGATATAACTGCAATTCTGTTCAAAGAAATGTTAAACCCAAACCACTCTCTCTCACTGTGTGCCGTTTCCTTTATCATGTTTATACAAGTATTAATGCTACAATATTATGCACATACCAAATACATTCATTCCCGATGGTTTCCTTTTCAGGAGGAGTACCTGGCCTTGGTTGCCAGACTGATTCTGCATGTGAAGGATTTCAGTAAGTAACTTAGTTTCTTCGAAAGAGACAGTAACATTTAGGGGCTGTGCAATATAACCGGTTTACCAGTGTATATAGGTTCAGACATGAGAACGATGCGTATTACGATACACTGATTGAAAACTGGTATTTTGACATGCATTCATAACACTTCGTAATACATGGAAATCTTTGGATACTTCTGTTCTTCACACTGGAAGTCAAGTTAAATTAGATTTAAAGTTGCATTCTTCGCCTTTGGTCAAGTGTTTCGCAATGTTTTGGGTCTGAATATTTTAAATATTCACTCACTATAGACCAATTTTCCCTGATATGTCCTGATTAAGTCAAGTTGCTGTACAAGATTTCTGGGCTTTTCTTTTTGAGAGTGGAGATTTGTCATGATCAATGGTTTCTATTAAGGCTTAACCAAGCATAGTGATCCTGTTGTGATTTTTCTTTATAAATCAAGCCTTAATGCTATTATAAATAGCATTTTGTTAAAGAATCTTCTTGCAGTATATTGCAATACAATGTCTAAATTACAAAACCTGTGAAGATACGGATAAGAATTGGCCTTCAGTAAACCATGCTTGTTGTAAGAGTCAACTCATTTTGTTGGGTGCTCAGACTTTGACTTGGTTGACACATATCATCGTATCCTAAATGATGAGATTGATGCTCATGCTGTTATTCACTGGATTGTCTGGTCCAGACTTGATTATTGAGAGATGACCGCCATATAGCTGGAGTATTGTTAAACACCAAAGAGAACAAAACATGGATTGATGCTCATTATGTCAATCTCAGTTCTTGGCTTAATTATTTACAGACTGCCATCACACAGCTGGGATATTGCTGATTTTGGCATTAAACAACAAGCAGATAGAGAGATGTTTTTGTTCCATGTAGCTAACATGCTTAACTTAGAGCTCCAGATAAGCTGTGTATTTGTGTATAATACGCTGTGACCCGTGAAGGTCCCGGGGTAGAATAGGCCTTCAGCAACCCATGCTTGCCATAAAAGGCGACTCAGCTTGTCGTAAGAGGCGACTAATGGGATCGGGTGGTCAGACTCGCTGACTTGGTTGACGCGTGTCATCGGTTCCCAATTGCGCAGATTGATGCTCATGTTGTTGATCACTGGATTGTCTGGTCCAGACTCGATTATTTACAGACCGCCGCCATATAGCTGTAATATTGCTGAGTGCGGCGTAAAACTAAACTCACTCACTCACTATAATACGCTGTAGAAAAGTTGAAATGCGCAAGTGAAATAAATGCCAGCATATGAAAAAACACTTAATATATCCATTTATGTTATGTTAATATAGCAAATCATATTGTTCAGTGTTTTATACTCACCAACTTTCAGCCAGACGTGATCTGGTAACTTTCAAAAGTTACCAGACCGGTTGGAAAGTTGCCAGTCCAGAATTTTCTGGATTAAGAAAAATCATAAGGTAAATAAGTGGAGGGAAACTGCCTAATGTTTTCAAGTCTGTTCAGTCAAGGCAGTAGTAATTTTACTCAAATTCAAATTTGTCCAAGATCATTGGGTGTGCAACTTTTAAAAAGTGACCTTCCAGTCGCAAAACAGGCTGTCGCGGATGATTGGGCAGGCAGGAGCTTGCAACTCTGCATGTACCCAAAACATCAAAATCATGTTGTGTATCGTATCAAATCAAGCCAACGGAAACAAACCTTAAGTTTTTTCATCTCCAAATTTTAATGATGAAAAGAATCTTGAATAATTAGAAACGCAACACAGAGAGAAACATGCAACACAGAGAGACAACCAGTCATGGTTTGTTAACTCTTCACTGATTGGCCCTTCTGTAAATAGCGTCTAATGACATAGCTGTTGTCTTTCTACATATAAAGTAAACAACCGATAATGTCAAGAGAGCATGGTCAAAAGCTTTAAACACTCAAAATAATATGTCTAGTTTTTTTGTTCATGGCACTTTTATGTAGACTAAGACATATAACGTGTCTTACACCATGAGTGGATAAAGCTGTATTAGCTATAATGTATCATTATTAGTTATTCATCTTTATTCTGAAGGGTGTTGTAGTATCATGTGTTATCAAATGAAAACATGTTGCACCTCTTAAACTTAACATATATACCCAGATGGACTTTTTGTTATCCCCTCTGTCTGTCCGTCCATCCGTCTGTAATCATTTTGTTTCCGGACATTTTAAGACCAACCTTGATAGATATAATAATCTCAACCTATAGTTGTACCTTTTGCTATTTACAGAATTTTGGCATTTTTATTTTTTTTGTTTTTCCATGGAACATTTTGGTGTTGGTCTAATGGTAGGGTGGGCTTCGTTTCTGGAGCAGAACTCAAAAATCATTCAATATTTTTCTGCAAAACTTGGTAGATATATCAATCAGAACCTAAAGTGGTGCCTTTTGCTATTTACAGGTTTTTGTGATTTATTATTTTCTTGGTTTTCATAGAAACGTTTCGGACATAGTCTCAAAAGTGAGAGGTGTGTTTCGTTTCTGGAGCACATTTCAAAAAGTTCCTAATATCTGTCAGCAAAACTTGGTAGATATATGTGTCAGACCACAAAGTGGTGCCTTTTGCTATTTACAGATTTTTGTGATTTATAATTTTCTTGGTTACCATGGAAACGTTTCGGACTTAGTCTCAAAATGGAGGGACTTAGTCTCAAAATGAGCACAACTCAAAAACTTCTAAATATCTTTCTGCAAACTTGGCAGATATGTAGGGGAGACCCTTTGTGATTTATCATTTTCCCAGTTTCAGTGGAAACGATTGTGACTGGTCTCAAAATGCAGGGACGGGCTTTGTTTCCAGAGTATAACTCGAAAACTATTTAATATCTTACAGCAAAACTTGGCAGATATTTGAAGCAGACCATAACATGGTGCCTTTTGCTATTTGCAATATTTTGGCTTTTTTATTTTTCCTGGTTTCCATGGAAACAATTCTGACTTAGTCTCAAAAGGGACGGATAGGCTTCGTTTCCAGAGTACAACTCAAAAACTCAAAAACCTTTCAACAGATCTTGGCAGATATATTAGACGGAACTTGAAGTGGTGCCTTTTGCTGTTTACACATATATGGCATTTATATTTTTCATGACTTCCATGGTAACAATTCAAACTTAATCTAAGAAAACATCAAGTAACTGTCACATGATTTGTCCTTTCAAATATGTTGGAGCCGGGGGGATATGTCATCTTCTGACTCTTGTTGTAAAACTACATGCAACAATATGGAAGTGATGGAAATGCACATGTTTTCTCAAGAATTATATATGATTTAATTTTGCACAGTTTGGAATATGTATTTTCCTGAGCAAGAGTCATTTGGCCTGGAAGGATGTATATGATAATATATATGTGTATGTGAGTACTGAGGGGATTCAGAAATACTGGTCTTGGTTTCTCAGGCCTCCTGGTTCTGTTGTATAGTATTGTTAACTAGGAAATCTATTTCAGCTCCTCTTCATGTAACCTAGTAGGTAGATGCAGGGCACTTTATCTGGTTTGCGATTGTAGTAGGTATGTGTTTCTCCAACTGATTTTGACACAAGTGACACATATGGTCTCACCCCAGGCAGGTGAGTTTGTTAAAAATTCCTTCTGTTCACCAAACAGTGAAACGGTACCTGGTGGGTTATGTCATGTGCTTGTTTACCTTCTAGCACCTTACAGGTAGCTTGGTCGAACCATGGTGATTGTGTGGTTGTGTCTTTAGTGTGTGGATACAGTCACTGTATGAATAACCATTATCACATAGTACAAGACAGGAAATCAAGATGGTATGTAAGAATTCTTGGAAACAATCAGAAGAGATTGTTATTGATTTTGCAAGTAAAGTCACTGACATCGGTAATGACTTCAAGTCAATAATGAAGCGACACAATCTTCAAAGTTTAATCAATTTGTCTCATTGTCACCATGGTAACATATCTTTACCCACCATATGAGAAATTTTGATGCTGAACTGTCTCATCAATGAGAGGTCTATTTCTGTTTAATCTTCAGATGCAACCAAGAAGAACCAACAGCCAGGGGTGGCTGGCCCTGGAATGGCAGCCCATGGTATGGGGGGTGGGGCCGGAGTGCCAGGACAGCAGGACCCCATCAATGCCCTTCAAAACCTCACCAGGCAGCCGGTGGGGCAACAAGGTAATAAGCAGAGGAAACAATGTTTTTTCATCACTTTGCGACAATTTCTAGATGTGGGTTAGAATTGGTGTTAGGGGACTCATGCTTTTCCTAAGAGGCAACTAATGAGATTGCTGAAATGACTGACACATTATCATATACTAACTGTGTAGATCAATGCTCTTAATGTTGATTACTGGATTTTCTGGACCAGACTTAATTGTTACAGACTTTTGATATTTTGGTGCAATATTGCTCAGTGCAGTGTTAAGCAACACACAACCAGTCAGTCAAAGTTTATGACTTAAGCTGATGTATTAGTTAGGGAATTTTAGAATAAGGGTTTGCTTACTTTTCACTTTATGTATTCTGGACTCAAACTGAGATGGCCAAAATGTTCACTGTTTGAAGTTCATCATTGATAAGCCTATGTTAGTAAATACATAAATTTGATTTGGAGCTTTCTCATTTTCTTCCTGTAGAAAACAATCCAGCTCTTCTGTTTGCAAACTGGCAGTTAATGATAGTGTTTGTAATGCTACGTCACTTATCTGTGTTTAGCTTTCATATGCTGACTGTAACACAAAACAATATTCACTTGCTAACCATTTTGTTAGGGATGATGACAACACACCAGATGACACCACAACAGAGACAACAGCTTGTTGC
The DNA here is from genome assembly GCF_037392515.1 of Haliotis asinina. NCBI lineage: Eukaryota > Metazoa > Mollusca > Gastropoda > Lepetellida > Haliotidae > Haliotis > Haliotis asinina. The sequence continues at coordinate 96,682,797 of NC_090280.1, forward strand.
ACAGCAACAGGCACAGCATTTGATGCAACAACAGCGAGCTCAGCATCAACAACAACAGCAGCAACAACAGCAGCAGCAGCAACCTCAGCAACAGAAGCCCCAACTGCAAGTGTGTATTCAGGCAGTTTGTATACTTTACTATGTAAATTTACCTGATATTAATGAATCCTGAGAGTTGTACCTATGTTGGGTAACAGGATGTTGAAGAATCTCAAATATTTGTTTCAGAGACAAGATGCATTCATTGTTACCTCTCCACAGAATGTGCAGCCTGTTCAGAGTCAGCCCCTCCCTGCCTCCTGTCAAAATGTAAGCATAGTTGTGTTGCTACTTTATTACACCCAGCAACAGAGACGTTGCTGGGGATATAGAAATGAGTTTGTCAGAGTGTGCTTACATGTGTTGGGCACGCTTTCTCAGAAACATATCTACTAAACTATTATGATAGCATAACCAAATTTGGTACACATATCAGCCATGATCCCAAGATATACCTTTTGTGGGTTAGACCCAGATATAAAATTTATTTTCTTGCTGTTTCAATTAAAACATGTGACCATGAGGATGTCATCTTGTCCAGAGCAGATCTTCCAAACTATACATGCTAGCTTCATCAAATATGGTACATATGTCAAGAATGATCCACAGATATGTCATTTGGGGTTTAGACCCTGGTATGAATTCTTTTTTTGTTTTGTTTTGTGGTTTCCGTGGAAATGTGACCTAGGCTGTGGCGATAAGGATGTTATCTTGTCCGGAGCAGATCTCCCTAAACTATACATGCTTGCTTTATGAAACATGGTACACATATACAGCATGATCCATAGATGCACTATTGATAATTTGACCCAGATACAAAGTTTATTTTTTTGTGGTTTCCATGGCAACAGGTTTGACATTGGCTGAATGTGGTGGTAGTGCTCTTTTCTAGAGCAGATTTTCAGAATTGGTCATTATTTCTTCATTAAAATGGCACATATGTTTTGTGTTTCAAACAAGTTTGGCTTCTACTGAATTTGGTGATACTGCTCCTCTCTGAGGCAGAACTTAATGACATTTCAATACTCACCTTCCACTTTGCCATATACACCCCAAAACATTTGACATGATCATAACTAGAAGACATGTATGAAAAGTATTTTGCCATTGCAGTTGAACTTGATGACTTTGTCTTCTAGTTTCCTTATGATTTACTTTTCTATGGCACATGAATATTGTCAGGTGAATAAGAAATGTTTTGCTGGTCAAGTACTCTATGTAGAATACAAAGTAAAAAATTATGCTACTCTCCTAAAAAAATCAAAATGAATATAAAGTTTTAACATTGATCAGTGGTTGATCAAGAAAGGAATTTATGGAGGTTCTCACATATTTTCCATGCTTAATTCAGATCCCGTTCCAGCCCACGTCTGGGGCAGCTCCTCGCCCCGTCGGTCCAAGCGGAATCTCAGGCCAACAACAGCAGTTCCAGCAGGTGCTTCATTATACTCAACAAACTGCATGTTGCACAACCTACATTACGTCAATGTCAGATGAAATAGTGGAATCTCTCTTTTATAAGCATGACCTCTGAGGAGTTACGTGAAGTCATGTTCTAAGGTTCTCATTATAACAACGTGTGAAAGTGAATGTAGAGTCTGAAAATCTATTGAAACTTGTTTTGTGAGTGAAGTCTTGTCACTGCTTTGGACAGTGTTCTCCTTACATCCCAGAGTGTCAGGTTAACATGGGAGGAAATCCTGGTCGTGCACCACTTTGGAAAAACTACAAGGTAGAGGTATGAACCGACAGTAGATTTCTGGCATGTCCAATGGTTGCACACCTACACTGAGAATGCTGGCACCTTGACATCAGGCCTTCCTTCAACATCGTACTGATGCCATCTTTGTTCACAGCAATGTTTATTACTGACTGGATGAACGTAAAGAAAGAAAATATACGCTCCAAAAATGGAGCAAGATCATGCAAAAGCTACACAGCAAATGCAAATTCATCACCATCAAATAACCCATGTCCTTAATTGCCATAAAACATTTGTCAATACTTCCTTTTGCTCAAAGGGGTGGTGGGTAGCCTAGTGGCTAAAGCGCTTGCTCTTCATGCTGAAGACCTGGGTTCAGTTTCCCACGTGGGTACAATGTGTGAAGCCCACTTGGGAAGTAATGATATTGCTAAAAGCGGCTTAAAACTAAACTCAATCACATTATAATGACACACTGTGATGTAACTGGAATGCTGTTGAAAGTGGCACTGAACCCAGTTCACTCACTCATTTAACCTCACTGAGAATCCTGCCTGAATAGTAAAAATTTGCAGCAAGCGTGAAGACCTATACAAGTAATACTGTTACTTTCTCTTGATATTATTTCAGTCCTCTGGATCTCAGTCAGCCGGCTCCGTGGCTCCGGCCCACTCCCCTGCTCAGATGAGGTACGGTGAACTTGCACTTTCTCTCTTTCACTCTTGATGTGGATATGTATGTTTCCAGGATACACAAGACTGATTCTTTTACATCAGGTGAACATCAGGTGTGACTGACATCTTGAACGTGGATCAACACAAGTGAGATACAATGACATAAATCATCTAAATTGGCAAGTTTGATTTCTAGTCCTGCAAGTCTCCTCCAAGAAACGTGTAAATGCAAAATAGTGTTTGGTCCATGGTCCAGAGCTAAGAAAGCTCTGTGATTTACTGGCCCCATGCTGCCTTGAACACTTTTTTGCAATCGAAACACTTCAAATGCATTATGTCTATTAGTCTAGATAGACAGTGCCTCAGTTTTGTACACAGAGCCCAGGTTACTGTGATTAGGCCTTGGCTGAAATGTAGCACTAGTCCTTTGAGCAGAATCTCTTTTGTGGCTATGAATACTGATATCATTTGTACTAAAAATAGCTCAAAATAATGTTTTATGAGAGGTTACAAGTGAAATAATTTTAGCAATGAGACTTATACTATAGTGCTGTGGTGAACTTACCATTGATGATATCTAGCATGTCCAAGAGGCATTAAGTTAATGGTTCTTCAGGTAAAGGGAGATAATACGGGCAAATGAAGTTGTATCAATGGATGCTGGACTTCTTTGCATGATTTAGCCTGAACTTATATCCTCAGTGATGACTGAATTACAGGCAAACTGTAGTGCAAATGGGGTTGCGCAGCGGAGAGAATAACAATGAACCAAAAGCTGGCATGGGGAATGGAGGTGAAGAACGGTCTGATATACCATGAGTTGTACTTAAAATGTTGAATAAAACATATTTCAAGTGAGTAATTATCAAATATGGGATTGGAAGTCTGAGAGCACAACCAAGTGAGGAAATGGGGATGTACCTTTGATGCGGGCAATATTTTATTTTGACATGAAAAATATTTTTCGAACTGAAGCAAGGGAAGTATGTTGTCAATTTTTTCTCTATTTGCTTGCATAGCATGATTCTTTTAACATTATTCTGTGTGAAGAAAACTGAAGAATTTTGAACAAAATATTTGACTAAAAATGATTGTCTAAACAGGGTCTCTTATTACCAAACTACTCAAAGCAAAGTAGTTCCAATGTCTAATGCCCCAAAGCCAGGACTATCATTTGCGACTGTCTTAAAAACTATCTTACATATCATGTGCGCTCATAGGGGAGGATGGGTAGACTAGTGGTTACAGCATTCACTCATCACACTGAAGACATTCGATTCCCCACATTTCTCCTATTGTGATGGTGCTGCAAACCTAAACTTACTGCACTCACTTACATGTTATTATTATTACTGGATATTTATATCGTGCATATATCCACGCAACTAGTACCTGCGCAAGGGGCTGGTATTTTTTCCTTCAATCAGTGAGTTGTTGGTGGCCAGCTTTCTCAAGTCTGTGTTCATCCTGATATTGGGTTCAAACCAGGGGCTCTGGTCAAACTATTATGGATTATATGGGCTGGTCCAGAACCCCCATTATTTATACTACTCAGTGGATGTCAGTCTCAGTGGCACATTGTATTATCAGTCTCAACTCACTGGGGATCATATAACTCTACTCTACTCATACAACATTCACAGCTGGGTGGACTGGGACATATAGTCAGTACTTTTGTTTGCATATATTCATGTGGCCACCATCTGGTCATACACCAACAGATTATGTGTTCTTTTAAGCACACAGGGTTGTGTACTGTACTTTAGGGGGTGTGACAATGTGTAAAGAATCTGCACAGAAAGTTGACTCCATGCTTTTTTACATTCAGTCACGGGGGGCTCGATCCCGACACCTCAACTAGCTGGATCGCTAGCCTGACATCTTATCCAACTCACCCACCATGCACCATATCTGCTTCTGTGCTTATGTTCTAATCACATGACATGACCAGTAAACACTTGGTGTGTCTTGGTGAGCTGTTTCAATGCAACACAAAGATGTCATCAGAACAGTAGTTTAAGTATCAAAACATGTGACACGTGATGTCCAATTACTACATTCAACAGCCATCAACTCACATACTTAGTCCATTAGTCATCATTTGTAAAATTGTTTGATTTCTTTCATATAGAATATAATAAAATGCATGTCCTTTAATGACAGTTCCCCAGTGACCATGCTGACGGCCCCGTCACCTCAGCCGCAGGTAACACCATCGCCTGCAGCCAAGGGTAACACCGGTACCCCATCCCCTAGTGCTGCTCTCAACACTCCAGGTAAGTGTGGCCCGGAACAAACTCCACAATATCGATTTTTTCCGGCAATATTGATTGTTTGGCTACTGATAATTGACTGAAAGTGTCACATAACAGGAGGTTTCTAGGCAATGTTATTTTCAAGTCTTTGAAGGGCATTTAGAAGTGAAATGCATAAGAATGAAGATTTTATGGATATCAACTTCTTTATATGAGAACACAACGTTTTGGAGTTAATGCTTACTCCTTCATCAGGTGATTGAGAATGAGGTACAGAGCTATATTTATATGTACAGGTAAAACAATAACAAAGTAACAAGTGGAATGAATTAACGAAAGCTGGAAGCCAGTATAAACAAGCGCTGATTGGAACCCGACAGTTATGATAACAATGATAGAAGCCAATGGTAATACATTACAGATGATGGGATATGTTTACATAACACAGGTAGGAGGTAAGGACGATGTACATGATAGGGGATAAGGATGGAAGCCAATGGTGGGTGATGTTTACATAACACATGATTGGGGATTAAGGATGATGTACATGACTACATGAGGGTTGATGGGCATGTTTACATGGGGGTTGATGATGTACAAACACAAGTAGATAAGGATGTACATGGGTAGATTGGCTATACATGAATTACATAGATAGAATGTACACAGATAGATGAGATTAATTTATCAATAAGTCCCAGGCACTTGGTAGGTACACTACAACTCCTGCCACCACCCTCAGATCAAGCAAGCTATCATCGCCACCCTTACCAGACGTGCCAAAGCCCTCTGCCATCCTGATGCCCTAAACAATGAACTGGACCACCTCAGAAAGACATTCACCACACTAAACGGTTACCCTCCCCAGCTTGTCACAGCCACCATCAACAAGACCCTCAAGGACCGAGAACCCCGCCTCAAGCCTTCTCCATCACCCATCAGAGTAACCATACCCTACCTTGGCCCCATCAGTCATCAAATATCACGCCTCATCAAGACCAAAGCCAGCATCGATGTCACCTTCTCCAGTGGCAAGACCATCAAGACCTACCTAAAAGCCAACGGTAAAGGACCCAGCTGTGAACACCCTAACCCGAGAGGATGCATCTACCAGATCCCTTGCAACTGTGGCGACCTATACATTGGAGAAACGCTGTGGCCAATCAACACCAGAATGAAGGAACACCAGACCTCTGTCTGCAAACTCGACCAGAAATCGGCCATCTCTGAACACATTCTCAAGAACCCTGGACATTCAATCTGATGGGAGGACACTAGGATACTATCTACCAACAACAACAACTGGCGCCAAAGGAAACTGCAAGAAGCCATCGAGATCTGGAGACAGAAACCAGCAATCAACCGTGACCAAGGAGTGTACCTACCAAGTGCCTGGGACTTATTGATAAATTAATCTCATCTATCTGTGTACATTCTATCTATGTAATTCATGTATAGCCAATCTACCCATGTACATCCTTATCTTCTTGTGTTTGTACATCATCAACCCCCATGTAAACATGCCCATCAACCCTCATGCAGTCATGTACATCATCCTTATCCCCAATCATGTGTTATGTAAACATCATCCACCCTTGGCTTCCATCCTTATCCCCTATCATGTACATCGTCCTTACCTCCTACCTGTGTTATGTAAACATATCCCATCATCTGTAATGTATTACCATTGGCTTCTATCATTGTTATCATAACTGTCGGGTTCCAATCAGCGCTTGTTTATACTGGCTTCCAGCTTTCGTTAATTCATTCCACTTGTTACTTTGTTATTGTTTTACCTGTACATATAAATATAGCTCTGTACCCCATTCTCAATCACCTGATGAGGGAGTAAGCATTAACTCCGAAACGTTGTGTTCTCATATAAAGAAGTTGATATCCATAAAATCTTCATTCTAATGTTATTTTCATCATTTAAAGCCTGTATAATGGATTTATGATATGAAGGATTTACAAAGATTGACATGGTACTTGGATTTCTTTTTATGAAATATTACCAGAATATTGGCATTACAGGATACAACAAAAGATATGACTTAATGTAAAACAGCTTCTTGATTATTGCATGGTGACATTCTGATGTTGATTTTTACTCCATAGTTAAAGTATGTGTGCTATTCATAAAGTTGTATGCTTTGTTATTTGCTTTGCCAACTTCAAGAAAGGTGGGGTCAGAAAAGAGATATAATACTAACTCTCTGTAGAATAATGATCAAACAATTATGAAATACATTACATGTATGTGTCAGGTAATCCAGGCTCTGTGGGCCCAGCCCCAAGTCCTGGCCAACCCAGGAACACCACCGAGGAGCAGGCGTATCTGGACAAACTCAACAAGTTGTCCAAGTACATCGACCCTCTCCGCCGCATGGTCAACAGATTGGAGAAGGACGGCGGTAAGCAGACACGCTGTCATTTATCTCTGTTGCTTAGTCCTAGAAAGTTCACTTGTTTGTGTGTCTGGTGAAGGATATTTCCTATGAGTTTCCCATTGCAAATCATTGCTAACATCTGTTCCCCAATCGCCATCATCTGTTTTTGTTGCATAGTCCAGGTATTTTGTTGGTGTGTTTGTTAGTTTATGAAATTGTTTGTCAAACATTTTACCTAGTGTTTTGCTTGTTGGGATATTCAAAGTTTAAATGGGTTCCCAACACACCATCATCTAGTTCTGTTGCTTAGTCCTGGTAAGATCAGGTGCTTGTGTTTTTGTCAAATCAGGATTTTCTATGTCAAGAAATTTACCTGAGGGTATGTTCCAATAACCTTTCCGGGGTTGCACAGGCCCTAATTCACTTTCACAAAGGCAATCTTAAGACAGCGATCTTAATTAAGACTGAACTCTTCAACATTGGAGGTAGAATTTGTTAAACTAAGATTAGTTGCCCTTGAGTCATTTAAAAGGTCATGGCCATTAATTAAGATTGAAATTTTTAACTTACCTTACCATAGGTCTTATGCATATTACCTCAAGCTTCGCTAGAAGAGATCAGACAGTCGTTGATTCGCCATTCCCTGGATGGCTACCTCATGTAATCTACGAATGTAGTCACGGAAGTGACGTGATCTCCCCACTCGCGCGAGAGCGCAGAATCCAAAATTCACTTTTACCTCTAGCGTTCGTCTGTTCGGACGTGTTTGGTTCGCTTAGTTTACCTACTTTGTGGTTTAATAAATTTGTTTTCTCACGGGTAGGTATGGTTTGTATCCCTTAGGTGTGCGTGTTTAGGTAAGTAATCATTTAACTGCACTTACTTTGCTACCTCGTGTTGTTTTTTTCTCTCACTTCGGGGTGGGTTCGCCCGCGTCGTGTGTGAGTGCGGCATGGCGTCCGTGGGGGTATTATATCTTGCTGGTTTTTTCTTCCTCCATGTGATTTTACATGTCGATTAGTATTTTTGCCCATGTTTCACAGCATTTATATGTTTTTCGTGCCACGTTGCGATGTACGCAGACAGCCATTTTGGTTGTTTGGCCTTCGCTGTCACGAGCTTACGGGCGTGCCTACTTTACAGTGGGGGTGCTGCATTTCTGGTATAGGGGTGTTTTTTCTACCTCCTAGCGTTGGTTTCAACGCATTGTTATGTTTGTTTGTTGCACTTAACTGTGTATATCTCCCCAGTTTTGCACTATCTGCTTGGGGCAGGAATCGGCGAATATCCCCACCCTTGGTGCCCGGATTGTGCGTCTCTAGCCTGCTCTTTTGACGGACACTGCCAGTACTGCGAGGCGTTATTGGTGGCGGATTTCGAGACTTATTGCGGCTAAGAGGAAGTTTTTTTCACAGCGGTAGAGAAGGTTGTTGTCTCCAGGGTCGTCGTTGGGATCTCTGCCGGACGACCCTGACTTACAACCTCCTTCAACGCCTGTGCCGACGCCTGGGATGGGGCGTTCGTCTGTGACGCCTGTACGTTTGTCCCCGGAACCACCTCGCTCGGATTCCATCGTGGATCTGTTTTCATCCAGATGCCTTGTCTCATCCGGAAGTCCAGAGGTTCCTGCGCTCTCTCCTGACGCCCGGTGCTGCTGCGATGCCAGCGTCTGGACATCTCGACACCAGCGCCTATGCCAACACCAGTGCCTTTGCTTACGCCAGCGCCTATGCCAGCGCCTGTGCTTGTGCCTACGCCTATGTCTACGCCAGCGCCTATGTCTACGCCAGCGCCAGCGCCTGTGCTTGCGCCAGTGCCTATGCCTACGCCAGCGCCTATGTCTACGCCAGCGCCAGAAGCTGTGCTTGCGCTAGTGACTACGCCAGCGCCTATGCCTACGCCAGCGCCTATGCCTACGTCAGCGCCTATGTCTACGCCAGCGCCAGCGCCTGTGCTTGCGCCAGTGCCTATGCCTATGCCTACGCCAGCGTCTGTCTACGCCAGCGCCAGAGGCTGTGCTTGCGCTAGTGCCTATACCTACGCCAGCGCCTATGCCGACGCCGGACCCTATGCCAGCGCCAGCGCCTGCGCCTTACCGTATACCCAGGGTGTTGCATACGTTGTCCAGGGAAGAGGTTTTACAACGACAGTTGGATGAAGGGCGCGCTCGGCGCTTGGAGGCAGAGCGCTCTCGGCGCAGATCGCGCTCCAGGTTCCCTGGGAGTCGGTGATCCTGTACCCTCCACAGTAGTCTTTGTCGGCGCTCTCGGTCCCCGCTACGCCCTTTGAATGAGCTACCAGGTGAAGACGTTGCTTGCGCTCCCAGTCCATATCACCTCGACGCTCCTCTAGAACTCGGCGTTTGCGGTCGCCGGAACCACCTTGGATCTCGTCCAAGGAATCTGCTGCTCATGCATCGACTTGGTCTCCTACATCGCGGCGTGATTCGAATTCCGTTTCCTATGAGGACCTGGAAGAACAGGTTTTTGGCCCGGACTTCGACGAGGAGGCAGGAGGCGACGGCGATGGTGATGACACTTAACTACCCTTATCAGTCGTCTTCGAGTGGATTGCTGACAGGTTACCGTACTGCCCTTCACCTTCGGCTAATTCCAACAACCCTGCAGCACTTCATTTATCGCCGGAGCTACTCATCCCGCCTGATCCTATGGTGGCGGACGCCGTGGCTGTATTAGATGCGGTCTTTGAAAAATTGTCATCTAATCCGAATTTCTAAGTGTGTAAATCCAAGAAGTCAGATTACAAGATACACAGCCTGGTTTTCGCGGACAGCGTGGCGGTCTTGGTTGAATCTATGTAGCGGTTATTGGGCTCCTCGCAGCTCTCTTACAGAGTGCAGGATTCTAAGCGGGTGACCATTGAGACTGAACTCAAGCGGATGCTTAAGCCGTTGTCTGCTCTGGTGTCAGCTACCTCGGCGGCGGCGATGGACTTGTCTGAAGACAACGCCTCGAGGATTGATCACCGTACCAGATATTCCTCTGCTGGTAGGCGTGAGACTGGGTGTCCTTTGGAGGGACTGGCTGCATCCTCGAAGATCCTTACTTTACAATTTGTCTACATATACTTCAAGCGGAGAAAGTTTTCTTTCACGTGCTTTACGCATTTTGTCACGAAGATTTTTCGAGACAACTACAAAGTGCCACGCCTAACTACACCTCTTATTACAAGAGAGGGCAGCATTTATCTTCGGGGAAAATTCCAACACATGTACTTGGAAAGCAATTTGTCTGCGTCAGTTTTCAAGCGGCGGAAGGGTTTTCGCTCGCTTTACTCCTTTAGACACGTGCTCGCCATACAGCATGGTTACTGTTAAGCCTACAGGCTAGCAGGGTATCACCGTTTACAAGATTTCATGGTGATCAGTTACCTGCTACACCGGTGACGTCACATCTACATTTTGATTGGTCCCCGAGAGACAACGCCCTGCAAAGGATCCCAGGGACGTTACATCTACGTTCTGATTGGTCATCGAGGGACAACGCCCTGCGCAGAATGTGTTGTTATTATTCTAGTGTAAGGAAGTTGTCTGCAGTGACTTAGTCATTTACGATGGAAAGATGTCGTTACACTCTAGACTAGCAGTCTACAGCGGCATTGGATTTCTCTAGTCGGCATAGAGATCCTCTAACAGTAGTCTCAACGCTGCCTATCAGGAGGCGTGCAGCGATGTATGGCAGTTTCTGATCGGACAGACAGCCAGCTATAAATAGACTTCCTTGAAATGTCAACACATTCATAATGAACAGCGTGGTTATTCTGAAGTCGAAGAATGACGCATCTTTACGGCATACAAGATTATCTTGAGAGGGGTGGACTTCATTATCAGGCTGTTAAGTCAGCTTGGATGACTAACTAACTCCGCGGGACTTGATTCATCACATCGCCGTCCCAGGTTCGGGGGTCGAAGTTCAAGGCTATGTTAAAAGCAAGCTCTACTCTGTCCATTATCACTATGTCAGTGATAATGTCTACTCGATTTGCTCATGTCACCTTAGGATATGATCAGACGTAGACGTCTACTATTACGTCTATGACAGCGTTTTCTTGATCATGATTTCATGACAGGTTTACGACATTGGACGTCTTGACACCACACCTGTGGTAGGCTCGCTGGTCAATGTTTGCGTAGGAAGTTACTTATTAGAGCCGTCATTCAACAACCATCTTTAGGTAGACACTTCTCTCCAAGGATTGAGTGCCTATCTAGTCAAGAAGGTTGCAGCAGGATTCTGGAAGAGTGGAGCTCAATCTCTTCACATCACCCAGTTGAAGATGAAAGCGGTGATGCATGTCTGTCATTGGTTGACAGCACCGAAAGACAAGCTACTGATGATCCATACGGTCAACTCAGTAGTAGCTTTCTAGGTAAACAAGGGTCAAGGAGGCCTCGACCTCTACTACACTTGTCGTTTCTACCCTTCGATGTGGTCGAGTCTGATCCTCCAAAATAAAGTATCTCACATACCAGGAGCCTGCATCTTCATGGCAGACGCCTTATCTCACCCCCTACGTCTATCACCAACGGAGAATATGTTGTGTGGAGAGACGTTTCAAATAATCGGCTTCTAGAGTGGGACCAATTGTTGTTCCATCCTCACAATCGGACACTGCACCTGGTTCCGTCGCGGTTTCATCTTTGCGCCTGGACCATCTGTGAAAGTCTTGAGGGCCAAGGGGTACTCATCTCAAGTGGCGAAGTTAATCACCCGGGAGCACAGGGTTTCCACTCAGTCACTTTATGGACCTGGAGGCGTGAGCGATCGACGCGATGTCCCTGTCGTGGGAAGGTCTGGACGCTTACACGTTTCCACCACCAGCCCTTTCTCTCAGAAGTGGTCGCTAAGGTCAAGCAGACTCAGAACCTGCAACTGCTTTTGGTCGCACCTTGGTGGCCAGCCAGGCCATGGTTCCCCAACCTTCGACGACTCGCAAGCGGAGAACCATACAAACTTCCAGAGTGGTTGCATCTACTTCGGCATCCACACAGTCGACAACTGCATCTGGATCCACTGCGATTCCATCTTCACGCATGGGTCATTTGCAGAGGGCGTTAAAGGCTAAGGGCTACTCCATGCACGTGGCGAGCGTTATAGCTCGCGCGCATAGTTTCTACCCGATCCCTATATGACGACAAATGGCGCTCGTTCGAGAATTTTTGCGCTCATAGATCTCAAGATCCTATGGCAACATCCCCTCAGTTTGTGTCAAAGTTCTCTTTCTACGGAACTTTAGACATCTCAGAGGCAGTACCTTAGGCACCTATCTGTCAGCATTGAATTCTGTCCTTGCGATCAAGTCAGGTAAACAGATCTCCAAGGTACCGGAACTGATTGCGTTTCTCAAAGCTTTCAAGCTGGAAGACCAGAAGGCCAAGTTTCGTCCTCCAGCCTGGGATCTTAATGTCGTTCTACAACATCTTAGAGGACCGCCGTATGAGCCGTTAGAGGAAGCCTCTTTTGAACACCTATCCAAGAAGACGGCTTTCCTACTAGCATTGGCGACAGCGGCTAGAGTCAGTGAGATCCATGCTCTTGACGTCACACAGATTCACTTTGAACAGTCAAGGCACGGACGAGTCCATTTGGGTCTGCTCTGGGACTTTGTGGCTAAGAACCCGCTTCCCGGGCAGCCCAACAGGTTATTTTCCATCCCTCCTTTGTCTACGATCCTTGGTCATCATGACTTGGAGGAGGAACTGCTATGTCTGGTCAGAGCTCTGAGATGTTACATTAAAAGGTCAGCCTCTAGGAGACGGTCCCGCAAAAGACTATTCATCCCATTTGCGTCGACCTGCAAAGGAGAGGTAAACAGGAACACGATTGCCCTTTGGCTCAGATCGACAATCCTGGCTGCCTACGACGACAAGCTCCTGCCTCATCCGGTAGCAAATAACCCGCACGAGATCAGGGCTTTGGCATCTACAATGGCCCTCCATCGATATTGCACGGTAGCGCAGATCATGGAGGGTTGTTTCTGGAAATCATCAACTGTCTTCGCTTCCCACTACTTGAGGGACCTGACAGTTGAAGATGTGGAGGGGTTACAGTCATTTGGTCCACTGGTAGTTGCTCAGCAACTTACCCAACCGTCCGCCCATTAGGTAATAACGCTGTTACTTACCGTTGGTCTTAAGATTAACCTCACCCTCAGGGTGCGTCGGTTTTTCTTTGGAGTTCTATTGGGTTACTCTTTGTCCTGCTCCAGGTGTTATCCTGAGACCGTTGGCATTGGTTTCCCAAGTTCTCCTGTTGCATGTGCACTGTTTGCTGAGGGATGGTCCTCCGGAGTCCACACCACCATCCATCTGTCGAAGCCATATGCATAAGACCTATGGTAAGGTAAGTTAAAAATTTATTAAAATTTAAATATTTTAGATATTTAAATACTTACCTTACCATAGGGCGGTGACTCCCTCCCAACGCTGGATGCTCCTCCCCACTTTGGACTCTTCGGACCTTCCGGTTGGCGGTAAAAGTGAATTTTGGATTCTGCGCTCTCGCGCGAGTGGGGAGATCACGTCACTTCCGTGACTACATTCGTAGATTACATGAGGTAGCCATCCAGGGAATGGCGAATCAACGACTGTCTGATCTCTTCTAGCGAAGCTTGAGGTAATATGCATAAGACCTATGGTAAGGTAAGTATTTAAATATCTAAAATATTTAAATTTTAATAACTCTTCAACGTTTGGAGGTAGAATTTCTTAAACTAAGATTAGCTGCCCTTGAGTTATTGAAAAGGTCATGGCCATTGCTAATCACTTGCAGTCACCTTTCGTTACTATCCTTTCCTTGTTTATCAAAAAGGTATTCATACTTTTTCCAACACTTAATCTGGTGAGAATCGTACTTTATGATATTGACTCGATACAATGTTGTTCACAACGCAAATAACGGTATTTATGACATTAAATCGATTCTGCATTTTCCATGTTGTTGAAGTATTGTGGTGAATCACACACTTTTATGCAATATAGAAGTCATCTCCAAATGTACAGTTAATTATTTGCGTGAAACTGACACTAACTTGAATGCCATTTTGTTTCAGACTACAAAGTTTTTATTGTAACTTACAATGATCTTGGCCTACAATCACTTTGTGCAAGTGATGGCGATTGTAACTGAAGCCTAAGATGGTGATTTTAAGGATATAGCACTGCGATTGTTTTATGCAAGTGGGCCCAGGTGGGCATATGACATTGGCCATGATGTCTGGTATGCAGTATGAAGAGCTGTTATTCATACATGTTTAACTTTCAGATCGGAAGAAAGATTACCACAAAATGAAGAGTTTACTGGACATTTTGACCGATTCCACAAAGAGGTAAGACTGTCTACACAGATTGCAGTATTAAAATAATTCTGTAATGGAAAGAAAATCTGGTGTTGGGAATCAATGTAATACAGTCCACAATGTATTGCATGATCTAGTGAACAGAGCCCCATGTCAGAAGGCAGTAGGTGGTTGTTCGATCCCCTGGCCTCTTTGTGCCCCTCAGGGATGATGTATGTTATTACATATACACATATGTTGTTACATACCTGACAGTTACCATGATGGTGTCTGTGATCTACTAGTAAGCACAGCAATCGAGATTAAGATTTTTTCAAGTGTGCAGAACACCTACTTTGCAAGTGGAAAGTTGGAAGTTGATTTTCCATGACTCCTCATGCCAAGTGACATTACGTGATGATACCACCTGCCCAAGAGAGCGGAAGGTCGCATGTTGATGCTCGGCTTTGTCATATCCATTGACGTTAAGATTGGTGCTTGTTGGTTCCTGTCTGATGCTTGGCATTAATGGGTATGGCAAGGACTGTTCGGCTTGAGTCTGAGTAGGGTATATGAATGCATAGCTGCAGAATAGTATATCAGTGAGCCAGTACTATAAGACCAGCTTACTTCTAGTTCAAGCAGCCACACAAACATGTGCATGCACATCGTCATATGAGTGAAATGTCCTTATGTGAAAGTTAAACGCCATTTCAGCTCACCTCATGGGCTGATACCCTGCCTGACACATGGTATTTAGAGTATGAAACAAGGACTTGTTAGCTTGCATGAGCATATAGTGTCTGAGAGGGATATCCATGTTAACTGACTCACGGTATCTCACTGGGCTGGCACTATCAAACTTAGCCGAGACAGTTACTTACATTTCTGTAATTCCAATGATCTTGAACAAGATATTAAAACCCATTTCACCTCACCTGACTTTTAAGGAAAGGCTGGTTACCGATTACTGACTTCAGAAAGGGAGACAACCCATGAAAGTTGTGTGACATAGGATCAACACAGCATGATGGTTGTTGGGAGCAACTGTGCTTGATGATGTCATGTGGTGTTGCAGGGTGCCAGTTGCCATGTTACAGCGATGTGAGCAGGTGCTTCAGAACTGGGACATACAGACCAAAGGGGTAAGAAGTCAAAGTAAAAATATTTACAGTCCGGTTTAGCCAGAAACGGACCGATGAATTGCAAATTTTATCACTGTTGAAAATTGCACATAAATATAAATAGTACACATGTTTACCATTTACTAATACCCAAAGCTTTCTTATATTTGAACATTTTCCGGACTCCTCCGAAAAAGTTGTTTAAGAAACTGTCATCATTGAAAACACAAAAGTTGTTATCAGTCACGGCTGCGTGAAACCGCAGAAATGGTACAGCCACTATCTCGTCGTGCAAGGGATACACATGCCTGATGTCCATTTCGGACACAAACGGACTGTAGAGCTGTGAAACTTGAAAATAGTCTTCTTTTCGTCATAATGAATAAAGGAAATGAGGAAATTGTAAAGATTTTCAGTTTTGTCTGAGAGGACCACAATATATGTTGTCAAATAATTTTGCTTACAGGATATGAATATATGACCTGTTGAGTGACTAGCCTATCTGGTCTAAATCTGTCATGACCGTTTTAGTTAATGTCCTCAGTTCCAAATAGATTTGCATGCTTCAAATAATTAACAACAGAGGGAAATTGGCCAACAAATGATATTTATTGACGTTGTAAACACAAAAGTAAACCAAAAGGCCCACACAGGTTTTGATATCTATACTCTTTTTACTTTGAGTATTGGTACAGCAGTGAAGTGTCATCAGCTGGCGATTTCAGAGAATTGAATAACATTTGATCATGTTTTTTAATCAGATTAAAGAACACAATAACTTTTGGTTTAAAATGTTGGCTAAATATCTGTTTGACTTTGCTTCCAGAGTTCAAGTACGGCAGTGTCTAGCGTCCACAGCTCCTGGTGTCAACACTTAACAGATGCTCTATCCACTCATATCAAGTCCTCCACTATCAACCACAGCCTCTTTCGCTCCTTTGGACCTGCAATCAACACCCTCTGTGGAGCTCCCATCAGGTACACATACATCTATGTCATGAACACCACTCCCCAACAAACTGCAATCAACACACTCTGTGGAGCCCCCATCTAAAAGAACCCGATCTTGATAGGATTTCTTGTCCACTGAGTACAGTACCTCTTTATAGGGTTCCTGGCCAGGAAGGCTAAAATCGTCATGCTTCTCAGTTCAACGAGCATAACCTTCACAGTACTTCTAACACAATGTTATGGTTGAATGAACATGGTGCTTCTCACTCAGAGGCTCTGACAAATTACAAAGAAAACAGGATTAGCAAGGATGCTCTTTTATTTGAGCACATATAACAATATAAATGAAATTATTTATACATTTTCATGTCTATTCTTCATTATACCTTTTATTGAATTCAACTTTAAATTGTCATTGTCCCTGGTAAATCACATTTCAGTCAGTCTGTCTTTGAGTTAAGACAGTATGAGAAGTCCAGACACGTGGTCTGTGTAAGCGACGTTCTATGGTTTATGGCGAATTTGGTAGAGCCGCATTAAATATAAGAATCCATGTCAATATGTTGTCCTTTTGGCATAAACTCACATCTACTGAGATGATCAAATTATCTCATGTTTTATACAGGTATATTAGTCATGATTATGAGCAGTATCATTCGGCATACCTTAGTTACACTCCTTAAAACAATCAATAGACACAATCGCAATTGGTTTATCTGAAAAATATGCAAATCCCACGGCATATTCTGCAAAGTCTCTAGTTTCAAATGCAAAGCAAATTCTAACAGATCAGTTAAAAAATGACAAGAAGATAAACGTTCCAGCCCTAAGGGATCATATATTTTTAAAAAAACTTGCTTTTGAAAAATATCTTTTATGTCCAAAATCTATATATGTTCATATTTTGAATTGAAAACCTCAAATCTAAGCCTTCCGATCAAAGCCGGCAGGTGGCAGAACATACCGAGAGGAGAAAAACTATGTAAACTATTTAACTGTAATTTAGTTTATGATGAAATCATTTATCTTTTTAAATGTATAGCACTTAATTCCTACAAAAAATCATTCATCCCCCCAAAATATCACAATTGGGCCATATAATAAACACTTAACAAGGTCATGTTGCCTGTCAGTTTTAAAATGTTTATCACTTTTTATCTCTCATGCGTGTACATTGTTACATAAATAACTCATCAACATGACACATTTATATTTATGTATATTTGTTAATACTGTATATTTTTTGCTCTTTTACCACCGATGGTGGTTGATGAATAAAGAAGATGAAGTTAAAGTATGAAGTTTTAAAGAAGTGAGGTTTATAACTATTTTTGGAAAAGAATTCTCTCTACACCCACATGGATTATGCTTCCCGGCACCTTATCTTTAGCTTTGGCGGTACTCCCCTTATTAGCTGTCCTGGGAAAACCGAAATGTACATTTCAGCCTTCCGGGGACATTTGAAAATATATTTTAGCCTTCCCGGTATGACACCCTTCATAGGATGTATAGAACTGTAGAACCCTACTTATCCAGTCTCGAGATTACATACATGCCTTTCTTCCTTGACAAGATGTATGTGAGACAAAATGAAAAAATGAATACATTTTCTGGATGGCATCTTCTGTGGTATCTCATCAGGATATGGCTGAAATATTGCTCTAGTGGTGTAAAAGTTAAGCTCACCCATTCTTCTGGAAGCTAGGAAGCAGATAGTTTCATATTTATAAAAGCAATAAAAGGCACAGTTACATGGGAAGCCAGTTGTTCATTTTTGTTGTTTGGTTATGGCTATGGATATAGACAGAGAGAAGCTAGGTATAAATCCAGGTGTAATTAGGTCTGACAGGTGAAAACATTTGCACCAATCGGTAATAAATTGCAGAAAGGTAATGTAAAGGAAGTGGGGAAAGGGGGTTAATAGCCATTGATATCATTATCATGGCTACTAAACTCATTTACCCTACACCTCCCTATCCATAAACCATCAGTGCTTTTTATCCTCCACTGCAACGAAGTTGCAGGGATATAGAAACGAGTTCCATCTTTGTCCAAAGCATATATCCTAAACTATTTATGGTAGCTTAACCGAACTTGGCACATATGTCAGGCATGGTCCCTAGATGTGTCTTTAGGGGGTTAGACCCAGATATGAATTTTATTTTTTGTGTTTTCCATTGAAACATGACTTAGGTTGTGACTAAGACTGATCTTGTCTGGAGCAGATCTTCCAAACTATATTTCATCAAACTTGGTACATATATCAAGCAGGAACCCTAGATGTGCCTTTTTAGGGGGTTAAACCCAGATATTTATTGCATTTTGTATGGTTTCCTTGGAAACATGACTTACGCTGTGGATTTGAGGATGTTATCATGTCCAGAGCAGATCTCCCAAACTTAAGCTTTATCAAACTTGGTTCACATGATTGCCATATTCACCATGATCCCTAGATGTGTCTTTTGAGGGATACATCAGTGTATGAATTTTATTATCCCACGCTGTGCGTTTAGTATGAAGCAGGGGATATAGTATTAGGCTCTGTCTGTGCTTCTGTACATATGTACAGATTGGAATATCTTAAGAACCGTAGACTAGATTCTGTTCATATTTGGTATCTAGGTTTACCACAGTAAAAGAAAGGTCTCTGTCAGGTTTGGTGACCTTGACCTTCAAAGTCACCAAGGCGACTTCAGCGTTGTAACGAGATATCTCAAGAACCAGTCACTGTATTTTCTTCATATTCAACACCAAGCTTTATCTAGGGAAGGCGCAGTTCCCAATTGATTTTCAGTTAATTTTCAAGTTCATGGCAACACTTTGAAGATTTCAGCATGTTAGCTGCATTTTAAGCTTGTCAGATATCTCAAGAACCGTTCACTGTATTTTCTTCATATTCAACACCAAGCCTTAGTGAGACAAAGCGCAGGGCCCAGTTGATTTTGGTGACCTTCACATAACTTTCAAAGTCACGGCGACACTTTGAAGATTTCAGCATGTATACTGCATGTTAAGCTTGTCAGAGTGATATCTCAAGAACCGTTCACTGTATTTTCTTCATATTCAACACCAACCTTTGTCTAGGGAAGGTGCATCGCCCACTTGATTTTGGTGACCTTCACATATTTTCAGTGTCATCTGGTGGTATGTGACCCGTGAAGGTCCTGGGGTAGAATAGGCCTTCAGCAACCCATGCTTGCCATAAAAGGCGACTATGCTTGTCGTAAGAGGCGACTAACGGGATTGGGTGGTCAGAGTAGCTGACTTGGTTGACACAGGTCATCGGTTCCCAATTGCGCAGATCGATGCTCATGTTGTTGATCACTGGATTGTCTGGTCCAGACTTGATTATTTACAGACCGTCGCCATATAGCTGGAATATTGCTGAGTGCGACGTAAAACTAAACTCACTCACTCACTCACTGTAGGTATGTATGGATTGGAATATCTTAAGAACCGCTGAATAGATTCTTTTCATGTATGTTATCTGATTTTATCACAGTAAAAGAAATGTCTCAATCAGGTTTGGTGACCTTGACCTTCATCTGAAGCTCACAAGGGGACTCTAGTGTTTTACCTTGTCAGCGAGATATCTCAAAAACCATTCCCTGTATTTTCTTCAAATTCAACACCAAGCTTTATCTAGGTAAAGGTGCAGGGCCCAGTTAAATTTCAATGTCACAGCGACTGTGTTTTTTAGGAGTTTCATACACTGTCAAGGTCTAAGTGACTCTTCAAAATATATTTGTGTTTGAACAACTACAGTGCAAGATATCAAGAGAATTTGAGCTTAATGTTTTTGTTGACATTTTACATCATTGTAAACTACAGCTTTCACTTTCATTTCTGTTTAAGTCTGAGATGATAATATGCGGCGGGGAGTATGTCACCTTAGTAACAATGCTTGTTTCTTGTGGTTTCCATGAAAACAAGTTTGACTTTGACTGAAATTGGTGTTTGTGCTCTTTTCGACAGCAGCTTTAAAACTGTTCACTATTTATTCACCAAACTTGGCACCTACATAGGTCTGGTGGTATAGTGATGCCTTTCATACATGATTCATATCATACATGATTCAATGTTATACCAAATGAGTTGCCATTGGCAGCGGGGTACATTGAAATGTACCTCACTTGTAATTGGGGTACATTGAAAATAATGGAAGGGTGCTTAGCCAATCAGAAAAAGACATTTCTGTGTGACGTAAGATAAAATACATTATGCCTCATATTTATTATGTGAACGTCATTGCATGTCTTGCTTGTCTGCAGAGGTCCTAGTCCACCCAAGAAACAGAAGACGATGCCCCTCCAAACAAAGAAGGAAGGTCTACCAGACCTCCTGCAGGGCGAGATTGCTCGGCTACATAATCGGTTCCGTGTCAGCCTTGACCCTCTTCACCATGCTGACTCCAAGTCCATTCACCTGGTCTGCCGCCTTGGTGAGTTTTAGCAATCTGGGAGAGTGATCATACCTGTCTGAAGGAAACAGTACTCTGTGCATGTTACGCCTGGTGCCTTGTGGACTGCAAGGCTACGTACATGGTTCAACTTGGGGACTTTTAGCAAGATTCAGTGAATCTTAGCGAGTCTAAGTTTGCTTTTGCATGCATGTTTGATTGCAAGCATGATGTCTGTGACTCTGTGCACTATGAAAACTCCTTGTTCATAAAGAAACATTGACTGTACATCAACCCATGGGCCTTGAGGGACCAATGAACAACATATTTATGTCACTGAACACCTCAGTGTTTATTTTTCATTGTTTGCAGCATGGGCACATATCCACATATTTAGGGTTATCTCCCTTCCATTGATATATGCATTCACAAATCATCAGTAATCTACGTACATCATGTGATTCATTGTCATTTTAGATAAAGAATGACTACCACAAAGTATCAGATGAGTTCAGCATTCCCAGCAGGGTACATTGAAATGTTGTTCACTTGTAAGCAGGGTACATTGAAATGTTACTCACTTGTAAGTAGGGTACATTGAAATGTTACTCACTTGTAAGCAGGGTACATTGAAAATAATAGAAGAGCACTCAACCAATCAGAAAGCAACATTTATGTGTGAGGCAAGATAAATGACGCTGTCAGCCCAGTCTTGCTATATCCAACTCTCCTGTGTTGTATGTAGCTTATCCTTATTCTACTCAGTGTTTTTGATTCCCCTTTGAAGACTCATCTTCCCATGTAAAACAACTAAGTCATGGACAGATGAATTAGCCAGTGGCAGTGATGTAATACTAAGTCATGTCACATGTTGTCATGTAATATGCTAATTAGCCTGTGGCAATGGTGTAACACTAAGTAACCATGTCAAGTATTATCAGGTAATAGATATGCTAATTAGCCTGTGGCAGTAGTGCAATACTAGTGAATGAGTTAACTTTTACGCCGCTTTTAGCAATATTGAAGCAATATCACGGTGGGGGACACCAGAAAATGGGCTTCACACATTGTACCCATGTGGGGAATCGAACCCGGGTCTTCAGCGTGATGAGCGAACGCTATAACCTCTAGGCTACCCCACCGCCCTGATGCAATACTAAGTCATATCAAGTGTTGTCGTTTAGTATACTAATTAGCCTGTGGCAATGGTGTAATGTTTAGTCATCATGTCAAGTATTATCATGTAATAAATATGCTAATTAGCCCATGTCAGTGGTGTAATGCTGAGTTATATCAAGTGTTGTCATATAGTATGCTAATTAGCCTGTGACAGTGACGTAATGCTAAGACTGTCGAGTGTTGTCATGTAATATGCTAATTAGCCTATGGAAGTGGTGTAATGCTGAGTCAGGTCAAGTATTATCATGGGATATGCTAATTAGCCCATGACTCTGGTGTAATTCTCAGTCATTCTTGTTATAAGATCATAATGCCTAGTTTTTTATGTTTGCCTTTGATAATAAAGGGTACTTCAGTAAAGTTGGTTTTGGTATTCAATGTGTCGTCTGGTTTTGTGATTAATTGAAACATGTTATTGTATTACATGTGCTATTGACAACTGATGTCAATCTATTTTTGTGTTCATTGTACAAGCAAAACACCCATGGTGCCCATTATGTAGGCTGAAACAGATCACACTGTCTTTTGTATAAAAAAATTCAAAAAATAAATTGAAATAACATGTTAAGGAATTGAACTACTCTTTGTTGAGAGCATGACTTTGGTTTGTTCACTGAATGAGTGAGAAAGGAGTTGTTTCCCTTGCATCATGCTGCAGTAGCTTCAAACAATCAAAAGATATGTCCATGATCAAAAAACACAGAATGATTCTTGATCCCTTTTTCACTAGTGAAACAGTCATGTTTGAAATTTTGTGTTTAGGTGTAGTTACATGAATAGTCGGTATGACAGATGTTTAAGAATTTGTAGTATATTTATGGGGCAGTGATGATTCTACCAACTGTTTGGTCTTGTCTAACTAGTCGTTATATCATTTATCACCCAGTTAACATGTCAGTTATATATTTAGGTTGTACATAAATCAGGATATGTATGTGCCATCTATACACCAGCATTAGTGTTGACTTAATGTGCATTAAGCATCAGTCTGTTAAAAAGTAACTTCAAGCAAATGCTGTTTCTACTTTTGTAAGTATACTAACTGACTTCTGTCAGTTTGGAATCCTACAGATAGCATAGTAAACTTTATGCCGACAGAGTAAGACATCTACAGCGTCAAATAGATGCTTATGATGATGATGATGATGATCATCATCATGGGTGCAGTGAGTGAAAGCCATTTCTGGTGTCCCCTACTGTGATATTGATGGAAATTTGCTAAAAGCGATGTAAATCCACAGTCTCCTACTCATTATTCATCATCATCATCATCATCATCATCATCATCATCATCATCATCATCATCACACATACACATTATGATGGTGTGTGGTCATGTGTATTGGACCAAGGTCACAAATCAGTTGAAGTTAAGCAACATTGGTCGGAGAGTCATTAGGTGGGTGACCATGTTTGGCAGGTGGACTCTTGAGAATTTCCAAAACTTCTGAAATTGAGGGGACCAGGAAGTACTGGTGTGGTTTATCAGACCTGCTGGTACTGCTGTCAACAAGGAAGTGTATTTCAGATCCTCTTCTTGTAACCTAGTAGGTAGATGCTGGGCACTTTACCTGGTTTGAGATTGTTGTAGATATGTATTTCTCCAAACTGATTTTAACAGTAACATGCACAAGTGAAAGATATGGTCTTACGCTGCAAGTGGGTTTGTGCAAAATTTTTTTTTTACCCAACAGAAAATGGGTACCAAGTGGGATAAGTCATATGTCCATTATCCTATTACCTCACACCTGCGGTAATAATGTCCATCATGTTGCCTGTGCTCAGAGCTAGTCTGTCTGGCATGGAATTTGGTGCTATATACGTGGCCTTATTATTATCCAGATAGTACTGTCTGCCCAAATGCAGTTTATTATTTCCAGACCAGTGGATTGCATGCTTTCCAGTTATTGTTCTCAACTCCTCTGGAAGTATACAACCCAAGTATTAGCATTATACTTATTGACATTTTCTGATCCTGCACACAGTACAGTAGTTGTCATTCTGGCAGGGTAGCCATAACTCTTGTTGTGCTATAACCAGGAGTATTGCCATCTGAGTGAATCATATTTCAGGTTATATGGTATACTGTACCCAATCAGTCTATGCGTGATGCCAATATAAAAACAGTAACTGGTAAGAAATTGGTTCAGTATCCAATGATCTTACCACCCAAGAAATTCTGAGTCATGGCTTGGGTATTGTGTTGCATGTCTTCGCTATAGGTCTGGTAAATAGTGCTGATGCTGCAAGCAGGATTCCTCTTGTTTGTACAGATGGGCCTCATTCAATATGGCAGCTACTGCACTGGATCAGGTTTAGCACAGTGGGTTCATTGCTAGCTTGCTGTTCGCACAGTATGGGTTCTGTTATCTGTTAGTGATTTTTTTTTATTTTGTATGCTTGCTGGGACATTGATTGTTTTCAGTTTCTTAGGAAATGAGTAATTCTGATAGAGAATGTTATCTAGTGTAAGTGACATTTACAACAACCTCATGGTATTGTTATGTCAGAGGAATCTGAGGCAGGAATTTTCTTGCCATTCTGAATGACAACAAGTGAAACTTATGCAGTGATGATGGTTAGGTCTGTTATGATTCACAGTGGATCTGTGAATTTAAACTGTAAATTGTCGTGAATCAATTTGTTGTTTGTTATTACTAGAGTCATGTTAAATCTTTATGCCCCTGCCATGTATGGCCTGGGGTATATAGGGTTACCCTTCTTGTCTGTCCGTATGTCTGTTTGTACGAAACAGGGAATGAACTCTATTCACTTCTCCACAAAAAAAAATGCTCTTGGGACTCTAATGGGGTGCACCTTGTATTTTATGTTTGAATTTTATTGGATTTTTTTGTGGTAAGTTTAGAGATGTTTGAACTGCGACACATTTTGCTGAATTTCTCTATGATGAAAGTGTAATAGGGGATGAAGTCGATCCACGTCTCCACGAGAACTGCTCAACAGAATTGAATGAACTTGTACATGTTTTTCATAACTTTTTATGCTTAATTTTATTTCTTAAGTTTGTCACTTTTACAGACGTTTGAACTTGAATTTTATTCTATTCAGCCTGTTCGTTACATCCTGGAGGAGTGTACGTTATCCACCTCTCCTCAAAAAGGATGTGCTTTATAGGGACTCTAAAGGGGTGCATCTCATATTTTGATGTTGTGTTTTATTTATTTTTCCAATTTTAATGCTCTTTGAACTTGCATAGATTTTGTTGAATTTCTCCCTGAATATAGTGTTATAGAGGATGAAGTTTATCCACTTCTCCACAAAACTGCTCAACAGAACTCACTGAGCTTCTGTGTGATTCATTGAGACTCTATAGGTGTGCATCTCATACCTTGTTTATCCAGTTCCTTAATTTTGTAATTACTACAGATTTTGGTCTATTCATACTGTTTGTCAACAGGGGGTGTACTTTATCCACTTCTCCTCAAAAGCCATGGTACCAAACTCATTTAGCTTACATGTCTTTTATAGAGACTCTAAAGGTGTGCATCTCATATTATGCTTTTGCATTTTATAGTTTTTTGTACGTTTAGAGACATTTAAACTTAGATAAATTATGTGGAATTTATCTTTGATGATAGTGAAATAGGGGAACAAGTCTGTCTACTTCTCCACAAAAACAGGCTTGATTAAGCTTATACATGTGTTTCATTGGGACTCAAAAGGTGTGCATCTCATAGTTGCATGGACGTTAGCTGAACTTGTTTAATAGAAATTAATCACCAGAGCACACTCAGTGTAGGGAACACTTCCTTCAGCAGCGGGGGAATCCGTGTCCCTGGACACAATTTTGTCTTGTTTTAATATACTGAAGTGAATCATACATAAGCTGCAGGCTTGTTTATTAAGTGTTTCCCAATATTCATATTCAGTATTAATAGCCATGATGTGTATCATATTCACCTCATAGTGGATTTGTTGTAGCTCTAATCATTTTACAACTTTATAAAGAAAATATGTATCACTCATTACTTGGTTGAAGTTAGAGAAATTTGAATATGTTGATTCCCAAAGTGAATTTGATGCTAAGTTTAATATATTATTTGTCCATCACTCTTGTAAATCAATGCATCAACTCAAAGTCCAAAGCTTCTTGTTCATGGATTATTTTAGGAAAGGGAGATCACTATAATTACATTGTAGAGCTATATCTGTTGTATTTATATTTGTGAAAAAAAAAAAAAAAAAATGCGGATTTGGGAATATCTGGACAAAATAGAACTCCAGCATTAAATATTTGTCGTAAACTAGTGATGATTGATTGTCCTGTGCTTGGAGAACTTCACCTTTTTGGTTTTGTGTTTTCATTGCACATTCACAGGTTTGTTTGTTCAAGACTCCATATCTAGCATCTAAGATATGTCTTTAATGTTCTAATGACATTATTCATCCAAAATTACTTCATGCTTATTAACATTTGCTCATATGATTTAGGCCCAATATACAAGTCGCAGGCTTGAAAACTCACAGCCTTCCACAATAATACCTATGTTGCTAATTCGTTGAAAGTCAATAAAATAAAGTGATTCAAGCAAATGTTCATTTGATCATATGATTAAGGCTGTAATAAGATGACAATATCATGTAGCAGACTTTATGACTTGTAGCGTTCAAGGATATGTTCCTGTTATAGGATGTTGAAAAGCAGACAAATAATATAGCTGGAATATTGCTAGTATGGGTTTAAATCGTTTGAAGAATTGCCAAGCCATTTGTTCCGAGATTCACTCTAAAATCATATGCCAATAAATAGCTGAAAGGAAAGCTTTTGTCTTTCATTTTACTATAGTAACTTGTTGCATCATGTGATAACAAATTTACTGTAGTATCATAAAGTATATGAAGTAAAGTTCTTTTGAGGAATATATAATATTTTTTTGCACTGAGTGAGGAAGAATAACAATATAGGGACGAACAATTTCTTTATTACAGTGAGAGTCATGTTTCAGTGATCTCTGGCTTGATAGTAGTGTTAGACCCTACATCAGTACATTGCTGATATGGTAACGGTGAGTGAGTGAGTGAGTGAGTGAGTGTGTAAGAATAACACCAAGTATAGTTGTACTGCTTTAAACACTGTTCCAGCAATATTAATTAAAGCATAATTAAAAATGATCATCTGTACATATGTAAACATGTGGGCAATTGAACCCAGGACCACAGAATGAAAAACAAACACTTTAACCACTAGGCTACAGCTCTGCCACCATTTACGTACAAAGCAAAGTGCAGAAGTGCATAGATATAGATATACATTCCAACTCTGCCATGCATTACCATAAACCATCGTGCAGGAACACGTTCCAAAGGCTGTTTGTATCATATATCTTCATTACCGATATCATTTCAGCTGCATGCCAAGAAATAAAAAGATGGCTTCCAGCTAATAAACACAACTGGCACTTTAGTTGCATTGAGTCAGAATCTGCAGGAAGTAAATTATCTTTCAGGAGCAAATGTTGACATTGATGTATGTGTTATCATTACGTTGGTGGAGACATGTATTGAACTTGGCGTGCAAGAGGTTGGGTTGGGGAACAAATTGGAAGAGTTACCTCCCCTGTTGTGGTAATGGCTGCCAAAAGTTTACTCCCAATGGGGTTAAGTGCATGCAGAGATTGATTTGTGTGGGAAAGTTTTGTCTGTGTTCATCTGAGTAATTCAAGAGGAATCTTAGTAAATGGACAAATATGGAGTTTTTTGTTAGGCCGTTTTCAGTTAAGGAGCCAAAGAAAGTTTTGTCATCATTGGGGTAAATTTGTTGTGAAATTTGTCTTGAACGGTGATTATGTCCTTCTCTGCTTTGGAGAATGTCAGCACGAGCAGTATGCTTGTTCAGTCATCAAACATTTCTTTTGTTGAAGTTCAGGCTCTAGTGTGCAGGGTGCAGACTAAGATATTTGCAGACTTCGTGATATAGTTTGACCATTGATCACTCACTCGCCCACTTACCCACTCACCCACCTAACCGCTCTGCCACTCTGACACCATTGAGAGTCCAGGTTAGAATATTGGCCTTCAGTAGCCCATATTTGTCATAAGATTCGACTAACTGAATCAGGTGGTCAGACACATGTCATCAGTTCCCTGCTTCGCAGATCGATGCTTATGCTGTTGATCACTGGTCCAGACTGGTCCAGACTTTATTATTTACAGACCACCACCATATAGCTGGAATATTGCTGAATGCGGCATAAAATAACTGATTTCACCGACCCACCCACTCTCTACTAGTGACTGAGTATATCTGATATTGCAGATGACAAGTCTCTTCCAAGTGTGCCTCCGATCTCTGTGATGATTCCAGGCAACTACCCGATGTCCAGCCCACAATGCAACACTAGCTCCGAGGGCTACGGTAAGTCATTATCTTCTCCTTGCATCAAATATTCATGCATATAGCTGAAAAAAACCCCACAAAGGCACTTTTGACCAAGGTGCTTGCATACTGCACCAAAATGTTGATGTAAAAAAAAATAAGTCAAAATCCACAACCCTGTACTGTAACAGAGATAAACAGTCATTTCATGATTCATCAAGAAATATGTGAATGAATTTTTTTTGTCTCATTCTTGAACAGGAGACTGTAAGTGAAACATACTAATTTGTTTGGAGCCAAGACACCTGGTATCATAACAAATATCTCGGGAGCCTCCATTGCAAGTCCCTGCTGTTTGTATATGGAGTTTTATTTGTTACAAATGTTCCTTTGATGTTTTCAGCTGTCATTTTGATTCTCTTGAAACTTGAATTTTGAAATTGTTTTAGAGAGTGTGTATCATGCAAAGATTCTGCAAATGTCATTGTTAATGAGGAATATTTCCAACTACACTTATTTTAATAAATAATTATGACAATTTTTAGATCAATTTTATCTTTTTTAGCAGTTTACTTTGTCCATATTTAAAGAAATGTTCTTTGAACTGACATCCCCAAAGAAAAACCTCTTGAGTCTTTTAACTAAAATGTAAAGGCTTAGTGGAAAAAAATATGTCTATTGAAACACATGATCATTTACTCTATCCTATCCTATCCTATTCTTTTCGTCTCTTTAAAGAAACAGGAGAAACGTTTCTGGTATTACAGTTAAAAATACCACACTTTTTGGCAGTTTTCTGTATTCTACTGTTGCTATTGTTGTAAAGTTAAAAATACCACATATTGTGGCAGTTTTGTGTATTTGGTGATAGTTATTGATGTACAGTGAGCAATATTTATTGTCCAGCTACTGATAAGAAGCATCAGGAGTTCTAAATGTGGTCTGTTTTTCTTCTCTCACACAAGAAACTAATAGACCTAATCAGTTTATTACTCTGGCTTAGTTTGATGGCACAAAAGTTTTGCAGAGATTCAGCTGAACTTCTTAGCGTGTCTATGACAAAAAGCATGGATCTCCATACAAAAAGCATGGATGGCTCCCTGACATTCCGGTGTTAAGTGACTTGACACCGTTGAATGTATTAAGTTTGTAGTAGTAACCAGAGCTCCCCCTTCCTGCTATGGCCAGCTGTCTTTTCAGGAACACATGCTCATGTGAACAGGTACAGCTATATTTAACATCATCCTCCTCTCTGACATTCACAAAGAAAGCACAGTTATTTTGCCAGTAAACAAATTGGAAATAGTTGAGCTGAAGTAGCACATGTCTGCTGCTGTTTCTTGTTTCAAGGGATTTGTTTGACCCACTGTTGATGTAGGCCAGAGAGGTGTAGGGTAAGGGGGGTTGTTGAGGGAGGAGAGGGGTGGTGTGGTAGGGTGCTTGTTTGACCCACTGTCGATGGTGGGAGGGAGGGTGTATGTGTAGGGGACGGAACGTATAGTGCTTGTTTTGACCCACTGTTGGAAAGGGAGGATGTGTGGTGTTGAGGAGGGGATGGTGTATGTGTCACTGCATTGGGGGAAGGGGTGGTGTGATGCTTGTTTGACCCACAGTCGATGGGGGTGAGAGAGTGTGTGTGTAGTGGGGTGTAGGGGGAGGGAAGGGGTGGGGTGGTAATTGTTCGACCCACTGTTTATGGGGATGAGAGTGTGTATGTGTGTGTAGGGCAAGGGAAGTGGTGGTGGTGGTTGAACTAGGACAGTATGGTTGGTGGTGGAGGGATGCAGGTATATATAGACAATTGCTACCCCACCGTTATAGTCCATGAAGCTTTACCTCTGACATTTAATGACCACTAGCAGACTCCAGTTATTTACCTAGTTCAATGATAAACACGGTATTACTTTTTGAGAAAACGTAACCACAAACTCTGTTATGAGTTTTCCTGACCCTTGACTTTTCACCTTTTCATGACATATGCCAAAACAATTGCCACAACCATTTGGAAGATATCTATAGAAGAATATTGTCTAATGTCAATAATCCTTGTAAAGTTGACATTCAAAAGTGGGACTAGTTGGGATTGGTTAAACTGCAATATTACACACCAGTGTTTTGTTATTCTGCTAACAAGTGCAGGTCAAGTGCTTGGAATGGTTGCCTTGTGCTTGGAATGGTTGCCTTGTGCTGGAGGAGAGATGGGTGTTGGGCAAGACAATTTATTGTAAGTCAAGAGTTGTGGCCCTTAGATTGATGTTCCAGTTGCTTTTGTCATCGAAAAACCTCTTCTGAGTGAATGAGTGCACGTGATTCGGTGCCAGAGTAAACTAATATGAGACCCAAACCCAACACCCTACACTTAATCAACAGACAGATGTCACATTATCTTGGTCTGAATTTACCATTTGCTGGTACCCTACATCCTTGTGTTGTATTTTGCCAAAAAGCTTTATGTGGATTCTCCAAGAGAACAATGTGGAAACTATATGTGAAACAGAAATACAGCTTATGTATGGTAAACAAATCCATTGACACAGAAATATAAAATGAGAAAATGTAAGTGAAAGCAGTTGTCGTTTGTTGTAATCCATATAGATTAACTATTTATGAAACAAAAACACAAGTAAACTTGGTGAAAATTGTTCCCCAAAATTTCAAAGCATACAAGCAATGGGCAAATGGAAGCCAGGAGTAACTCCAGGTGCAGTTTAGTGCTGATAGGTAATACGCACTGATTGGTTGAAAGAGGGCAAGGGAGGTAATTAGTTAGTGATGGATGATACTGACAGACATGGAAGCTGGCTGGATGGAGCAAGGGAGATATGTTCCTGGTCATGCTCCAAGCCTTGTTGGACTTTCCTGATGTCTGGGAACTCTTGTAGCTTCCTCTGATGCCAGTTATTGTTGTTAATTACTGTCTACCTTTGTTGAGCATTCATATTCTATTTCTTCTAGTTCTCACATGCAAAGACATGTATTCCCTTTCTGCTTCTTTGCTTTCACCCTGTGAAGTTTTGGGTTAGAATTATCTTCAGTAACCCGTACTAGTCATAAGAGGCGACTGATTTGGGTGATCAGACTCATCGTCTTGATTGACAGTCATCATTTCAGAATTGTGTAGATTTATGATCATGATGATGATCACTGGATTATCTGGTCAAACATGTTTATTTGCATTAATCAAATTGGAAACTAGCTTTAATTCACATGATAGAGGAATAAGATTATCCTATGAAGTGTCACTTTCCTATTAATAAAAGAATTTTACATCCATAAATATCCCCTGTTGACCTTTCGGAAAGATACACCCACACTTCATGCCCGACACCCAACGCACCATGAACCACATCCAACACCCCACCACCTGTTTGACAAAACATGCATCTGGCATCTGTGTTTTATATCATTAACTATAGCATGTTTGGTCCCTAGTCCTAAGGGAACTAGAAATGTTAGGAAAACACTCCATATTATGTGATCTTTAAGCAGGTCAGTGTAAATGTTGGGGGATGACCTCCCAGATACAGACTAGGCACTGTTCTTATCTCTTGCCATCAGCAATAACATGGAGCCAAACTGATGCTAGGAATTTGTGGTAATATGCATCAGTAAGTTAAAGATATTTCCTGATATATTCAATTATACATCCCTTTTATCTTGAATCATGCAGATCATTCATATTGCAGTGGGGATTAAATTAAGCTTAAGAGTTCTCAGAGAAAATTGAATAATTTTTTCGCAAGCTATTTCTAATTTTGGTGTGAAAATCTGGCAGTACAAATTTACACAAGGGCAGTGTTCCAATTACACACTTAACTTTCATTACATCAAAATCTAGGACCTTTATACTGTGTTCTTTAGTCTTCCTTCAAGGAGAATCTGTTTAATAATAGCAGCAGTGGTATCGGTTGAGACACAACGTGTGAAACAAGGGAGAGAATAGGAAACAGGGAAAAATTGCATCTTTTTAGAGTCATGTGTGTTATTGGTTACAGTAAAGTCTTTATGATCATTATTGCTGCATCTTATAGTCTTTAAGATCATTGTTCTTGTGTCTTACAGAGTTGGAGATGGCATCAAGTTTGATAAGAGGTGTATTGTAATGAGTGAGTGAGTGAATATTGCTTAAAGTTTTTGGCGTCCATCATTGATAATATTAACATTTTGAGAAATGGGATGACTCTGATTCTTATCAGTAATCACTAATATTAATACAGGAAAGACAGCAGCTTTCATAAGGTTGTGGGGTAGCCTAGTGTTTAAAGCATTGAAGACCTGTGACCTGTGACACTGAAGACCTTTGTTCAGTTCCCACATGGGTACAGGGTGTGAAACCCATTTCCTGTGTGCCCCTGCCGTGATATTGCTGGAATATTGCTAAAAGTGACATGAAACCATAGTCACTCAACAGCCCTGATGACTGACAGTGGACTCCACAGAGTTGTACACTACGCGGCTTGACATAAGCTTCTTAGGGTTGCAGATTGGTTCTTGTTTTAATTTTTGTCATTGTCTAGAGTATTTATGCAGAATTGATAACACCACGAGGGTTTCATAAACACCCAAAGGAACCCCTCATGATATCAGTTCTTTGTAAATATTCCTGAAATATCTGAAAGTTCAGCAAAAATCCCAGTTCAACGGATGAGTGACGATGATGTCAATCACTGTATGATGTGGTCAAGAGCTGATTATAAATACAGACCACCGTCATCGAGCTAGATCATTGACCTTTAACCAACCAACCAAAAAACAACCTGAAACAACTCTACTTGTCCTAGATTTTTTTTCTCTAACGAATTCCAGGTTTAATATGTAACAATTTTCCAGACAGCAGCACTGTAAACTCATCCCTTCACATATGTGTAACTATGACAACTAGATCCAACAATGACACATACAGTCATCATAACTTCCCTATGGTGCCTTTCTGGCACATGTGGGTTGACTAGTAATCCTTCACGTTTACCTCATCTCACTCATTCCTCACATTCACCTCGGCATAAATAGTTCAGGCCTATATAGGTGAATACAGCAAAAATCAAAGGTGCATTTTCCCAATGATATGTAGAACTGGTTTTAAGGTTCCATGTTTCAAAACTTTCTAAATCAGCATCATTGAAAAATTAACATCTTGATCAAGCCATACAGGTAAATAATGTAATAAAATCAGAAATTGTTTTGGTGCTTGATAGACAGGTGTTGTATGACATAGTATTGTTTTCTGAACGTTGAATCTTTGTAGCAGTTGTATTTTAACAATATATTCATTCAATATCATTCAATAACCACAGAAAAATCAAGATACTGAAATGTTTTGTGATTTTTTCAACTGATCCTTGTACATGTACAACTCATTACAAATATTTGAAGAGTTTAAATTCCTATGATCTCTACCTTGACCACTGACAAAAGTAAGTAACTTATATTAAGTGATTCATTCATGTTGTTATATTCATTAGTTTAATGTTTATTCCCAGAAGAATTTGCTTTTGGAGTTCACTGAGACTGTTTGGTCTCTGACAATAATTATTTTATATATGACAAAGGATTGTGCAGCACTGACAACAATTATCTTGTATATGACAAAGGATTGTGCAGCACTGACAACAATTATCTTGTATATGACAAAGGATTGTGAAGCACTGACAACAATTATCTTGTATATGACAAAGGATTGTGAAGTACTGACAATAATTATTTTGTATATGACAAAAGATTTTAAAGCACTTAAGAATATCCTATGGAACATTTTCTTTCAGCCTCATTAGACCAAGTTTGTTTCAGTTGTGTCTTGAGATAAACTCACTTCCGCATGCTTTGTGGATTTAAGGTAGTGTTGAGAGTGAAGAGTTGTATTGCCAGTTGCTCTATCATTGCTGTCCACCTTGATGTTGTATTCTGATAACTGTCTGGCTCTGCTGTCAGATGTTAAAACAACAGCAGTCATGTCAGCACCACACCAGTTTTGGGTACTTGCTCTTGTTTGCCAGCATTGTTTCAATGTTATATTCATGGAGCTGTGGTGGGGTAGTCTTGTGCCAAGGGTCTTGATATGGTACAATGTGTGAAGCCCATTCCTAGCCATGATAATGCTAAAAGCAGTATAAAATTTTATTCACTCACTCAGTCTCACTCTAATGCCCCTGGTTCTGTATCGACGATGATTAAATGTAACTTCAACATATCAGCCTTATTTCAGCCATGTGATGAAAACAGCCTCAGGTTTGAGACCCTGATACTCTGATATTGTTGGATTATCTAAGCAGAAGAGCAAAGTTGCTTACTCAGCTGTTTGTAAGTCTCTGTGCATCTTGTCAGAATGATATGCTGTCATGGTGATATATACCTGTGATGAACCTGGGTTAGAATTCAGAATTAAGAATTCAGCAAGCCATACTTCTCATAAGAGGCAACTATCAGGTTCACTGATTTGGTTGACACATGCCATCTTATCCCAATTGTGTATATTGAAGCTCATGACATCAATCACCGGAATGTGTATTGGAGACTTAATTATTTATAGACCACCACCATATCACTAGAATATTGCTGAGTCCAGTGTTACAAATGAATAAACTAACAAAGTGGTACACTGTTAGGAACGTTGAGATTGTCCCCCAATACTGTTAGAAGCTGCATTGAACCTCGTGTACTCTCATTCAAACAGATGTCTCGCATTTTGCAGCAGATTTCCTGCTTGGGAAGGCAACATGTGCATTTCATAGTTAACATTCCCAGCTCATTTCAGAGGCTGTAGAGATAAATCATGGTATATTTATATGGAAAATAAAAACAAACAATCCGGAGATAGACTACATCAGGCTTTTGTGAGGCCATGTAGAGAGACATGTCTGCGCTGGTTTTGCAGACAGTCTCACTGGTGATGATACTAGCTAGGTATTGAGAATTCCAGTGGAAGAGGGATGTACTTTAAAATACAGACAGTGATGCAGTGCTGAGCAGTGTTTGTCATGTGTTTCCCATACTCAACTTCAGAGGCTTGAATTAAGCTGGAAGTCAAGATGATCTAGTTGACCTGTGAAGAGTTGGACTTCAGCTACCCGTGTTAGTTGTAAGAGGTTTTGGGTGGTTTGGGATTGGGTGGTCAGACTTGCTGGCTTCATTGACACATTTCATCCCAGTTATAGTGATCGATGCTCATGCTATTGAACACAGGATGGTCTTGTCTTGATTTGATTATTATCCAGCCGGCATGTAATGCGAGGGGATATAGTCGATGCCTTGTCTGTCCGTCCATCCATCCGTCCATCTGTAATCATTATGTTTCCAGAGCATAACTCAGAAACCGCTCAATATTTTTATACCAAACTTGATAGATATGATAGTCTCAACCTATAGTTGTGCCTTTTGCTATTTACTGAGTTTGGGCATTTTTATTTTTTTTGTTTTTCCATGGAACATTTTGGTGTTTGTCTAATGGTGGAGTGGGCTTCGTTTCCGGTGTAGAACTCCAAAACCATTCAATATTTTTCTGCTTGGTAGATATATCAATCAGAACCTGAAGTGGTGCCTTTTGCTATTTACAGGTTTTTGTGATTTATTATTTTTTTGTTTCCATGGAAACGTTTCAGACATAGTCTCAAAAGTGAGAGGTGTGTTTCGTTTCTGGAGCACAACTAAAAAGTTCCTAATATCTGTCAGCAACACTTGGTAGATATATGTGGCAGACCCCAACGTGCCTTTTGCTATTTACAGATTTTTGTGATTTATGATTTTCTGGGTTTCCATGGAAACTTTTCGGACTTAGTGTTAAAATGGAGGGATGGGCTGCGTTTCCAGAACACAACTCAAAAACTTCTAGATATCTTTCTGCAAAACTTGGCAGATGTGTACGGGAGACCCTAAAGTGGTGCCTTTCACTATTTACAGATTTTTGTGATTTATCATTTTCCTAGTTTCAATGGAAACAATTCTGACTTAGTATCAAAATGGAGGGATGGGCTTTGTTTCCAGAGCACAACTGGAAAACCATTTCATATCTTTCAACAGATCCTGGTAGATATATGAGAGAGATCTTCAAATGGTGCCTTTTCTGTTTACAGATATATGGCATTTATAGTTTTCATGACTTATCAAAATATATTTCAAATATGTGGGGACCAGGGGCCGGGTAGATATGTCATCTTCTGATGACTCTTGTTTACTTTTGGCTGGGATAATGTTGACTTCAGCTTAAAAAGCCAAACTAAAGGTTCTTGAAATAAGCCTCATATTAAGATTTTTAGATGCCAGGATCCTGGGACATCTCGTAATTTTGAACTCTGTTTAAATGTTATTTCATAGTCTGTCATACAGACCCTGAAGTAAATATATCCAAGAAAGCCCATGCAAGTCTAAAAAATGTGGCAAGTCTATATTCCCCTAGCTTCAGGAAAATGAAGGCAGTCTCAGGGATGCCAGTTGACTCTTACTTAGTCTTAGTCCCAAATTACTGTAAACAAAGGATAGAGGAAAGATGAGGGATTGGAGTTGTTTTTTTGTGTGTGTGTGTGCATGCGTGCATGCGTGCACGCGCAAAAGAAGGGGAGTAGGGGAATCACCTAAATCTTGCAGGATGTCTTGTGTGAAATTGTGCTGTGCTTTTGGTGGTGGTTTTGTGGATTTATGCTCAAGGTAGATGATGGGAAAAAATGCTGTTATATGGGTTATGGTTTACTGACTCGTGAAGTACATTTTGTTAACTCGCTACAGATATGTGGGTCATGCATAGATTTGATATGGATATAGATTGGAGACAGTTTTATAGTTGTGTTTATATTTCTTCTGTAATCAACAGTAAAAATGTCTGTGCCAAAGATTTTGAGTCTGCTATCCAGAACCTGACCCATGGCATTGTTTCTGGTATTTTTTGTGTTATGATATGACATTTTATTAGCTCTTTGTCTTAACCAATTTTACAGGACCTAAGGCTTCAGACATTTGGATAATGCTGCAGACTGACATTAACATCATTTGGTAGGTTTTCTGGTTAGATGCAACTTGGCAATGGGTTTGTCAGTGATAATCTAAGGGCTTGCAGAGTTTCAGACTTTTTAGACATTTTTGGACTGGTACAGGCTTTAGGTTAAGTTAAATCCTTGAGTCATGACATTGGCTCATCGTACACTCCCTGCATTGGCTTAGGTTTTCTGCGTCTGTTCAAATGAACAATACCGTTTCTGGGATTAAATAGTCAGGGAAAAGTCATAACGCTTGTCACCAAGCAACAACCCAGTTGCATAGATTGATTCTCATGTGTCATGTGGTTGTTAACAGTATGGTCTGGTCCAGACTTGATTATTTACAGACTCCCGCCATATAGCTGAAATATTGCTGAATGCAACCAAAACTTGCCAACAGTGGCTATTTCCAACCAGCATTTGAAATAATCACTGGCTCCGCAGGCCCAGTGTTGGTTGTTTTTGCATCAGGACGGCAGTTTGAAATATATACAGACTCTTGTTGCCTTCAGAGAATTATCAGGCCTTTTTTATCAACTTTAGTCTTTCCCTTGTTTTAATTGTTATTAACATTATTAAAACTTTCTCTCTGTGCCATGGGCTTTGCCAGTTGATTTTGTAAAAACAGTGTGAAATTGTGTACAGTGTCTACCTTTTTTTTTATTGGTTTGACTTTAACAAAATGGGCCTGCACATTTCATTCAGGGCCTGTAGATGTCAAGCCTGCAGGCAGCAGTAGGCCCTGATGGCCATCTGGCGAATCAAAATATTGCAAACACTGTCTCCAACTGGACTAAATGATTAGCTATTTGATTAAATCATGTGACAGTAATTATGTCTGATATGGCACAAGTCTCTCAGACTCAAGTAGGTTTTTCAGGGCTGGTTCTGAAGAAGAAAATCAGATTCTGTTAACTATTCATCAAATTCATATGGCAATCCCAGATTTAACTGCAATATACCATTCATATCAGCATTGTCACAAAGAATTGAAGATGATCATGCCCATTACAATGACGTCTTAGTTTTTTAAGTGTCTTGTCAGCGAGCTTTATTAGTTTGCCAGCAGTAAGTTTCCTGAACTGATTTCTTTCTTTATGACCAGAAACTAATATTTTTCTATATTTTCTCCCACAAAAAAGAAAGGATAGAAAATATTAAGACGAATTAAAACTTGACCTCCAATCCCAGATTTATCTGAAATATTAGTACTTATTAACATTGTCTATTAGTACTTATTAACATTGTCTATTAGTACTTATTAACATTGTCTATTAGTACTTATTAACATTGTCTATTAGTACTTATTAACATTGTCTATTAGTACTTTTTAACATTGTCTATTAGTACTTTTTAACATTGTCTATTAGTACTTATCAACATTGTTTATTAGTACTTATTAACATTGTCACAAAGAACTGAAGATAATGTTACCTATTTACTTGACAACAGTTTCATGTGTCTCTCATCAGCAAGCTTTAGTGATATGCCGACAGTAAATTTATGGAGTTTAATTCTTTGTTTATGATCAAGAAACTAATGTTTTGTATGTTTTCTTAGAAAAAGGGACCAAGGGTAATACTTAGTCCAATAAAACTTTGTCTTTAACTTCACTGGAAGTAGTTCCTGTATTCTGTGTAAATAAATTCTGAAAAAGACTGTTTGTTTGTTTATCTGTCAACACAATTTCTTTGCTTAATCAAAATGGTTAGGATCTAGGACCTGAATATGCTTTGGCTTTCCTCCCTAATCAAGTTGACATATATGAAATTTTGTTCAATATGGCATTAAAAACAATTCACTCCAAGAACATCATCCGCTTTTATTAAAATGTCTTTTGAGATGGTTGAGACTTCTGTATGAGAGATGAGTGTCCCAGCTGATGAGCACTGCACTACATGATTGTTATCTAACCAGGGATCAGATACGTATTAAATAACATCCACTTCTATTCCAGCAGAGGTGTATAAACACATTACTACACCCCTGTACTTTGAAGGAACAGACGTTTAACGCCAAATTAAATATCCTGACTTCTTCATCCTCTGAAAGAGTTGTCTTGAGATTTAATCAAAGCGAATGCCACTTGAAATCTTTTGCTACAATGTGAAAACAGCTGCGATTGTGTGCTTTTATATCTGCTAAGTTGCCACATGAAAGAAGGGCTTCTAATGGATCAGTAGCCATTTGCATTACTGGGGAGTAAACATTGACATCATCATGTGTGTTATGAGATGAGGATGTTGATGAATGAGATAACGTACTTCATCTGATGATGTAGAGGAGATGGGTATCACACACTTCCGTCACAACCCACTGGGAAATAAAAACTTTGATGGGACTTTGGTGTAACTCACCAATCTTGTCAGTACTTTCTATCAAGGGTATCATTTAGAGGGGAATCACCAAGCTGTTAGTAATAGCATTTCATTGAGGTATGTCAAACAGCGTTGTGGTAATACGCCTATTCCAAATTCGTCATGTATCAATCAGTTTATTATTATTGCAATTATCCATGGGAGGTGTCTGTGATTTACACATCACTAATCAGAGAATCTATGCCTATGCCTACGTTTAAGTTTGGCTCCCTATAATTGACACCTTCAGCCCCTTTTAACATAAGCCAGGAGTGTGAATGGTGTAGAGGTGCTGATTTCACATTGACAGCAAGATTGAAAACTCCATTGAAGCAATATTTAAGAATGGTGTAACATTTTGTGATGCAGATGTTGCTGTAAATTTTAATGTCTGCAGAAATGAATATTGATAAGTTAATCATTTACTTCCACAGAAATGTTTACATTTATCAAAATTACAAAGGCTTAGAAGGACAACAAAACATCAGAAAATTCTCTTTCAGCATTTAATCGCTCACCTAGTTCTTATTCAGCATTGAACTGATAAAGTCCAGGTCTAGATGGATACTGGTTATCTGGGCAAATACAGAATGTTTAATTTGATCATTATTTGATACATTGCGATACTGTGTCTGAGTGGGTGTCCATTATTGGACTACAGCATGGCACCTCAACTGACATGAACTATAAAAGCAGCATATGTCTACACCAGCAGGGCTTTACTTAACTGATGCAGCTTCAGGACTGGTAACACAGCAATTTATTTATCAATTACTGACCTCTGATTTTGATCTACATATTGTGAGCGATAACCAACTCTACTCACTACTCTTTGTTTGAGCTTAAAATGAAAAGCATGTGAGTTTGGTTTATTACTATTTATGTCTTTCTGAGCAGGATGATTTCTATCTTGAAGATGAAATATGTTTATGACTGACAGCTTTTGATGTTTTTTACATA
Organism: Haliotis asinina; assembly: GCF_037392515.1. NCBI lineage: Eukaryota > Metazoa > Mollusca > Gastropoda > Lepetellida > Haliotidae > Haliotis > Haliotis asinina. The sequence goes on from NC_090280.1 coordinate 96,723,423, forward strand.
ACACTGACTGTGGCCTGAAGCATGTTGAATATCAACATGCTGATGGAGCAAGCCATCTGGGTAGCCAGGTGATGAAGCAGTTGCCTGTGAGGTGAAAGCCCATGGGATGTTGTAGGTCCCACTGTCTGTAAGTGTCCTGATATAAACCAGATAAATATACACACCTCTGTTCAGCAGCCGAGTCAATGCCACCTTCAGGGATCATCCCCATCAGTGTGTGAATCATCTGTGGATCTGTGTGAGCGAAACCTGGCCTGTCAGACTTGCGTGTGATGTGAATCGCCAACAGGTTCTGTACCACTATTAGCATGGTTCACATACAGAACTCATATATAGATAGTGGTGTTAAGGTCCATCAGATGGTACTGATGAAAGTTCTTGATGGAGGCTGTTGTGAGAGATGCGCGACAGTTGTGTGTATTAAAACATTTATTCTTGCTGATATTTTAATACAAGATGTAGCTTTTGTCACTGCCATTCATATTTTGAAGAAAATAAACATTCTGTTTTCATAAAATGCAGTAAAAAATTAATTGCTGGTGCAAAGCAACTTCATGAAGATCATTTGATAATGTTAATACATGATGTTTAGTGTCATGATTCAAGATTATGTGTAGTGTAAGCAGCAGAAGAATGTATTGACATGAGAACATTAAATCTTGAAGGTGTTATTCTGTAAAGTCTGATTTTATCAGAAGCACTTGAGTCATACACTGTATCCACTGAATGTTATAAATATTCTTTGTTGGGTCGGGGATGCAGAGGTAGCCTCCTGGTTAAAGCCTCCTGGTTAAAGCCTCCTGATGAAAGCCTCCTGATGAAAGCCTCATGGTGAAAGCCTCATGGTGAAAGCCTCATGGTTAAAGCCTCCTGGTTAAAGCCTCCTGATGAAAGCCTCATGGTGAAAGCCTCATGGTGAAAGCCTCCTGATGAAAGCCTCTTGGTTAAAGCCTCATGGTGAAAGCCTCATGGTGAAAGCCTCATGGTGAAAGCCTCATGGTGAAAGCCTCATGATGAAAGCCTCATGATAAAAGCCTCATGGTGAAAGCCTCATGGTGAAAGCCTCATGATGAAAGCCTCATGATGAAAGCCTCATGGTGAAAGCCTCATGGTGAAAGCCTCATGATGAAAGCCTCATGATGAAAGCCTCATGGTTAAAGCCTCATGGTTAAAGCCTCATGATGAAAGCCTCATGATAAAAGCCTCATGATGAAAGCCTCATGGTGAAAGCCTCATGATGAAAGCCTCATGATGAAAGCCTCATGGTGAAAGGGGAAAGCCTCCTGGTTAAAGCGAGTGAGTGAGTGAGTTTTGTTTTACGCCACACTCAGCAATATTCCAGCTGTATGGCGGCGGTCTGTAAATAATCGAGCCTGGACCAGACAGTTCAGTGGCCAACAACATGAGCATCGATCTGTGCAATTGGTGTTCCTGTTGGGGTTCCTGATGACATGAGTCCTATTCTACCCCGGTCACTGTAGAGGTAGTTCAGAGATTAAGCCTGTGCAATACACGCTGACCGTAGCGTGAACTCAGTGATGCTTCTGTTTAACATGTGTCCAGTAGTATGATGTAACAATCAAAACATGATTCACACAAGTAAATTGAACTTCTCAGTATTTAGACGACAACATGTTTCCCTCTTGTTTCAAATGGAATGTCCCGGAGGGCATTGCCATATATGCAAATTGAAGTCATTTGTCAGGTCATGGCTCATCTAATACTTGTCAATCAGTAATAGCCAACATGTGGCAGTTATTCCTCCCCAATTTCATCTGGGCACAACTGATCGGGCACAAGATAGCCAAATGCCAATACATATATAATACTCCAGGAGGGAATACGATATGTTAACACATCCTGTAGACTAACTGGTATTTGACGATCCGACAGATCCTATCGCAGTAAAGCTGCAGGTTGTTATTACATGTGTGAAATACATAGGCAACTGGCATGATAACGACATGTAACAGTGATCAACATGAAACATTTGTTTGTATTATCAGGAATATCACAGAAATGATGATATTTCAAGTGAAGTACTTTTTTTTATAAAGTTGCCTATTCTATGCTTTTATTTATACTGAGCCAAAACAAGTTAAATCATTGTGATTGTTGTGATTAGTGGGGATGTTTAAATGAAATGGTAAGGTCAGACTTAACTTTATGAAAAAATATCTTGTAAAATGTTTCTGGTCCTTAACTATATTGTGTTGAGTATTTTGTCTGCATCTACGTGTGTGTTTGTGTGTGTGAAATGAGAGGAGGAGAGAGAGAGGGGGGGGGAGGGGTAGAGAGAGAGAGATAATCTGTCTGTCACTCTGTCTGTCTGCCTATATATCTGTGTGGATTGCACTTTGAATCTGACTTTATCATTTATTGTAGCATCAGAAAATACTGTGTTTTTGAAATGCATCAACCTTTCCTAATAGCTTCTTTATCAGGTATGATTATGTGAAACATCCTCATAAATAACCAGATAGGAGAGGTTTCCCAGTAGGTTTAAGGTGTTGTAATCTGTAGACCTACAGATAGACAGGAGGTGATATATCACTAGATGGCACATTATCACACAAGCAGTTTGTTCTGGGAAGATGATTGATCACCTGGAACACGTAAACTGTTGATGTGCTGTGCCTACAAATTTAGTTTGACTAATCTAACAGCTGCAAATAAAACAGAGATTGTGAGATAAGTGTGTTTCTGTATCATAAATATCTCCTACTTTGAACAGAAATTGTAGTAGCGGAGGTTTAATGACCAATGTTTATTCCTAATATTTGATATTGATTTGTGGAAAAATCTGGGGTATTCTAATTTCTTTGTCATGTAGTATCATACATGATGATCCATGTTTAAACCTTACTGTTCTCTGTAAAGGAACTCAATTTGTCTGAATATGTGTCTGAGAACTGTCAGATTTATGATATGCATGTAACAGCAGATGATCTGAGGTCATACAGAATAACACACAGCTCTGAAAACACCTGTCCACTCTTACTCGGAATATGAGGAGCAAGTAAACTTTGACTTAATGTTTGGAGATTACAAGTAGTTTGTTCTTGCTAAAAGATTTCATTTGGAGATGGACTGTGGCATTGAATATATCTGATTTGTTCATGGCATCAGCAACACTTTTGGTTTAACGCATCAATAAAACTTTAAAGGTCACATGCAACCAAAATATCAAACATAATTAAAACACAGTTATCACTTATTCATGTTATATATATAATGTATTGCTGATTAATAAAATTGTTTGAACTGCAATTTCACAAGCTTTTTTTCCAATTTCATAGGTTGAATAGGCATTTTTGATGATTTGTTTCAGTAAATGAACCATGAAGGTCGGTTATAGAAAGGCCTTCAGTAACCCATGCTAGCCATAAAAGGCGACTAACGGGATCGGGTAGTCAGGCTCGTTGACTTGGTTGGCATATGTCATCAGTAACATTTCCCAATTGTGCAGAACGATGTTTATGTTGTTGATCACTGGATTGTGTGGTCCAGCCTCCATTGTTTACAGACTCCCGACATATAGCTGGAATATTGCTGAGTGCAGCGTAAAACTAAACTTACTCAGTCAGTCACTTCAGTAAGTGCATGCCGAAAGGTATCAGAATCTGCAAAGTAGTGTTTTACGCATGTGACCTTTAGTATGTTATAAGTCCTGACCACTCACTATTACGTGGACACACTGACACATGACTGATTCAGTGTGTATGTACATACCTTCTATTTCAATGTTGCCTCCCTTGTAAATGTCAGGTTCAGCGAAGTGGTGATTTGATCAAATTGTGTTCATTGATTTGTCTGCATCTTTGATTTTATAAATCTATAGCTTGTTTTAGTTCTGCTTTCTTTCAAAATTAGGTTTCTGTTGTGATTTAACTAAAATTCAGCTCAAATAATGAGTTCTGCCCAGGTAACTCTCCAACTCAAACTACAGTCTCTGTGACATGAAGTTCATATGATATGACATCCTCATAAATTATGGGAATGTTAAGATGTAGGCAAAATGTCTTCACAATTTATTTTGAAACTTTTGACATGCAACAGAATTAGGTCCTTTCAGATGAACACTTTCACCTAGAAGATAGTTAACATGCTGAAAATATAAATGACAAAAAATAGTTTATTATTTCTAAGTAAAACAAAGCCAGACATGATAGTGTAAACAGTGGCTAATGACAGACTTGGATGACGGGTGTGTACAACCGCCAACAATGAGTTCATGCCAGAGTCGGCACTGCTGCTGTGCCTTGATGTAGTTGTGACTGTAGCAGGCAGGAGGAGTGTATAGTCTTTTTAATCAATTAATGTTTGGGGCCATGTGTGCAGTGTTTGGGATGAAGGAGAGTACTTAAACCCGGTGTGGTGTTGTGTTGGGAATGTTGGGTGAACGTTGTTTGGATGTAATGAGACTGTGAAATGCCAAATTCTTGTTGTAAATGTCAGCATGTGGTGTGTACCAACTCAACCTTCAATGATTTGAGGACTTGACAGAGACATTGTCTGTTAAAGGACAGTCTGTTTGGAGGACAATGTAACAAAGGAAGTCATTATGTTGTAACAATGGTTTCTGTCCACCAGCTAGGACAGTCTGTTTGGAGGACAATGTAACAAAGGAAGTCATGATGTTGTAACAATGGTTTCTGTCCATCAGCTAGGACAGTCTGTTAGGAGGACAATGTAACAAAGAAAGTCATGATGTTGTAACAATGGCTTCTGTCCACCAGCTAGGACAGTCTGTCAGGAGGACAATGTAACAAAGGAAGTCATGATGTTGTAACAATGGCTTCTGTCCACCAGCTAGGACAGTCTGTTAGGAGGTCAGTGTAACAAAGGAAGGCATGATGTTGTAACAATGGCTTCTGTCCACCAGCTACGACAGTCTGTCAGGAGGACAATGTAACAAAGGAAGTCATGATGTTGTAACAATGGCTTCTGTCCACCAGCTAGGACAGTCTGTTAGGAGGTCAGTGTAACAAAGGAAGGCATGATGTTGTAACAATGGCTTCTGTCCACCAGCTACGACAGTCTGTCAGGAGAACAATGTGACAAAGAAAGTCATGATGTTGTAACAATGACTTCTGTCCACCAGCTAGGACAGTCTGTTCGGAGGTCAATGTAACAAAGGAAGTCATGATGTTGTAACAATGGTTTCTGTCCACCAGCTAGGACAGTCTGTCAGGAGGACAATGTAACAAAGGAAGTCATGATGTTGTAACAATGACTTCTGTCTGGCTGGGGCCAGGCTGGCAATGGAATGATGTCAGTGGTGTAACTGGGGAAGTCAGACTATTGTAACAATGGTCTCTGTTTCAGATGTGAGCTCCTTCTCCCAGGATGTGCAGAAGAACCTCAATGACTCTGTCCTGAAGATGCCCAACAAGTTCTCTTTGACGTCCCTCCTGGACACGTGGGTAAGATGCTGCAGCATGTTTATATGCCAAAATCACAGGATATATATTCTGAGCTTTCCTATAATAATATTTTGTGTTCCTGTTTGTTGTTTAACGCTGCACTCAGCAAAATTACAGCTATATGATGGCAGTATGTAAATGATTAAGTCTGGACTGGACAATCCAGTGATTGACATAATGAGCATTTATCTACGCAGTGAGGATGTGATTACACATATCAACCAAGTCAGTGAGCCTGATAAAATAATTGTCTCTTAAGACAAACATCTTGCCCAGTTCTTAACCAGGCTAAACTTTTGCATGGAGAATCTGGCCTAGGCCAAACTTTACCTGGGTATGTTTTGTCTGAGGATATTCTTAGTCTGGGGAAAGTTTGGGCTAGGATAAAGTTTCCCCAGGGAAGGTTTGGCCAGGGGAAACATTTGGCCTGATACACAGGATCTTTATCCTCTAATAATGACTGGAAAGAGTCACCAATCTGATGGGACATATTTCATTTTTAGCCAATGAGCTCCCTGGCTCTGTTTAGTGCAGCACTGAGCAGGTCAAGGCCAGTGTCATCAATGACACTTGGGCATGACACAATTCAGTTTGCGATGAATGAATATATGTAAACTCATTATGACAGTAAGGTGTAAGTGTCTTCAAAAGAATGGCGATCAGCATGCTTACATGTGTCGTCAATTCAACATGTTTTGGTGCATGTAAATTTTATCTACTGTGTAATAAACAAGAAAATAGGTGAGTCACGAAATCACAATTTTTCTAGCTTCCAAAGGCCCTAGCTATTATGTACAGCATCAATTTTTGTGATAGATACAGTGATCAGTGTTGAATTTGACATGAAACGAACCTAGTGTGTTGACCTCTTTTCATCCCTTCCCTTTTATAGTGACCATGTTAGTGACAGTACATACCTTGATGGCAGTTTTTAGCGTTACAAGCCCTTTTGGGTGGATCAATGCTGGTTGTAGGAGGCAACCAGATAAATGGTGTGGTCAAACATAGGGACATAGTTCATTGGTTGACAGGTGGATTATTACTCTCAATATCAATGACAGGATTGGTTCAGGTGGTCTTCCATTAATTCCTTCTTTCCTTTGTCATTTGCAGGAGATGTGTGTGCGGAGAGCCTGTGCCTCCATCAATGTTGCAGGAGGGTGCTGAGGAATTTGGTCTTCTGGAACAGAAACATGGAGATCACATATGGGCCTCATTCCAGCAGTATTCAGTGTCTGACATCTGATTATATGTCCGATGGTCCAGCAGTCTTTTGCCATATTTGGATCTGATGCCTGCAGCTCCCTGTGTTACCATATGTAGGTCTTGCAGGGGCAATTTGTCGTCACAAGAGCTAAAGTGAACCTAATGTGTCAGTGTACCATGGAGTAATTCTCTCCCTTTTTTAAGCCAGAATCCAATGATCATGGGTTTGTTACGATCCATAATTTACACGGATCTAAGCTGTTGTAGCATTACAAACTCTTTGTGAGTTGGGGCCCTGATCCCCATCCTGTGTTTGATAAAAATCTAAGGTGATTTGAGGGATGTCAACCTACCCCTACACCTGGCTCAGATATTGTTTCTTAAGAATGTGGTTGCAGTCACACTGACCACTTGTAAAACTCCAGAGTCCACTCATGGCCAAGGGTTCCTTTCATGAAGCAACTTTTACTGAGGTTAACCCAAGTTAATTCCCATTCTGTAACATTGCACTAAGACAGTGTTTAAAACTCCCAAAATATTTAAGCCAGACAAACGGACTGGTAACTTGAAAATATTACCAGTCTGGATACAAACTTGCCTGTCCGATTTTCAGCAATAAATAATGAAAATAATCAGGTTTCTGAATACTATCTTTACTGCATGTAAGCTAAATGGCCTGGTTTTTAAATCTGTTCATTTTTTGCCTCACAGTTACAATCAAGATCAGACAAATCAGAGTCATTGTCTGAGTCGGGAGTGCAATTTTTACAGCAGCAGGAACCATTTCATCATCTGCAGCTAAATGCTGTGGAAACACAACAGCACTCTTCAAAGCTTTTTTTGACCTGGGTAAGAAGTTAGGTCTTCTGTGATGATTTTGATTCTATCTGAACCTGTCCGCTGATACTATGAAAAGTATATTGTTAGCCAGTTAGGCAGCTTAGGAGTAAAAATATCTACCACACCACCAGACTGGCTTTTGAAATTAGACTGTCCGAGATGAAAACAGACCATTCTAGATGATTTGGTAGGCGGGAATTTCAAACATTGACTAAAGTTACCCTTTATGATCCCTCAGTGCTTTGTGAAAGGAGGCCCAGATCTTGCAAGTCCAGTAACCAAGTCTGAGGTTGATCAGAAACATTGTACATACTGTGTTATGTAGTATTCTGTCACATGTCAGTTTTCATTTTTGAGAATAGAATAAAATGTAATTTAAGCACTAAGATGTTTGTCTTTGAGAAATTGATTTTACTCACCTTCTGTCTGCAGTGAAAACATACCAGTGCATTTCACCTGAAATAAAAAGATACATTGAATAAAGTGAAATTGAGATAGCGAATCCTCATAATTCTACCTCGCCAACTGCACATTTAAGGGGGTAGGCACATTAAATGAAACAGCGGGAACAAGTAGGGTTGAACAAGTAACACTCAGGCATCACATGAGTCTGTTTCTCTGTTCCAACTACTGCACTTACCCCCTTGTAATACAAACCAGTAATAGCGATATGATCGTTCGATAAGCGACCTGTATCCTTAGTTGAACAAAATTCTGAGATTTAAATGTGCAGTTGGCAATGTGAAATTATGGGGATTCGCAATCTTTATTTTATCTCATTTATTTACTTTTTTTGTCACAAGTGAAATTCATCTGTATGTTTTTATGACAAACATACAATACGTCCAAACATGGTTAGTATTCTCAGCTACTAGTTTTCCAGTGTAGTAATGCTTCCAATATCCAGATTCTATCTTCAGTTGCAATAATGTTCTGGCAACCAACTGATGGGAAGTATTCCTTATGTTTGTTTTTGCAAACTTTATAAATGTTTGGTATACAAATTGAAACATTGAACAATATCCAAACATTTTTTTCGTTAATATATGAACAGTCATTTCGTAAGCTTTCAATATCTATGAAAATTAGATGAGGTGCCAGCCACAGCAATTTCATATTTTGACTTAAACTGTGTGTCATGAATGTAAGTCAACATTAGATGTTAATAAAAGCAGCATTTCCCTTTTCATATTTGTAAGATTGTGTGAGTCCGTTGTACCAATGTTGGTGTAAAATTAGCCTTTGTACACAGATTACATCAAACAGTGATTATATCAAGTGTTCATAATGGTCAAATAAGGAAATTAGCTTCACGTGTCTACTGAGATCTCTTTGGAAGTTTTGCTTAGGTCTGAAATACAAGATTTTTCTGGAAAGTTGGATCTTTAATGGTGTGATGTTCTTCACAGACACATGACAGAACATGTTGTGTTTTTGAGTTGATGATTTACTGTATTGATTCTTGACACAGTGAAAGTATATTATAGCAAAAATTGCAGCCAATTATGTTACACCAAGGTCAGCCAGTTCCTGTGAATCCATTCCTGTGCATGGGAAACTTGTCATGCTTTCTTGCATTAGGCCTGCATATTGAATAATGTACAAGATTTTTACACCCACAAGTAACTTGTTTATCCATTCAGTTATGAAGATTACATTTCTGACTGTATTGTCAATTATTTCCGGATGGAGAAAACCTAACCTGCATAAAACTGTCACAAAAAATGACATTTGGCAATCATTAACAGAAACCCTGTTTGGATCCACTTGCTTGAGAAGGGTAGAAGTCAACATCGGAATACTGGCTATGAAGGGGCTCTTGTTAACACACACTGCAGGTGCTTGGGAGTTATGTGATCATCTATAATGAACATACAGGCATGAAGGATTGACAGACCAAGTCAACCGACTTGTGTGGTGCTAAATATAATCACCTGTCTTTGAGCAGGAGCAGAAACAGTTATTGGTCATGGATAGATACTGTGTCCTTTTATGGTCCAGCTATCATGGCCTGATGGTATCAATGCTGAGGTGACAATATATGCTGCAACAGTGATCTGTTGGATCTGCTGGTGTTCTTTCTTTCATGGCCAAGAGATTAGTTTACATTGACAGCATTAGGTTTTAGGGATGGGGTGTGGATTTTATTGAGGTGAGTTGAGTTGAACTTTACATCTATGTATTCTATGGGTAGCTTTTGGCAGGTAAATGTTGTTTGTTGGATTCTATGGGCAGCTGTTTGCGGGTAGATGTCTCCTGGATTCTAGGGGCAGCTGGTAGTGGGTAGGGACTATCTTGCTGTGTTCTATGTGCAGCTGTTTGTGGGTAGATGTCCGCTGGATTCTGTGGGCAGCTGTTGGCGGGTAGATGTTGTTTGCTGGATTCTATGGGCAGGTGTTGGTGAGTAGATGTTTTCTGCTAGATTTGATGGGCCTGCTGCTGGCGGGTAGAGGTTGTTGTGATGGATTCTGTGGTCAGCTGTTGGAGTGGCAGAATGAGGTGGAAACCCTGACATTGAGACATTGAGTCAATGCGAATGCCCCATAAACTTTTTAATTGATTTGTGTAAGTTTTGTTTCTCCCAAATTCGATTCCATTTCCTTCAAATTTAAAGTACATTTTCCGGAAGGATTGGTGCTATTTCTCCCTTAATGACCCTGGGAACGTTTGCAAAGGTCCATTTTATCTACCCATTTTACTAGAAAAAGACGAAAAGCATTTTTCCCTGACTCGACTTTTTTTGTACCATCCTCCCCAAATTTTCAACCGCCAAGAGTGAAAGAAAGTGATAAGATCACCAGTTTCGTCTTCCTAATATTCGATCTTCCAATTTTTCTCTGAGTGAGTGAGTGAGTGAGCGAGTTTAGTTTTACGCACTCCGCAATATTCCAGCTATATGGCGGCGGTCTGTAAATAATCGGGTCTGGAGCAGACAATCCAGTGATCAACAACATGAGCATCGATCTGTGCAATTGGGAACCGATGACATGTGTCCACCAAGTCAGCGTGCCTGACCACCCGATCCTGTTAGTCGCCTCTTTCGACAAGCACAACCGCCTTTTAGGGCAAGCATGGGTTGCTGAAGGCCTATTCTACCCCGGGACCTTTGCGTGTCCTATTTTTCTCTGAATCCAAAGATAGATACATTCAAGAAAACGTGTTGCGCTCGCACATGTTCAGAAAACAACGTGTCAGGAGGACCTGGTTCATGGTGATCTTTCAGCTCTTGTCTGATTAATACACTGAATCTGACAGTAACTTAATCTCCACGGCCTGAACATCGCGCTCCTTTCACAATAAACCAAGTACTTGCTCGTCTTCATGCGTCTATAATCGGAGACAGACGGTAAACTATTATCGTTTGCTTCTCAGGACCGTAGCTCCCAATAGGAACAATAGTCTCCCCGATAGGAGCAGTCCCTAATACAGGAATCTGTTAGAAAGTGACAGCATCCATCTCCCGTCTGGACGACCGCACTATCGTAGGAGTAGCTTTTCTAGGGGTTGTGACAGGTACGCATTCAAACATGTCGACTACTCTCATAATTTGATACATTTTCCCATACAACCTTACTGCCAATTGCCTGGATTCCATCACACACAAGCTTGTTTCTCCGAAAGTACAACTGTCGTCTATAAATGAAGGATGTTCACCATACTAGTGTTTAGCTACACGTGTCTGCTAAACAAGTACAACGTTGTCATTCGTCGTGTTTTCACAGACAGGCAAAACTTCCAGCAGTTATTTTTAAGATTTGCGACTTGGTGGTGCGAATTTTCTCCTGTGTTTTCTCTGGGATCTACGTCGTATAACCTGCTGACAGTTTGTACATTCTGTGATGTCTGTTAGATAATAAACACCCCAGACAGGAATTCTCGGAAGGTGTAAAATCAGAAGGATGGTGTTGTCGATACGGTTTCAGAACATGAAGAAGAAAGGAGTTCGCTTGCAAATTTGCACCGAAGTGTTTGTTTATTTATAGAAAACAAACAGCAAGGTTCTGAGGAATTTGTCATAACACGATTCTCCAACCTGCATTGTTTTCCTTACTGGAAAGAAATATGGTGATAAAATATATACTTGCCATGCGTCTTTAGAGATGAAATGCTCTTCCTAACGGTATTTCACTTCAGTGAACGAACATTTCCTGTTCTAACCACTTTCACTTAGTGTGACTGACACCATATTTTAAGGTTAAGTGAGTGAGTGAATCACGTTTATCGCCGCTTTGCAAATCTTTCCAGTTATGTCACGACGCGAAAGTCCTAGTGATGCAGGTATCACACCTCTACCGCTTTAGTCTATCACGAAGACGGATATTTCGCTGACAAACCAGGAAACAGGATTCAAACCCGCTGTCACCGATTTTTAGTGTGTCCAGGGGCGTTTACTCTGCCCAACAAAACGTGGCGCCTTTCACGACTGGGCTACTCATATCCCTTCAAACTAAGACATGTACAGTCAAGAAAATGTAATTAATGGGACTACGAAAGACAAAATGGTGTGAGAAGAGTAGGCCCACGGAAGATATCTGTGTTGTGACACAAATAACGTCAGCAGTCATAATAATCTCTAGTAGTAACGGAATTAGGAAGAAAGGTGAGCCAAGGCTGGAGAGCCGTTGATTTTGATGTTATGCTAATTATACAGACGCGTGCATGCTTCCCTATTTAGTCTTAAACCATTTCAGAATGTGCTATACTATGTCAAATCCGTCTGTTTTTCTGGCAGATCCCAGATCACATTTGACACCAAAAGGATCTAAATACAGCAACATCCACACCACTAACGTCCGTAGTAATACGTTTCGGATGGATACTAGTGTTTAAACATGACAGATAGAGCTAAAACAATAGAACACACTCACAACATTTGTCGGTCCGAAGCGGTGTCATGCTCATCCCATCAATCAAAGGTTCGCACATCCCAGATTCGAATGTGGCATTGTGGGAAATATTAAATATGGGATCATGTTTCGCGGCCTGATGCACACATTTCATGTTGATGCCAGTGATTAAATCTGAAACACTTTACAATTCGAGAAATCATTACTTTCAGACCGACATAAAGAATTCAGTTGGGAAACAAAAACATTGATATTTGGACTTAAACCTACTTTCTTCAAGTGACACTATAAGTGACACTAGTCTTGACAAACATATAGTTCCTGATTTAATGTTATGTAAAAGGTTAATAAATAGTTTGAAAGTGATTCCAGTGTCTTTAGTTTCCTCACTAAGGAAAAGGTTTTACGTCTTTGTTTCCATAAACCACTCATTTGTCAGAAAAGGTAGATTGCCGAGTTATGTTGCATTATTCAGGTGAGTTATTCCACAGCTAGCTAACTGTTATTCTTTCACAATATATGAATATGTAATACAGGTGGTGGCCATCCAGCTTTCATTTTAATATCCGAATTGACTTCAACAGACATATTTTCCAACGTTTGGAAGTTATAGTAAAGACATTATAGTAAAGACAAGTACGTGGTATATTTTTGCAACAAGTTTTTGCCATAGCTGCCACGCTCTAGTTGGAAAATCTCTCAGTGATAAATCACAAAACACAGGAATGCGCCAGGTTTATTACTCGACAGGTTGTGTAGATGTTTATATGGATGCTGTAAAGCTGGTGATAATGAAGGTTACACTCCATGTCTTGATGTTCCCTTCATCCAGCGACGGTGGCTGCAACTCAAAGTGGTCGTATCACCCACATCGCACACACTCCAAACAGTGAAGCGTTAAAGAGGCTGGAAGATAATTGGTAAGACCTTTCCCCGACATGAGCTGAATCGTCTCCAGCTGAATATATTCTGGCATAGTATGGTCTTTAAACATCTATTAGATTCATTACAGGGGAGATATACTGCAATAACAGCTATTGCGTGTAGTCCTTGGACAGAGTCGTGGAAGGGTATGAGTGAGTGCGATTTACGCCGCTTTTAGCAATATTCCAGCAATATTCCAGCAATATCATGGCGGGAGTCACCGGAAATGAGTTCCACACATTGTACCCATGTGGGAAATCGAACCCAGGTCTTCGGCGTGACTAGTGACTTGGACTGTCAGGCGTCCCCACAGTCACTAGTGTGGTATGAAGGCTGGAGAATACAAAATACTGGTTTGAATCTATGTCCATTCTTAAAGGGTTCTTATGAAGGGATGATCACCGAATAAATCGGTTTCAACCTTTACGAATCTAGCAGCCTCGTAAATCAGATTCCTTGCACAAAACTCCAGTAGTCATTAACAAACAGATCCCTGAACTTGTATTGATCTATCACAGTGAAAGATTACTGTTCAACATTGATAATTACATTGTTTCTGTCCAGATTCAGTTAAAGTTCATAACATTGTTTTCTGATGAAACCCATGTTTCGGTGTGTAAACTGACGACATGCCTGTATCTGTCTACTGCACCGTCACAAGTACCCTACCACTCTTAAAAGACCCCTGCCTGCCCGAGTTAGAATAGGTCCTTCAGTTATCCATGCTTACGTACCCTCTCAGTTTCGTTTTCAGAAACAGGTTTGTCATAGGAGACGACTAAAGGGATTGGGTAATCATGCTCACTGACTCGGTTGACATATGTCATCGCGTCCGAATTGGGTAGATCAATCAATGCTCATGATATTAATCACTGGATTGCCTGGACTCGGCTCCATTATATACAGATGGACTATTGTTAAACAAATAACAACGGGACCAAGTCAAACCACACTTAAACCTAATATCACATTTCCATGGCATGCACGTGAAGCAGTCACGTCTTTGATCAAATTACCATATCCCAATGGACAAAGTGTGTGGGTATGTGTATACACCTGCTTTCACAAAGGCCTTTAAGGAGATAGTGGGATATCCACATAAACGTCCCCTATGCCACGGGTGTCCGATCAACAAACACACTCCGCCTAAAACATACCTCTCGCAGAATAATCTCCGAGTTGTGGCCATCAGCAGGTAGAACCATTTTCCCGTCACCTTGCCTTGAACCCCAGCACATCTGGCACGTGTAGCTTCCAGCAAGGGCATGCTTAAAACACATCATTAGCAGGAGATATCGGGGTTCCAGCGCTGCACATCCGCCGTGATTCGTCATGTTTCCGAAAAGATCTCACATGATATCTGATCTCAACTATGACGTCATGGAGATTATTCCACGTCCCACGAGGTTATCGGATATTTTACCACCGACAGTTTAGAGGAGCTATGTCATTTTGTGACGCATGATTTGAACAAACAAACTTAAAGTAAAGACACACGCCTTCCTCTCCCTAAATGGTAACTGATTGGTCATTTGATGTATTATTTATCATTCATTCTAACGGACTTGCATATATGCATGAGTGAGTGAGTTTAGTTTTACGCCCATTTTTAGCAGTGTTCCAGATATATAACGGCGGGGGCACCAGAAATTGGCTTCAGACATTGTACCCATGTAGGGAATCAAACCCGGGTCTTTAACCACTTGGCTACCCACCCCATCAGACGCACAGAAAGCAAATTTTTCCGTGTATGCCCGATGGGTTTCAAACCTTTATGATCAGATAGTATTGACGTTTTGCTTACTGACGTGACCGCCGAGGAAAACAAACAAACATTCATACATACAGTGATGCAAGTTACATACATCTAAATAATTCGACATAATTGTTCACAAATGCTATATATCCGTATCTTCTCAGGGCTTCCTAGGATGTAAGCAAACATGTCTTGAATAGTCATTTACCAACTTTTCACACTTCTTTGCTATCATATGGAATTGAATTATTTTCTTGAGTGCGGTTGTTCTGAACTGTGGATCGCAGAAATGAAAACGCTATCGTCTCGCGTCAGATGTCTGTAAGCTGTTTTCGATGAGATATTATCAACTGGGCAAGTTGTCCAACATCAGCCTAAGTGTCCTACCAGGCTTGCTTAACTCGCTCCCCAACACGGTTATGACGTGAAAAAGTTATTATATTTTTAACAACATCGTAGAGATTCGTTTGCAGCCTCACTTAAAAATGTATGCTGCAAAATTTCCAAGCTCTGTATCTGTTGAAATTAAAATTGATGATGCTGATGATGTCGTTACCAAATTGATGGCATCTGAGTCTCATCATCATCAATTTTCTAATGGTAGAAACTTTATGAGTTCACGCCAACACCCCCGGACCCATGTTGAGAAGTTGGTTAAACTCAGTAATGAGTCATCAGTTTAACCATGCATCATTTCGCCATACCGTGTCTATGTTAAGTGGACCCGTGAAGGTTCCAGGGTAGAATAGGCCTTCAGTAACCCATGCTTGCTATACAAGGTGACTGTGCTTGTCGTAAGAGGCTACTAACGGGATCGGGTGGTCAGGCTCGAGGTTGACACATGTCGTCGGTTCCCAATTGCGCAGATCGATGCTCATGTTGTTGATCACTGGATTGTCTGGTCCAGACTCGATTATTTACAGACCGTCGCCATATAGCTGGAATATTGCTGAGTGCTGCGTAAAACTAACCTCACTCACTCACTCACTATGTTAAGTGAGTGAATGAGTTTAGTTTTACGCCGCACTCAGTAATCAAGCCATATGACGGCGGTCTGTAAATAATCGAGTAAGCTCATGATCAACAGTATGAGGATCGATCTGCGCAATCTCAAGCAAGTTACCAAGTCTGACCACCCGATCCCGTTAGTCGCCTCTTACGACGAGCATCAGTTACCGAAGATCAGTTCGGATCCTCCCGGGTGATCTATATTAAGAACTTTCGTCATTGCTGTTCCCAGTTCCGCCCTGCTGTTGTAAAAACTTTGCCAATTGTAGGTGTGCTGCCACTTCTCGTATACGTCAGGTTCTTGTGGGTGGCCTGTGGCTAAAGCGTTCGCACGTCACGCGGAAGACTCAGTTTCATTCCCATCAAGGGTACAATGAGCAAAGCCCATTTCGAAACAGGTTATATTGCAGGTAGGGTAGTCAACTGGTTAAAGCGTTCGCTCATCTTGCCACAAATCTGAGTTCTATCCCCAGCTTTGATACAATGTATGAAGCCCATTTCTTGTGTCTCTCTCAGTCACTATGTTGGGATATTGCTAAAATCTGTCGTTGTTTGACGAGTTATACACCCATGATTGATGTAAATAGATCACATTTGACAAAAATAATGCTTTAGACGTCATGCAGTTATATAACAGCTGTTTCAAATCAATTATATTTTAAAGGAACACATTCGATGTATCTAGTGACCTGATAACTAACGTTGATGACGTAAATCGGTAACATTTACGGGCATCTGCTTTGGAGAAGATGAGATACAATCCATATGACGTCAATTCTGCTGTCAAGAAAATAACGTATATTCCCTTCTTGTTTCTTGCCGTATCTTGGTTCAATTAGTTGGGACAGATGCACATAATTTGAACTCAGTCGCCATTTCCATCTGTAATTAATCTAGGCACATTGTAAAGTTAGTAAGTCAAGTGGTTTCCCATCCACGTAATACTCTGCAATGAGTGAGAATGGTTTTACGCCGCTTTTAGCAGCATTCCTGTAATATCACGGTGGGGGAGCAGAAAATGGGATTCATCCATTGAGCCAATGAGGGGAATCGAGCCCAGGCCTTCTGCATGACGAAGGAAAGCTTTAACCACTAGATTACCCCACCGCTCCCGTGAAACCCTGAAACTGACAAGATATAAGATAAGGCTTTTCAGAGAAGAATCTTGACGTTTTTAAGTTTTACACATACCAAATTCTCTTCATATAATTCGAAAATGTATATTTGTTATATTAACATTCAATATTGAAATATTCGTTACAAAACACAATTGCGTCCTGACAGACCTGATAAGATAAGGAACGCATATGTCCAATGTCACGTTCATAGACAGTGCTCAATCCATGAATCATGTCTTTCTTCAGGTCCCTGATCTTCACGTGTATGGTGACAGCGAGCACGTGCAGTTTACCGTTTGACTGGTGCACTCCACCTCAGTGGGAGGCGGTTCAGAGCACGCTGCATGGAGTCTTCAAAAATGGGGTTCCCAACATGGAAGCGGTAGGCACGTTTACTGCTATTTGGCCTCAGACCACAATTGTTTTCCTTCTTTGCTGTCTACAGTGGCATGCCAATCCGCCATAATTAATATCGTTTCTCCTGTTGCATGCTGACAAACCTGCCTCTTGTCACTTAACCATCAAAATATCACCCTGGATTGACCAGTGGGATTTTGTTGTGTCCAGTGTGAACAATGGCACCGGAAGTTTCGCGCCAAAACATGCTAAACAGCCTTGAACTTGGGGTCAAATCATGGAAGGCCGGTGTCCACACCATGTGCAGATTAGGAGCCAAAAAAGAATTGGCGATAAAGTGCAATGTCTGACCTTTCATTTAACCTATCACAAGTCACCCTGGAAACATTAGCACAAACAGAACAGCCCATTTAAACAAAGCACTATATTCTGCTATTCTCCTTCCGGGTCATGGTAAAACTAACTGCGGTCTGGGGCCATTTCGTCAAGACAGTTGTGATTATCCGAGGCATTCACGGAATTGCTTATACATACTTCTTCACACACACGCTCTCACGGGCGAATACAGTCGCCAAAATATACTTTACGCTATGACGTCATCAAAGACGTTGCGGATTTCACAGAATGTTGTGTTTCGGTTAACACTATCTTGAAAATACGCTGGAAAAAGCTTAAACAAACATAGGAGTGGTGTTCTTTTTAATAACGGTGTCTGTTAAAACACAAATCACAAATCGAATGAAAATATGTGATAAATGTTTTAATCACAAGTGGTATAACACATTTTACAAATAACTGTCCGCATGAAGCATGAAACTTGGTCCGTTACTCAAATCGATCTCACCAGAAATGGTTCTTACCTTTCTTGACACTAACCTATATCGGCACCTGTTTGTTAAACGTAGCGTTCAGCATTCATTAATCCAGCCATATGAGAGCGGATTAAGGAATCAAGCCTTGACCGATAGTAACTGATGTTTGAAGTCGCTTGTCACAGGGTGCCAAACGCATGCAGTATGTAGTATTTTCTAACTTCAGAGCAGCCTCAAAATATCTTACGACCAGAATCACTCGAGAATAGCGACCACACAAACGCAAGACGGACAGTCCCCCAAAGTCAAGAAAATCTACGATTACACACAGGTGAGCGACTAGTTTGCGGTTAACGCCGCTTTGAACACTATGCCACCTATCAGAAGTCTACCAGTCTCAGAAGCGTATTATTACAGAGAAAACCACAGTCTTTGTATGGACACTCACGTGAAGCACAACCACATTTTTTACTGTGGATGGCGTTGTTGTACCCAAAGAAGGATGCACGTGCCAACATCCTCCATATCCACACTGCCCTCAGTATTTTGAACAGTGCTTGCTGAAGGCAATGTGTATAGCCAGGGGTGAAACATCGTGACGTGATATCAGATACCAGTATATGCTGATGTCATGATGACGTCACACAGTTTGGCGATTAACGTTTCCTGTATATCAAAGAAACGCAGCTTCGAAATCTCATTAAAAAAACCGAAACAACCAAGTCTCATAAAAGTAATCGTTCATATTTATGTGTTCAATTTGAAAACCTGACACAAAAAAAGAAGTCCAGTTTTTTGCTGTTTAGTATATGTATTTCATACAAATAACGATAACGTAACATTCGTATTGGTTATGAGTAAGTAAGTGGGTTTAGT
The DNA here is from genome assembly GCF_037392515.1 of Haliotis asinina. Taxonomy (NCBI): domain Eukaryota; kingdom Metazoa; phylum Mollusca; class Gastropoda; order Lepetellida; family Haliotidae; genus Haliotis; species Haliotis asinina. The sequence continues at coordinate 96,742,593 of NC_090280.1, forward strand.
TTTACGCCGCTTTTGGCTGTATTCCCGCAATATCACGGCGCGACACCAGTTATGGTCTTCACATCTTGTACCCATGTGGGGAATCGATCCGGCTTTTCGGCCTGACGAGCAAACACTTCCTCCACAAGGCCACCACTTCGCCCCGTTGGCGGAAACCCGAAGAGATGCCAGCCTCTGACATTTACCTCTCAAGTACAACCCACGAGGACGGTCATGGTATAGGCAAACCTAGAACTATAACCAAGGAGAACTGGGTTCAAACCCAAAACCGACTTAAAGGTTGCAAGGTCACATGTGTCCTTCTTGAATGGACCGAAATAAGTTGATGCACTGTTTTTCAGAAATGTAATTTTGTTCCAGAAAACATTGTATGTTATCGAAAATGACACCTGCAGAAAAGCTTTGCTGAACGAAACTTTCAGAAAAGCATGCATTCCACGTAAGTATGTGTCCTATTTAGAATTGTTTTGCTCTTGCTTAACACCGGACTCAGCGGTAGTCAAGTAGTATGGTGGCCCGTAAATGACCGAGTTTGGACCAGAAACAAATGTTAAATAGCATGAGAATCGAATTAAGGGATAATGTGACGCGTGTCTACCACGTCAGCAAGCCTGACAACACGACCCGTTAGTCGCCTCTTGCGACAAGCACGGGTTACTGAAGATCAATTCTAACCCGGTTGTTCAAGGTTACGTATCTTAATTACAAAAGTGGTTCGACTTCCGTTCGCGTTATGCTAAAAGATGCTACTTGTTGCTTGACATAGAGGCACGGATATGTCCGTCGCTCATTGATTCCAATGGTCTTGAAGTCTGTGTTTAAACCCAGTTTACGTGACGGCATATCCTTGTCCACAGGGGACGCCAACTTCAGCTGGGATAAGACCAGATACGGCATGGACTACGAAAACTCAGTGTGGATTCAAGAATTCCGAGGCACTGAGGACGGCATCAGTTACATCCTGCAGACGACGTATGACCACATGCCGGTGTTTGAGACAATCTACGGAACTCTTAACGGAGGTGACTGCGTCTTTCCAGACTATATACTGTGTCAAAAGCCAGATGATGTATCATACAGATGAGGAATCTTCAGGGAAACCCATTTTGGGCCCCTCCGTTCTGAAAATCGAATTTATTACTTAAACGACATTTGCTTGGTCAATGTAGTGTGGAGTGGCTGGACGTGGTCAGAAACGTGTACAGTCGTTAATACGAGTAGATACCACACTGTCATAGTTGTTAAATGCTCCCCGCTTGAAAGACCTTGGTTACCCCTGACAGATGCAACATGGTGGACACATGATCGCGATCACGTGATCGCAAATGAGTAATAACGTCAAAGCAAGCTGTGCACGCACTTTTTTTGAAAGCATAATTTTTTGTATAATGTACACTTTTTTCTCATAAGACGTTATTTGGCTCACTGCTCATTTTCACTTTTCGCAAAAAGAACCATCCAATTTTATCAAAGTATCCGTCTGTTTCAATCACGAAGTGGCGTTAGTGCACAGTAAATATGACGAAACTGACACTAGTTTACCTGTGATTGACCTTTCAGTTTGCCTTAGGTACTTGGCACGGTGATTACAGGTAACATTCCCCCAAGAAAAAGCGAAAATACCTTCCATTTATCGCTTCTTTGAACTGCGAGCCGTCGCTCGGTGTTCGATTCCAAACTCGTATCTATTGCCCCAATTTGGCACACATTCGAGCAGCGAATGAGACACTTAGAGCCGCGCCATATGCATGTGTTTACATCTTAATGGGTTACCATGGTAATGACGCAAGAACACGAATCACAGGTATTAAAATGGTTTATATACAGATTTACCCACCTGTGCTAGAATTAACTGTGTTCAAATATAAATCTGTACATGAAGGTCACAGTGACATTATAATCTCCAAGGGTCAGTGTGACATGAGGGTTACTTCAACTTCTCCAAGAGTCAACTTTTCATTTATATAGCGCTATTCCAGGACGAGAAACCTTTTTGGTTCAAGTGAGAAGTGATACATTAGTGATGATAATAGTTCTTTCCCCAAACTGACTTGTACCACTGCTTTGGTGTTGATTAACAATTTACTTGCCTTACAGTCTCATGTGTTTGTGATGCTTGCCACCAGGGGGAAAGGATTTGATCTTATTTTCATGAATACCAGATATCATCATGTCTAATAGTGATTCATGAACACATGGTATTCGTTATTGCTCTGTAATGGATTTTTTCGCTTATATAATAAACCTTCTCATTATTCTGACAGCGTATATTCTCTCTAACTCTGCCTTCGTCAACACAACGATTGGAATCAAGAACCCGGATGTGTTCATTCCGCCACCTAGCTGCAAGGGGGCGAACGACGAGGTGGGTTGTAGTAAACTATAAGCTGAAAGTGTGAGGAAAAGTTACAACCGGTGTGTCGTGATATTCAGCTGTAGTAGTACATATATTCCAGCAATATTTCGTGAGGACTTTGCCTTCACACATTTTACGAACTTCACACATTTTACCAACTTAGGAATCGAATAAGGTAACGCATTAACCACCAGGCTTCCACGGTCGTAGGTATGTTTGACAGGCGAGGTCGTCCTATCCGAACCCTAAGACGGGGTAGGCTTGTGGTTCAAGTTTTCACCAGTCACAACTGACATGGGTTCGAATCCCCATAAGGGTCCAGTGTGTGACGCATTGGTGTTCTCCACCACGACCATCTAAGATGGCGTAAGCCATACTCAGTCATCGTGTATCCTTGATCACCTTGTAGGGGAATGTCTCGTGGTTATAGTGTTCGTTCGTCACGCACAAGACCCGGGATCGATTCCCCGCGTGAGTACAATTTATGAAGTCCATTTCTCGTGTCCCCCCACAGTGATATTGCTGCATTATTGCCAAAAGCGGCGTAAAACACTCTTCTGCTGTATAACCAGCACCAAGTGAAGTAAGGTGAAGATGTCGGACAGCCAGGCTAGAGACACAATACAAGGTGACATACTAACAGACGCTTATGATGGGTTCACTTGCAATGTTCGTTGGGCACATACATTTATACGGCAAAGCCCGTCCAAGCCACTAGTAAAGGTGTTTTCCGATTGACTGGAATCCTTGCTTTCGCATACGGAACTAAGCAACGTTAAAGTAAGCAAGCACTAGCTCGAAAGTTCGTACTCTTCCTCGAACAAATTCGTGCCCCAAATACTCGGTAACTTAAATTGAGTTTCTCCGCTATATATCTGCTCACGATTGGTTCATTTTGTGTTTAGCCTGCTGTTCCAAGGAGACCTGGGTTTATGACATTCTGAGACGAGGCAGTGAGCATAAAGACATCCAGAAATGACAATTTACAAGGTAAACTGAAATAAACAGATAATATTTGAACACAACCGCCATATGCTGATCAAGTCGAATGACTGCAAACGACTGACATATTCCGGTCATTTGGGAAAATGAAGGGAAGCGTTTCTTGTCTGCCCCCTCTTTGTCTGGTGTTTTTTGGTACTATCTGTCTGCCAATGGATGTGAAAACGACTTACACCTGACCGACAATTCCTTACGTGAGTCTTTGTGAGTCTGGTGTGCGTTTGAAGGTGCTATATGACACGAGATTCTTTAGACACAAAAAACATTATTATTTCTTTACGATATGCGCCGGTAATATGTTTTATGACTGGATTTCAGTGAACAAAATTTACAATATATGTCTTTTGCCATTTGTATTTCGTGTTAACTCATTCCCTCTCAGAATATTCAATCTGCGATTACTTGTGTCTAACCCCTGTGACACAGCAGCTTTTTCAGAATTTTGCATACTTAATTATCTTCCTCGTTTATGGCCAATAGGGTAGTGTAGAAGCTTTGTGGCTAGAGTGTTCACTTGTCACGCCTAAGACCCGGGTTCGATTCCCGACATGGGTACAAAGTGAGTGAATTCCATTTTATGAGTATCCGCAGTGATATTTGCTAGGGTATTGTTAAAAGCGGCGTAAAACCAAACTCACTTACTCATGACCAGTATGAATATTACGTTATCGGTATTGTATGAAAAATAAACGTTAAATGCCATATGACGTCAAACTGTAGCCTCTGACGTCATCATGACATCATAATAAACTATCATATATCACGTAACGGTTCACCCCTGGCTATACACACATCTGTAAGCACTGTTCAAACATCGAGGGCTGAGAACTCAGCCGTTCGGAACCTGTACCTAATTATGTGTGTTAAAGATGCACCTGCTGAATAGTACACGTGCCCGACACCAGAAGGTCACAGGGGTCAGTACTGAGCAGTGTTGTGTTGATGACCACGAGATGCGGGGCTCTTTAGAAACAGGCACACTTATGTTTGATGCTGGGTGTTGTTTGTTGATGTGTTTACACGTGGAATGGAGGAACAGCTTTATCTTCAGGACGTACAGCGAACATCTCTTCATCGTAGGGAGAGGGTGCAAAGTCTTAACCAGCTGCAGAATCGACAGCAAATGGTTCTCTACACCAGGAGTGACTTCATCCTTTCTAGATGTTCAGGATGTTTGAGGAAGTTGTGGGTTCAATAGTTGAATGTTACTCGGTAATAGAGAGATCACGAGAATCCTAGAGTTCCACAGTCGACAGATTCGAGTGATGTATCGGACAGAAACTATATGGGTGGGCTAACAATTACAGGTTTGTTCAATACCCCACATTTGTATTAGTTCAATTTGTTTAAGATGAGGGTTCAGTGACTTGCTTGAACAAAACTGTATACAAGAACAAACTGCAACGTCATCCTTATAGTTTATACTTCTTAGAGCTCAAGACGGACACGCTTTTTAGTCTCAGGCTATTCCCAAATACACATTCTTAAACTGAATTCTTTGAAAAATTACAATCATAGTATTTTTTTCAATAAGAGTGTTCCTTTGTCGCTTTTTTCCTTCACAAAACAAAACCAATAAGCCAATTTTACGCAAATGTTTTGCTCTGCTTATACAATCGGTGTCAACAGAGAGGGTGACAATTTAATTTATTGTTGAGAAGATCGTGAATTGTGTTTAACCTTAACGTAGGTGTAGACGACATATTGTGACGGACGTTTGGGAATCACTGACCATCTCAAACAGTCTTGACAGGGGCTGAACCAGTGGCAGACGACAACACAGATCCATCTGAATACCTTCAATCACATGAATTCAGTTAGGAACCCCTCCTACCATTAACTCCCATAGATCTGTATTATTTAAGTTTACGGCCGACGTTACCACTGATGACAAACCAAAACAAAGGACGCGACGAGATGTGGGTAAGTATAAAGTATTAAGAAGACTTACAGAATAACTGTGTATCCTACAATGTAGACAGACGACATCGTGTGACGAGAATGCGTTAATTCCTGTTAAATCTAACTTAAGACTCTGGCCTTTGGACGACCCACATTACATTCAGACGACAACACTCTTCCACCTCATTCCATTCCCATCAAGACAGAAACGTTAATCTTCAATGTCCAAGGCTTGTGATGAACTTGACCATGAGAAACAGACAAATCTCCATTACCGCAATATCCCCACCATCTCCTCTACGGCCAGTTCGTTAATTTCTGCATCTATCGACTGATTTAACACCGCGGTGTCTCCCTTCTCGTCTGTCAGATAACGCCAGTCGCCGTCACTGACCACATTGTCTGACCTAGAGTGACGTCTCCCAGGATGTCCCCAGGGCGGCAAAAGCGAGTTACCTCATTTAGTCATTCAATACATTTACAATATTCAACTGTCACTTGAATTAAATCTGACCTCAAGTGACGTCTTCAGGTTGATCCTAGAACTATTTACTTCATTTAATTCATGTGTGCATTCCCAACATTCAGAAGTATCTAATTTCCATCACTGCCCACATCAAGTCATCTGACCTGGAGTGACGTCGTCAGGAACGTCCTGGTGGGTAACTTTGTGAACCGTTGACCGCGGGGGTCATAATGAAACAGTTTCATACAATTAATACCATCAGCACTGAGGTGATTATACCTCTATTTTAGTGCTGAACTCGTGAAGCTCCGGACTGGAACTCGTCTTCAGTAACTTCTGCTTGAAAGAGAGCGCATGATGCTAACTGCTGTTGCCTTGCCCGGTGATCAGAATTAACGGTGTGTAACGACATACTGTGTCTGAGTGGGGTATCTATGTTGTACCCATCTTAAACTGCCGCATATGTCTGTATGCCAGCACATCGTCTATATGTTCGCGCTGACAGACGTATCCAAACTTACTCGTGCCTTCACGCTTCAATACGAATGAACGAGCGAGTAATGTTCCAGCAATATTAGACATGGGCATCACATATTTCACCCATGTGGGGAATCGCCCGGGTCTTCGTCGTGACGAGCTATCGCGTTAACCACGATGTATCCCCACGTCCCTCATTATGAAAGAAAACCCCATTACATATCATTTCACCCAATAATAAATGGTATTGCCTTGTCACGTTTACAACGTCGAAGATTCTCACAAACATTTACAGCAGACACTCTTCACTTCAAGGGTTCAGTCCATCGATACATCCACGTGAACCTAACGGCCACCACGTCAGTCCGACATTATGTTTGCTGCTGACAATTTCGCAATGTCAAGGTCACCGAGATCCTAAAACATTATATCACAAACATGTATCTGTGAGTGATATGTCCATGACGTCACGTCACCTGTTTTGACGTCATATATTAGCGTTATGGCAATATACATTGCCTATGAAATTAAGACTATGAGAGATGCCAGGTCGAGCCGTGCTCGTGGAAGTACCAGTCTAAATTGTTTCGGTGTTTACAGACTGTCAGTTTTTTTAACAAGCAAATATCACCGACGTGTTTACAAAGTAAAGGGCATATTTAGATCTGACATATTCTTTATTTTCGGCAAGTAATGGATCGTACAAGGGGCTGTTGTTAATGAATACACATCTGTTTATATTATGAGTTCACCAAGTCTTTAATGGCCAAACCTGTGTCTGGGCAGAATGGTGATTCGCGACGCAAATATGAAATTTAAGAAGTTATTGTTACAACGAATGTCACTGTTTGTATGTTTGCCATTGTATGAATCGTGACGTCATCAGCACTGGAGTGCATGTCATTTCCTCAATTTATTATACCTTATAGAATGATTAACGGTTGACGCTCAGTCACAAATGGCGAAAGGAGTTCCTGCTGCAAAGTTTGTTTGTTCGTAGTTTTTCCCTGCTCTCAGCAACATTCCTGTATATGGCGGCGATGGTCCTTAAGTAAACAAGTCTGATCCAGACAATCACGGATAGATATTGCTGTAAGAACCGTAGTGTAGTTTTGTACCTTAGTCGGGCCACAAACGGGTTCGAACCCCAGATTGGCACTCATTATGGTTCTTGGTTTGTTTGCACCATACTGTGATAATCGTAGGTTTCATCAAAGAAAATCTCATACGGCTTTTGGCATACACCGATATATCTGAAATACTGTGTATATGGCGTTATAAAGCAATCTGATACACAAAAAATGAATTTGTTGCAGTTTCCTTAGTTTAAGGTATTGTTAGGTATTTGTTGCCTTCCCAATGCTAGAACAAACCCGTGAAGATTCGACTAAAAACACCAGTCCGCGAGACACGAGTTAGAGGGTGGGTTATCAACTGTCATCCTATCCTAGCTGCGTTGGTTGATGCTCATAATGCCAACCACTGGATTCGAAAACTCTTGTTTTCATTTCATCTTTAAACATCACATCGATGCTGTTCGAGCCGAACGAGTCCCAAAACATGACAACTATCTGACATTTCAACTTAAATATGCCTGTAACCTGCACTATTTGTAAGTAACGTACCAGTACCCAGCATGCCCCGGGACACTAGCGATACAATGACGTATCAACATTACAGATCACCAACCAGTGAGATTGTCTGTTGCCTGTACAAACACCCACTACCACAGGGTTTGATTGGAGTACGTGTAGTGGTAAACAGAATAATGAAAACGATAGTAGGGGTGTTTCATAGGTCATCTATGCGTTGTGTTATACAATCTGACAAGATATTTGTACGGAAATGCAAGGGGTTGTTCTCTTATTTTGTTTCACGAACACCTGCCAACAAAAATGAACTGTACTCTTGGTCTCTACATTCTGTATACAAAAGCGGTATAACTGGAAACATGGATCTTTATTTATAAATCATATACTGAACAGCAAAAGAAACGCAACACTGTTTTTAAATGAAGCCATAAAGATGAACTTTTACTTTTATAAGATTTCATTCTTTTCGAAATTTTTCTGTTTCTGTTCAGTATAGTAATTCTCGATAATTTGTTTCTTTTGTTTTGAAATATTTATTTTTTATTTATTTTCCGCCACATGCTAGATGTATACACTCACTCGCTCACTCACGTACGCATATCGTAACAGTATCGGCATCGGGTGGTCAGTCTCACCGGCTGAAACATGGAATGATGGCATGACAAAAGTTAATACCAATATTCTTTATTTCTGAATGGTTAAGGCCAAAGGCGAGTTCTAGATTTTCAGGATACCATGACAACGTCGGGTGGATCTGTCTGCTGGCTGAAACAAAGGTAACCTCAATCAGACCACCTCATCTATCCGGATACCCGAATATCCGAGAAAACCGGAACCTATTGGCCACATAATGCTGTTGTTTGGGGGATTTTTTTAGGAAAACTTTTTAGTCAACATATAGTCAACATATATGCGTGTAGGTGTGTAATAAAACATTGAACAGTAGTATATATCCACATATTCGTTATGCGCGATTCAGATATACTGGTGTCTCATGACTGCTTCCGTATGTACAAATTCTTTACCAGCCTTCTTATGATAACACGATCTTAATAACTGTTGACTACAAGATGTGGGTAAATACTGAAGCTGCTGCATTATTAATGCATTGTAGTGACCTGATTACCGATTGTTACAGGATCCTCCTAAAAAATTCCCCATGAGTGTTAGTGCAGATTTACAGCACGTTGTAATAACGTTAAAATACCCACTGCATATTAACACACCAGTCAAATATTTACCAAATGATAAAACCTGCTTTAAATAGTTTACCACACCCTATACCATAATTCGAATAGTTTACCACACCCTATACCATCAGTCGAAAAGTTTACCTCATGATACACCATTTTAGAATAGTTTAACGCATGCTATATATCCTTCAAATAGTTTACCGCACGATATACCATATTTCAAATAGTTTCTGCATGATATAATATGGTGTAAATAATTACAGCAAGATATAGCAAAGAACTAATTGTTCCATGATATAGCATCCTTAAAATAGTCATCGCGTGACAAACAAGGTCTAATGATTACAGTGACCTATAATAACCAATACACATATAACGTATGCTGTACTATCCCGCAAATACAGACCACCAGTTTTGACGTAGCATTAAATAATCTTGCAAGCAGCCAGAGTGAGAGCAGAAGCTAGAAGAGCCCAGAACCTCCTCCAGTGTTATACAGGCCAAGAGCATGGGAGTCATGTCATGGCGTCAACAGCTGCGTCTGTCACTACCTGGACTTCTACTGCCCTGCACGACGGCGGCGGGGTGAACACTGCCGGGTCCTGGATGCCCACGGTGACGTTCATGAAGTTGGAGTTCTGATACATGGGGTCTGTAAGTATCAGTTTAGTCACGCCATGCGTAGTGAGTGTACATTTCATTGCACCTACAATACAACTTGAGTCTACCAACTGCGTTGATCGTTGCTCATGCTGTAGATCACTGGATTTATCTGATCCAGACTCGATTATTTACAGACCGCGCCATACAGCTGGAAATTGCTGAGTGTGGCGTTAAACAAACAAACATAGGCCATAGAGCATAGGCCTTGATCTAACCAATTAATGCTGTACAAGTATTAGATGAGCCACGACCTGACAAATGGTCCCTGTTTGTATATATGGGAACGCCCTCCAGAACATTCCTTTTGAAACAAGAGGGAAACATGTTGCGAATCGTGTGGTGATGGTGTTTAGCTGAACTAAATCGCTCTACGAGACACGTGTTAAACAATAGCTTTATTGATTTCTCGCCACGGTCAGCATGTATTGCACGTGCTTAATCGCCAATCTACATGTAGCAACCAGGTGTATTTGTCCAGATTACTTGCTCCGCCTGCTTGTCACAAACGCGTTCACAGCGCTGGCTCATCTAATACTTGTCACGCAGTAATGCCCAGCGCCAGACAGGGTAACAATAATTACCATGTTGTGACGGATTTTGTACGACTCGACCCAGGAACCACCGGCCTCCCTCTCTCCGATTATTAAACGCAAGTGAGTTCAGTTTTACGCCTCTTTTAGTAATATGCCAGTAATATCACGGCCCGGAGACCAGAAATCGGCTTCACTCATTAATTTGTACTCATGTGGGGAAGCGAACCTAGACAGTCGGCGTGGCGAGCGACCTCTTTTACCATCCAATTTAGTCTGAAATACTTTGACTCATGATTGAAAGAGGGATTACCTCCATTGATGTCCCCAGTGAGCGTCTCAAACACCGGCACGATGGGGAACTGGTTGAAGGACATGTGGTAGCTTATGTTGTTTAGCTTTCCAGTGAAGCCAAGGATCCACAGCTCGTCGTTAGGCCCCGCCCCTCCTAGCCACGTCTTGCCCCACGTCATCACGGCGTCCTCTGTGGGAAGAACGTAGTTGTGTACGTTGCATTATGACTGAATGGGTGAGTGAGTTAATATGTGGAGAGGTTGATGAGTGAGTGCCTGGAGTGTGTGAGTGAGTGAGTGAGTGAGTGAGTGTGTAAGTTGAGGGGTGGGTGAGTTAGTGAGGGAATGTATGGGCGAATGAGTGAGTGGATGGGTATAGACCTGCATAGAGAGCGGAAAAGAAATCTGGTCCGTGATGACCGAACCCACAGACTACTGTGCCGCTCCCGTACTTACAACCTACGGACAAATTAATGTGAATGGAACAGGGAAGAAATACCCTTCGCATGCAACTATGGCTCGCTTCAGATTTAGAGGATATCCAGGAACACAAGGAACCAGTCGGCACTACGTTCTATTATTCCAAATACTATCTGTTCTATAATACCACGAACGCAACTGCAATGGTCGTTAGCATATTTGGCGCGCCATTATAGAAACTGTTAAAAGCTTCTTACCAATGGATGAAGTTCCATTCTTTTCAAATAGTCGCGGTGGATTAGACTAGTGACTGAAAGGAAGTTTTACTTGTGTTTAAGGTGCGACAAGGGAAGCCTACGTCTTACGTACGTAGTGTCACTCGTTGCTCGCGAACCAGTGCCCCGATCCACAGAGCGTTCGTAACGTTACGACCCGTCGTAAGTCTAAACTTTATCATGGCTTACGAATGGCACAGTGCTACGAACGTGTTGCAGATCGGGTCCCTGGAAGTTGTTTCAAAGGCATTTAGAAGTTGGAGGAATCAAACTAAAAGTGCTTTATGGTTCAACTTCTTTATTGTACAAGGTCACAACGTTTCGAGACAGATTCTAGTCTCTTCTTCAGGTGAAGTGATGGTAAAACTAAAGGGTTGTAGTATATATACACATAAAAGTAGACTGATAACAATGGGTAACAAGATATACAGGTTTCTATAAATTGATGTACAGGCTTCGATTGATTGATGTACAGGCTTCAACTTATGTACAGACTTAAACTGATTGGTGTGTAGGCTTGTGTTGATTAGGTTAACGAGTTACAGGTAAAGATGTTTGGATAAAGATTAGTCACTGAGGATAAGGTGGTTCCATGCATTGGGTAAGTAAACACCTCCGTCTCTGTTGATCGAGGGATTGTTCCGCTTGATTGCAATGGCTTCTAGGAGCTTCCGTTTTTTTAAGTCATTAGCGTTCCTAACTAATGTCCTGGTGTTGTCCCAAACAATCTTATGATTGGGGTTGTGCACTTTTAGTTTGGGTCCCTGGAATCTTATACTTCAGCTCACACTTATAAAGATCCTTGCATCTTCATCATGTCGGCTTCGTTACCAACATGGCGAAAGTCTGCATCCCTATAGGATTTCCACACAAGCCAACATGGTTTAACCTGATCTCCGACTCATTAACTCACAATCCCTGGAGAGAAGTCAAATGACCTGCAATACCTACTTGGAGTGCACAGTCTCTCGAACGGCTGTGTCAATGGCGTCTTTATACAGTTACCTCCCTCTATAGTGTACAGGATCCCCTGCGACAAAGATGAAATCGGAAAGATGGAGGATGGTAAATGAACCAGATACAATAAACCTACAGGCATGTTTCGAGTCACTCTGACCATTCACGTTGTGTAATTTACCACCTGAAGTTTCACAAAGAGCAAGGCGTATATTATATGATACGTTTCAACACGGGCCAAGGCTATGGAGAACATGGCCACCCAACGTTACCTCGGTGTAGTTGTAGATGAAGTCCACCTTGTGGTAGACGCCGCCAGTCGTGCCGCTGGTGGAGAGAGCCAGTCTGGTGTTGTTCTGGTCGTAGGCAATCCTTGTCAACAACTGTGAGTGAGTAATTAGTGTATGAGTGAGTGTGAACAGCTGTGAGTAATTAGTGCATGAGTGAGTGAATAACAGTGAATGACTGGAAATGACTGGATGTCTCGAATGAATGAGTGATTGTATGTGTACATAGGGGAAGCGTATGGGTGAGTAAGTGGGTTTCGAATGAGTGAGGAAGTCAGTGAGGAAGTGAGTGAGTGGGTATATGGGGAATCGAATGGGTGAACGAGTTCGTTGGTGGGAGATCGAATGAATGAGGGGGTGTATGAGTGCTCGGGTGGGTATGATGTGTTGATGAGTGGGGAACGGATGAGCAGGTTTGTTGGTGAGTCAGTTAGAAAGTGAGAGGTGTCATATTGTTATGGCGTTCACAAGTGAATAAATTGGGGACTGTATGGTTGATTGTGTAATTGTTGAATTCGGCAAGCAAGGCAGTATCCATCTTATCACCTGCTTTCAGACTTGTCTTTGACAGTAAACGCAAATCTGGAACTATCGCTTTTTACGAGGTGATATAAATAAGTAGTGAGCCTAACTATATTCTCGATGTACAAAGTTTGTAAAGTTTCCATTTTATTGTGAAGGGATCATTAGCAAAACCATATCTTCAGTTTCACATATGTGATTAATGTGGGTCACGGGATATGAGTCATCACAACACATTGGGGTATATTATTTGTAAAACAATTGCAGAAAATGAAAACGGAAACGTTTTTGAAGGACATCCAACTTTGACCTTTCACAGACATTGTGTTCAGATGTTCATGTTGGTACTGTTTATAATATATTGGGAGCGGACACTTGTGTGGCCATTCAGTCTTTTGGCTAAACCATTGGCATCATGTATGAATAGTGAAAATCAGATATGTCCTTATGATGAAGTCATCTGGAAGGGAGTGAGTAGTGTCTCCAACGACTTACAGCAAACAGGAAGGGGACAGTCACTTTAACAAGCGATTGTAGCTTCAAATTGCCTTTATATGTACTTTAATATATAGGTTTGATCCTAGCGGACTTACCTACCTCAAACACAATGTTTCTTGCATATTTTGTTTCGCGCAGTTTGTGATACATTTTTTGCACGTTTTGAGGGGGTTATTTTATTTTTCATGTTATTTTTTTACTCATTCATTCATTCATTCGTTTGTTTGTTTGTGGGTTGTGGTGTGGTTACTAAATGAGTGGGATCGTGAGGCAAGTACATAGCAAACCAATTTGCTTGAGGTTGACATATATTATGTAGAAATGTCAAACATAAAGACAGTTGCATTTATATCATTGTCGTGGTGAGGCTCACTGCTTTTTGATATCCCCTCCTATAGAGGGTGACCATTGTATTAAGTCGTCAGCTGCGCCAGTGTGATCAATCTCATAAACTATATATCTTTCTTGTTTAGTGTTTAGTACCGCATTCTACTCGAGCTGTTTACCACAACACAATCCATAATTGACGAGACTATCAACTGACTGACATCACGAGTATAGATACAAAAATGGTATACAATGGTATGCGTCAACGTCAACGAACCTGACCACCCGATCCCGTTAGTCGATTCTTGCGATAATCATGGGTTTCTGAAGACACGTTGGTCCAAATAATGATATGTTATCTTGTTATTCCGTTGTTATAAAGAGACATTTCCAGTCCACAGAACAGGTCACTTACTTCATCTATAGCAAGCTGCCCCTCCTTGAAGATCCCTCCATATGTGCTCTGGTAGCCCTCCCATTGCGGGATAGTGCAGAACTGATACTCTTGGGACAAACCCACTCCCCACACCGTCACCAGGAACAGTAACACCCTCATAGCGAGTATAAAATGTGGAGCAATGCCCTGACCTGTAGTGCTTATCTTTCGCACAGGAATCTCAAACCTGAAACACCTCTATCTGAGACAATCAGTTTTCCTTATCTGGGAATTGCCGACCTTCACATGTTCATCGTGGTCAACCTTAAGGACTAAAAGACTTAAGCACTTCAGTACCAACCTTGAGGACTAAAAGACTTAAGCACTTCAGGACCAACCTTAAAGGATTATAATACCTTTAGGATTTTCAAATACATTTAGGAAATCTTCAAATGGAAATGTCAGATTGTAGAGTTGCATAACACTTTGAATATCGACCAGACAATTATCATTCATTTTGAAATTGTGACTGGTGACTTCCAAGTTTTGGATTTCTGAAATGACCTAAATACATAATTATGGCCGAAATGAATAAAAGGGTGTTATCAGTAATCAGATAAGAGGTTTGTATTATACTATTTTTATCTTCATAAATTTGGAGGAAACGCTTTCTGAACCTAACATACATGGTAGTAGTGTAGAGTTCTGTCATAAACATGCAATATTGTCTTTTTCTAGTACATGAGATAATATCTAAAATCTTTCACAGTGATTTGTCAAGGTTTTCATTGATTGAATGAGGTCTGTCTAAAGGAGCAAACGGCTCCAGCTTGTCGTTTATCAGATTATGACTTACGAGTACATCTGTCGGTGACTTGTTCACCCAGGTGCGACGTAAAACCATACATTTCATACCCATGGAGTCTCCAGCACCTCATGAGGCGACTCCCGGGATCGTGTGGGCAGGCTCGATAACCTGGTTGACACGTTCCATCGTATCCCATTTGAGTATGGGATACACAAACGCTCATGCTGTTGATCACTGGATTGTCTAGTCCAGGCTCGATTATTGACAGACCACTAGCTCATAGCTGGAATATTGCGTCGTTAAGCAACAAATCAACCAACTTCAAACAAAATACACCTTACACTACGACCGCTTTTGCTCCCTATCTTTTTCTTCACGTTCTGCAGAATAGGAACATAAGGGGGTTCCATTCGTCGTTCTCCAGGGTCGGGTTTCCGTGGATACGCTTTGAACTCCCATTTCTGTCTTATTTTGCTCAGGTCGTGGCCCAACACATAATATAGTTCAGTTTGTTGAAATACTAAACAGTCTCAAGTAAACGCAACATATCCCTCTTTACAAAATATCCATAAATATTAGCACTATAGACACCGTTGTGTCAGTTATTGTGAGACAACGTTCAGCATCAATATATATCATTACAGGTGATGTCTGTAAACTAACTTTTGTGTACGATATAGGTATATGTCTATTGCGGTTTCCCAGTTTATCTGAGTAAATATTATGAAAGCTGTGATATGTATCTGTATCCGGAGCCTTGGGGGCTCCAGACAGCTAGATAGCATGACCTTTTAAGTAAAATCGGCGTTTCGTTTCAAACCGTGAGCTAAAGAGGTCCGTAAAAAAACAGTACTTTGGGGATTTGCTGTGTTGAACATGAGTAGTTGTATCTTTTTGTAACAACCAGTTGTAACAACAGGAGTTGGAATAAAATTTGGTCTAAACAATTATGTTATCTTACTTGAACAGGTACAAAATACATTACTATACCTCAATCCAAAATTGATAATATTCCTTATTATTTCTTCAACGCAGGTGGTCATTTAGAAAACAGCATTAGCAAAAAATGTACCATTTCTATTGCTGTAGCGCTTGGTCTTAGGCGATATGTCAGACTTTCGTCACATATCACGTCACAAGCGAAAGGGCCACGTTAGTCCCATAATGGTCGAAATCGAGATAACAGAAACTGTTTTCACGATTAAAAAACAAGTACATAAGTGCTTTTACATTAAAATTTAGGGTCCAGGTGTCTGATAACTTCATCTTTCACCCAGTCAGTTATTGAACATTTCTAGTGTCCTTCAAGTGTTTGTCTCGCCGAAGGCTCAGTTTGGATTCCCTATATAGGTAAGGATACGTGAAGGATTCTGGAACCCACGTTAGTGGGCCTTTTGCAGGAACTACTGGGGTCACTTTATTCTGACTTGATGTGCAACATCTTGAGCAACTGACAAACTCTCCCATTAACACCTTTGTTGAACAATATCATCCACGGCAACCATTACAAAGGTGTGTTGACTGGATTCGAACTCAAAACTTCAGCTGGGGAAAACGATTACGAATGCGAATGTCAGATAAACAGAACTGAATGAATGATGAGTTTAGTTTTACGCCCCTTTAGCAATATTTTAGCATTCCACCCATCTGGGGAATGGAACCAGGACCTTCAGCATGATCAGCGAACGCATTAACCACAAGGCTACCCAACCGCCCTTTAGCAGAATTGGATTAGACACTGGCAATGTCAGGTCATGAAGAATACTTTCTTTTCTAAAGAATAGCTTAAAACACTCTACACCTATATGTGCCTGAGACTTGATAAGATAATGGATAACGTTAAGATTGCAGTCACTATGCTGAGAGTCGCGGTGGTCCTAGTATTATTGGCGTCTGTTTTTAATGGTGAGGAGATATGTGCTCCAAACCAGTGGGAAGGAATTCAGGCTGTCGTCACGGGGACGGAGGAGGCAGGGGCGTTGACGGTGATCCAGGTAAGACGTTGCAACGTTGACGTTACCATAAACAAGGCAGACACTGATGTCTATGTATGTCTGCCTTATATTTATGTGTAAGTGGACGACTTCAGCAGAACATCAGTCTGAATACCTCAAGGCTTCTGTGTTCTGTGCTTATCTTCATTATCAGTGACTACGGACGGAAACTTTTCAGTGTCGTCACTATTGACATGTCTACAACATTGTACAGTATATGACTCGGGGCTGTCTACTCCACACACTGCTTAAGAGTCAGGGTTCGCTCAATATTCACTGGTAGGGTTCGCCCAATATTCATGCATGGAGCTGGGCTATCGTAAGTTACTAGTAGTTTATTTCACTTCTGCATATACTAGACTGAGAGTAGGTCGTGTTTTATGCGGACGGTAAGGGGAGGTTGTGAATACAGTGTATTGATCTGGTCCTCAACGTACAACCATACAACGGACGTTTTCATTCTGATCATGATTCAGGGGAGGTAACTGACTGATCGGATAGAGTTGTCTCCTCATTGGTCAAGGTGTCCGTTACTTTAATATCAAGCCAGTTCTCATTAATGAAAGTGATTATGTTATGAAAAGCAGCGTCTATCCTATGAAATTGTGGTTGTAATATGGTATCCCTTTTCGTGAACAAATGAATTTCAACCGATTCAAACAGAATAAATATAAAATATCTGAACATATCTCTGGTTTATAAACGGTACATATTGCTATTCTAAAATAACAGTGTCAAAGAATTCGTCACAAAAATCATGGCGTTGTTTCATTTCTGTTTTCTGTCAGAGTACAACGAGATTCTCCTTTGATGCCAACAACACCAGAATAGCCGCTTTTACATCCGGGTCTCGGAATGGCATTGGTTTCCAGAAAGACTTCCTGTTCTTGTACCAGACGGTAGCGTTGTTGGACATATTGAATACATATTTGCACACTTTAACGTTGAAAGGTTCCGTTGCCATGATCTTCCTCCTCCTGGAGAACAGACCAGTGAAAATCCGGGTTAGAACTGACCTTCAGCAGTCTGTAAATAATCAAGTTGGAAAAGACATTCCAGTAATCAACAACATGAGCATCGACCTACGCGAAAGGGATATGATGACATGTGTCAACCAAGTCAGCGAGCCTGACCACCCGATCACGTTATTCTCTTACCACAAACATGGACTACTGAAAGTCAATATTAACCCGGATCGCCACGGGTGAGAGCAACTCAGAGACGCTTTTTCTTGCATAACTTGTTTAAAACGCCCAAAGGAGCCGAGTCTCCACTATGTTTCAGTGTTGCTGTATATGCTTTCTCTAGGGAAGAGTCTACATCACAGACGGAGGAAGATGCCGGGCATATCAACTCCTTCAACACTTCCCTTCTCCGTGTCTTCCTCGTAGGTTCCTAGCAGTCAGTTAGTGTATACAATAAACTTTGAATGTATTTTACACTCATATATAATCTAAAAAAGTAGAAAGATAACGGTAATAGGTTTCCGATATTTGCCAGTTTTTCATTTTATAAATGACGACGCGCTGGTGGCGCCATCGGCTGTTACTGAAAGAGGCAAACGCCTTAAGTCCAGCATCACTTCCTGCTTTTCTCCTTCGTCAACCTCTCGAACTGTCTCTGTTCAAAGCAGCGATCAACTCAGATTAGTTACACATTGTTCATGACGTCATAAATTGTTAAAATTAAATTTCTCTGTTTGATTTTAATTTTTTCGTTTGACATAAGTTATTTCACTTTCTTTCTAGAAATGACAATTCGTAATTTAGTAATGCATAACACAGCCTTTCAGAATTACGGATAACCGGAAACTCGTGCATGAATTATAGGCCTCGCCAAATCGCGGGTCTTACACTATTCTATTGTGTCAAGTATGGAGATGTCCAGGAAGCTCGCTGGATATACTACAATTATCCCTCACGTAAAGTGGTTGTCCAGTGGCATAATCTGCTGCACATTCGGTATCACTTTTAAAGCAGTTGTATAAAAAATACCACCAAAAACGCTGGTACAGGGTAGAGGCCAAGCAGAAAACATTCGCCAAAACACAGCATGTTCTTTATGCACTTTTTGAAAGAACTCAGAATTTTGTAGTTTTCAGTTTTGACCCCTGGCTTAATGAATTGCAACAAGTTCAAGACCAGCATTACCCTGGATTTTCAGTCAAAGCATTGAAAACGATTTCTGTTTGTAAAATGATTATCATAAGTTTCACATACTTCTTTTTCTCATTTTGGGACCAGGTGAAGTCTGTGGTAACTTTCATTAATGTTTAGCAGTAATTGGACGAGCGTTTATATTGTTATATTGGCAAGCGACGGCCTATAGGGTACCGGCAATACGCTTAGAATATTCGCTGTGACTTTCGGGAAGGCCATCCCGCCAATACAGAAACACAAAAATAATTATGAGTCATACCTCAGCATTATGCGGTAAGAAAACAATAAGTAACGCAAGTCTCATAAAACGCTATTAAACGTCACCATCAACATTGATGTCATTGTTTTTTCTCTCCAGAGACGTTCACTTCGACCTGGGCTATGATGTGGGACGGATTTGTCACTTCTACCGATAAACTGTTCATGTTTGAGTTTGTGGGTGCTCTGAGCGACCTGTATTGTCACGTGCAAGTGTTGGCTTACACGAAGCTTCCTGTCTATATGC
The DNA here is from genome assembly GCF_037392515.1 of Haliotis asinina. Taxonomy (NCBI): domain Eukaryota; kingdom Metazoa; phylum Mollusca; class Gastropoda; order Lepetellida; family Haliotidae; genus Haliotis; species Haliotis asinina. The sequence continues at coordinate 96,762,195 of NC_090280.1, forward strand.
AGCAAAATGGAACTGTCGACCAGGGTGAGTCTCGAGATACATCCATTGAAACTAACCAGTAGGATAGGTACATTTGGTATACAAATAGTTTGCAATTACATTGTGACCTATTAACATCGTTTTCTTAACTGACCTTGACCTTTATATTTGTCATAAAAATATTTCAGAATGCTTGGTTCTGTACATACTTTCTCTCGAAGCTCATATTTTCCATAAAATTAACTTATAATGACGACATCACAACTTATTTAAATGTAGATTGCGGTTTTTCTTACAGCTGGAAACATTATTCAATAAACTGTTATCAACATGCTGTTATCGCGGCTACCAAAGCTGACTTCTTTAATTTAAACTCGCTGAATGTTGCTCGACACGAAGAGGGAAATTTACGTCAACATCAGCTCCACTGTTTTACATCTTGATACGTAGCTGGTATCTTTACGAACAGGGGCGGTGGGGTAGCTAAGTAGTTACAGCTAAGTCAGGCCCAAGGCCGGGGTTCGATTTCCCACATTAGTATAATGTGTAAAGCCCTTTTTCTGGTGACCCTTGTTGTGCTTTTGCTGGATTGTCGCTGAAAACGGCGTAAAACTCGACTCACCCACACACACTTTAAAAACACAATTCATTCAGAGTGTGAGATGAAGGTCAGTTGCTTAAATTTACTTCTCAATTTAAACTGCCCGACAAAAAGAAAGGATACACCCCTGTCTACCACGATTATTTAACCATTTAATTAGTATGGCTCTTACGTGATCTGATGCATGACGTGTTGCTCATACTGTCGGTCACTGGTTTTCACAGTGATATAACTATACTGTTGCTGTCTGATGTTTGTAAATCCTGATTAACATAAGCAGGATCAGAGCGTAATTCATTTGTTGTATGACTGTCACTGGCTGACAGGTCATCGACTACATCGTGGAGCGTCACTCTTAGCAGCAAACCACTGGTTTTAACCGTGGCATAGCTCTAATGCTGCTATCTGAATATTATAACAACAGCAAGACAGTAAGAGTAGGGTCAGAACGTTATATCGCGATGTGTGATTGGCTGTGCTTAATTGCGTCCATCACTGGGCGGTGCTAATGCAATCAGTCACTGGTTTTTCGAATGTCTAATCTTCCATCTCATTTTCGTTTCTTTAATGTGACTTGTTTCGGTGCAGGATTACATCTTAGCGTACGATTGGAGCAATTATCACGGTGCCAACAACTAGCTTGCCCATTATGACGCTAATCTTGCTGTCAGCAGTCTTATGCTAACTAATTTTCCATTTTTTTCCTAAACGTCGAATTATTTTGGTATGGGATTGCGTTAATAATATATTTGTAATGAGTGACGTCCGCTGACACAGAATGATCCAGTTGAAGATTACCCAGATGTAATTACAACCAAACGGCCTCACCTGTAAATGAAAATACATTTCTAGCACCAGAAAATTCGATTAGTTGTCATTACGACGGATTCAAAGTGCCGTCAAGATAACGGCCATGATAACTCCTCGTAAAAAAAACAAAAACAAAAAAACAAACCCCTAAACAACAGGTGGATCTGTGGTAAATGTGACTCTCGGATATCCTGTCATTCTCGTGCTTTCAGAAAATTACACACACACTCACGCACGCAAGTGCGCACACACGCACGCGCACAGCTACACGTGAGCACGCATATACACACAAATACACACACTTATACATACATAAACACACAAGAAACAATACATACACATATAGGCACGCGAAGTCCGGAAACTGTCACGTTACATAGTATGATTGTAATGGTAGCAAGAATATTACGTCTCCATGTCGAAAATATCGGATCTGGCTAGCTATTCTCGAAACTATTCTCTGTTCTCACACAATTCTTAGAGTTAAGAATTTTTAGGGCGACGAACGTTTCGAGAATAAGGATCTAGTCCTTGGCCATGACTCTGCAGCTCTATGTGCTCTTGAGGGATATCGCAAACCTGTGCATGCTAGGGGCCTTAAGTGCAGTCGAAAATAGGAAAAACAGTGTTCTTTTTCACGTTTATCTCTACAATTTATGTAGTTGATATGCGAAAGTATGAAATAGCTGTTAAAATAGGTTCGCCCTAACTACAATGTCCGCGGTAAGGAGATAGGAAACGTGAAAAAAGAAACTTAACAGAGGAGAGATTAGTTCAGAAATGAACCATGCGATTTTTTAATTCTTTAATTTTTAATTTGTTAATTTTTCATTTTTTTTGTGCAAATAAGTCGAAAGGGCGATGATTAGTGCGACTAATTGTTTCGTAACATGATTTCAGCCTTGGAACGACATTAGGTATTTCACTGTTGATGCCATGGAGAAAATGTTTGTATTCTGAAGTTTACCATAGAAATATACTCCATCGACCGGAAGGACGCTGCATTTGAAACTGACCTTTGACCATTATGTTACAGCTCCTGTTTTCCGGACGACAGCCTACACTAATGTCACCCTGGGGATAAAGAACCCGGATGTTTTCACGCTCCCGTCTGTCTGCAAGACAGCAGAAGTAGAGGTTTGTTAATCGTCCTTGACCTTTTGTATTTTACTTTTAAAGATATAATACCAGTCCACTCCTACAGTCCTAACCCTACTGAAGAGAGCTCAAAACATATTAGACTGTTCAACTTGGCATTTATATTCGCCTCGCTTTTGCTTAAATGCGGAGTGAAACCCTACTCACTCAGTAGTTCCCGGATTCCACAGTGATCCTATTTACCCCAAAACTAACTCAGTTGTTCGGGTTTTCAGGGTACTTTCGACGCTCCAGACTATTTCATCGGATTGAATTTTGAGTGAGGTTGTGTAAGGCTGTTCCGTGACAAGATGTCTGATGTGATAGTGAATAAAGTAAATGGTGTATTTATCTGTTGGAGGTTTGTCTTGCAGATGATGTTTCAAAATTATGTTGATGTAAGTAAAATAAACCCCTCGTTTGTCGATGCCCTAAAAGAAGTTAACAATCATTTAACACACGTGAAATACTAATAAACTTAGATCGATTTAAAAACTGTTAATTATTTATTTACTAGTTTAGTTCGTTTCAGTACAGATTTCTTATGAGTAGTTATCGGAACTACTTCGAGTAGCTGCATCGAGACCTTCGCTGGAATCAAACCGGCGTCGTGGTAGATTGGGCAAATACACTCATATGGGCTACCCTACCTGCCAAACACAGGACAATATATAGAAGTAACATCAGGAAAAATGTATCCGGCGTGCATACACGGAAGCGATTGTACGGACAATAGCATTCGGAATTGTTCCGGTACAAACTTTTTCGAATATCACTTCGCGAAGTGGTAAGCTGTGTTCTGATTGGTCAGATTTAAAGGTTACCTGACGCGACCTCCTACAAGGGTTTGTTAGACTTAGTGCAGGAGTGTAACGAATAAAAGTGAGACTTTGTTTACTTAGAATGGGTTAGATGAGACAATCACTCAAACTTGAGGACACCAGTTGTTCATGATCCTGCCTGTTCTGTTAATATAGGCTACCCACACAGTTTTTCCATACAATGTCTGTTTGTTGCCTCACCCCTCATTCAGTTGCACTCCTGCCGTGCAAAACAGACAACATGAATTGTTGCATATGTACTAACGCGTTTGAGTAGGCTGGTTGGTTGCTGTTTAATGTCGCACTCCAGTTTTATGCCGTCGTAAGCAATATATCAGCTATATGGAGACGTCTTGATTATTGAATCTGGACCAGACAGTCCAGTGATCGGCAGCATGAATATCCATCTACGTGTTTACTTGTTACCGAGGGACCGGTATGGCAACGGTGTCCGCCACTTGCGCCACTCGCGGTATAGTGTGTGAAGTCAATTTCTGTCATCCCTTGCAGTGATATTCCGGGAATACGAGTATTGCATTAGGGGGGTAAAAGTATTTTAACTCACGCTCGGAACGCAACGTAAATTGTCTTCCTGAAACACGTGTTGTCGTTGATAACCAAACGCCTGAATCTGAAAACAAAATCAACATAAAAAGTCAAATATATAACATGCCGTGAAAAGAGTACTGACGCAGGTGAACCTTGTCCTGATGTTTTCAACTGCTTTGTTCGCAATCATGTCTGTTGTTGTTCAACGCCTTCTTCTCGAACACAAGCAACATTTGTTTATGGTTTCACGTTTACGTAACTTTTGATCATATTGACACCTTTGATCCAACAGGTGTCAGCATGTGTGTTACAATAACAGCATCTACTAGCCAATTCTATCTTTGTAACGGATTGTAATAATGTGGATTATCAAGCGTTTGTCGTTTTGCGAAGCACGAAAGAAGAAGTAACCCCAGCAAAAAAGAGGCGAGCTTCAACACTCGAGATCAGGATTAATGGACTTGGTGTGAGGGAAGAACCCTTGTGGCTTCAGAAAATGTGCAAAAGTTGCACTGGCTTACTTACATGCCGGTTTTCATTCCATGTTAACAGCATCAGAATAGGTACCCCTACTTCCGGGTCACGAAATGACAGATGGTCCCAGAATAACTTCCTGTTCCTGTACCCGCAGGTGGCGCCACCACCACACGTGTTAACCTTAAACACACCAACTGCGGCGTACAGAGAGATCTCGGTTTGAAATGAGTTTCTTTGGTGTACTAATAACAATCATCAAAGTGGCATCACATTACAAAGGCACTTCAATGCTTGCCTATTTTAGGGCCATATCGACACCAAGGGATAGTCAATCTTTTGAACAAAGTTGAATTATGTAGAGAGTGTTTATCGCCACATTCAGCGGTTGTTCAGCTGTATGGAGGCATTTTTCAATTAAACGAGTCTGGAACAGACAATCCAGTGATCATCATCATGAGCATCGGTGTGGTCTGAGACCAGTTGGAAACGATGACAGTTGCCGACGAAGTCCGCAAGCCTGGACACCCAACCTGTAGGAACTTTAAGACCCGTGAAGGTCCCGGAGTAGAATAGGCCTTCATTCCATATAGCTGGAAGAGTTGCGTCCCTTGAGGATGGGGGGATGAAAAATCACAGAAAGCACAGACATGGAACATGGAAAAAACATGGGCAGCTCGTCGCTGAACCTCTAATGGTATCACTCACAATAATGGCATATTTACACGGGCAAACAAACGTACCAACACACTTCATTGTATTTCCTGCAAATAAACTCTTGAACTAATTCCTTTTGTTCTTTCACGAACACAGCCCGTCAGTCACCTCTTACTAAAGATCGTTAATGGCCATATCTCGAGACTCCAATAGGTATAAACGTTACGGTGCAGCCATCGGCTGTAGATGGCCCCTGTCATACCTATAATGACTGGCTTATCAACGATCTTGTAGTGATTGAGGAACCCTCAACATCTGACTAGAAATGTTTGGATTTCCCGACCAGATACGAGATCTGGTAGATATTGTAAACTGAAGTTACCCTTGTATTTGGTAGAAAACCCTTATATAGTTTGAAGGACCTGATACACATGGTAGAGGTTGGTAGAGACTGATGTTCCCTGAAGATCCTCGTTGTCTGAGTATAAAGAGTATACTGTGGTAGATTCTAGAACTTGCAGACCCTGGTAAACTCGCCGGAAGTTATCGGATTTGGTAGACCCCGCAGGCAGTAGACCAGGTAGTCCTATGTGCACTCTGTCTCTCCAAACAGATCTCAACAGTCTGAAAATCAACTGGTTTCAAATTGTTTAATGCTCTTAGCAGAGGTTTTAATGCTCTTAAGCAGAGGTTTTAACAATAATTTCATATAATTATGGAAATGGTTTAAATCGCATGTTCTTTTTTTTTCAAATATACTAAACCTCAGAAATGCTCTCGCCTTACTTTTACAACAAATACACCAATACGTCGCCTAGCAGTATTCTTGATGCATGCCCCTACTGAAACTAGAGTCCGGTAAAGTCGCCTAAAGTGCTGCGAGTACAAGAGGATGACAAAAATACCAGCTGAGATAGTTTAGAGGGAAATAGTGTCGCCTTCAGCATTCTGGATGTGATAATATGGGCATAGGCACTAGAAATAACAGCCTTGAGACCAACCAGGAATAACATCGGATTTCAGATGTTGATTTGATAACATTGGCAACACACATCACAAAGAAATAACAACTCCTGGCTGATATAACCTGTATTGACCTACATCGGGGGCATCTTTGAGGATGAAGCCAAAACATAACAAAATGTATACGAAATTATATGCAGTGACCTATTGAATCTACGATAAATAACGTGCAAGAGATGTAAGATCAATAACACATTGGGGAAAAAGTGACTGACTGACCCATGGGAGACACTGACATTATCTAAACCTTGTTCCTGAGGGAAGATTCTACACTTCGTGTCTGTTTATTTCAGTATGTCCAGTTCCGAAGAGATTATGTGCAGAAATTTATTTGAGGAGCCTCGGGGTGTTCAGGAGAATGTTTGTAAAGATCATTTAAGAAAAACCTCAAAAGAAATGTGATAAAAATAATATTCTAAAATGTTAGTCTAGGAGCAATGATTTATATGATCTTGACATGTCTGCCAAAGTGAGTTTATCGTATCGTATAGTTAAACGCATCTAACTTAAAAAAGAATCCATTTTTTCAGTCTGTGCACCAGATCAATGTAGCAGACATGTATGGTAAGTGTAGATTGTATGTGACCATTTTTAACCTGGTAGCCCCGCGAGGGGTTTGTGAAATGATCAAAGGGTTTATGAGATGGACTTGCAACACTGTTCCACGACACTTTGGTGTTGACATGATATCAGCAGATACTTAGACAGGCTTGACTCTGTTCTGCCTGTGGGGCATTCATTTAGACGTCTGGACGATGCGCACACAGAGATGAGACGCGTGTCCAGAAATACCGAATGTAACTATTTACTTCCATTCTGCTTCTACACAAGTGTGCGGGCGCGTCTCATCATTGGTTACTTAGACATCGCCATAATTAGGAATGAATAAGATTTTACGTCTCGTTCAGCAATAGTCCAGCAATGTCACTGCGGGGCACACCAGAAATAGGCTTTATGTAACGAGCGAACGGCTTTGATACAATTATATGTTGTGATATAACTGATAAAAAACCAAGAAGGACTTACTCCTCTCACTTTATTCATACAGTCTCTCAAAACATCCCTCTCTAGCTCAACCTCTCACAACCTCACTGAAAGTTCAGTCCGATAAAATAGTCAGGCGCGTCGAAAGTACCCTGAAATACAAAAACAACAACATAAAGTCAGGAGGAAAATAACATCCCTATGGGCTCAGAGGTGTAACAGCGTTACACCAGCGTTCTGGCCAACAGACGCTAAGTAAACATATTAGTATTAACATTACTTGTTGTACGTTAGTAGTATATACTAAGGGGGATCACTGTCATCTAACTTCCTGTTCATGGCCATGTGCACATAGCCCCAGCCATTGTAAGCTTCATAGTTTATGATAAATCCTTCCACCACGAAGCCCAACCTTGAAACTACATTACAACAACCAGTCACAGCTTGGCTGATTAATAAGACAATGGTATGTTGACATTGGAACAGAAATAACAGCGAAGGCCTCATAGGTTACGCCACACCAAATGTTTTCCCATAGACTTCTATAGTAACCCTATATTTTCTAAACAAGTATCCAGGCTATAAACAGCCATTCCATGTAGATAGGGGTAAAGTCTGGCCTTTAACTACAATAAAACACAAATTCTGTCCAACTTTTCCGGCGAATTTTCCGAGCACAGGAAGCGGAACACATCAATCCTCCATTCTGCACCAAATGTCATCATCTACTTGAAAACATCGGTGCACACATAAGCCTAAGTCATGGTGATAAAAAATGACAGCACTGAATACTTAAAATTGTGGCCAGTTTTAATTACTGGATGGATGTGTTTTTAAAACACATAAACACTATCTTACACTATTTCATGCAATCACAGCTGTCACAGGCCTTGGTCGGTAGGAGTTGTTCTGATCCTGATATAGTATAGCGGAACCTAACACCAACTTCACACAGATATCAACAAAGGTAAGGCCATATGGTCGGTATATAGAGGATACTAGACGACCTTCCGTGTAATACCATTTTTATTAAACGAGTTAATGATTTGGTATCAAACGAGCGAAAGCGAGTTTGATACTAAATCTTTAACGAGTTTAATGAAAATGGTATTTCACGGAAGCGAGTTTAGTTTTCTGTTTATTACTCGCCAACATAAATTGACAGAAACTGCGGCGAAATCGCCTATAGTGTGAGGACACTCAGCTTTCAAGTCAAGCAAGGTCTAGTAAAATCGCGAACCATTTTGACGTCACAGGTCAAGCAGTATTACACTAGTATAATATTGAAGTGAAAATATTACACTGCTGTATCTTCAACGGGCGAGTAATAAGTATCCTTTATGATATCTCAGTACCGGGCATCAATATCTTCATCACCCGACAGGAGAGTATTTCTTTGGAATACACAGCATTGTAGCCTCGATCTTCACTTTCGACTGATGTACTTCACCCTTTTAAAATTTCACTGTCAGAAAACAACGGTTGTTTGGCGGAAGTATCAATGATTGAGGAGAGTTTCCGTGTCTCACAGTCGAAGTTGGAGTTTTGATGTTTGTGATATATACCTCTACTTCTGCTGCCTTGCAGATGGACGGGAGAGTGAATACATCCGGGTTCTTGATGTCCAAGGTCACATTTGCGTAGGTTGACGTCCGGAAAACGGGACCTGTAAGACAAAGGTCATTGGTCAGAAATAGTCTATGGTCTTTTACCCTGAGGTGAGGTGAGGTGAGGTGAGGTGAGGTGAGGTGAGGTGAGGTGAGGTGAGGTGAGGTGAGGTGAGGTGAGGTGAGGTGAGGTGAGGTGAGGTGAGGTGAGGTGAGGTTGGATTTAACGTCGTATTTAAGAATATTTCACACAAATCTCGACATGCATGTGTACGTGTGACTGCTTGTACCGGCCCAGACTTCAGCTGTTTTATAGTGCTAGCTCACTGAGATACCATGACACAGTTCAGCATGAATTTCCCGCTCAGACACGTTATACTGCCTCCGAGCAGACTAGTCCAGGCCTACCATATCTTAACGTGTTTTTGTATGACAGAGCCGGGAATCGAACCCGCCACCTTCCACTATGCTGGAGGACGCTCTAACCATTGTACCACGGAGGCGGTCTCATGAGGTCAAAGAATAAGTTGGAAAGTGACCTTCAACTTGGGATCAAATCACGTGAGTCTAAAGTCAGTAGTCATCACAAACGGTGTGATGAACATTTCTATGAACATGGGTTTGTCCGAGAGTTTATATGCGCGTGCGTTCTTGTGTTATTTTATTATTCTGATTTTCATGATTCAGTCGATTTCTATTGATAGGCAAGTGTTGGCCTGATTAGAGCAGGATCAGAGTTGTAAAGTGTGGCAAACAAGTACTTCGCATCATGAACAATTCCCAAATCAGACAAATCACAAATTGTGATTCAGACAAATTGTTACGTCCTCAGTTTCAGTGGGCGCGGTGGGGTAACCTAGTGGTTAAAGCGTTTGCTCGTCTCGCCAAAGACCCGGATTCTGATCCCCGCAAAATGTGTGAAGCCCATTTCTGGTCATCCCACCGTGTAGCTGGAATATTGCTAATGGCGGCATACATCTATCTTCCCTCACTCAGATTCGGCGGAAGGTGTGTACAGACTGACCATTATCGACTGTTCCAGTCTGTTGCATGGTGATTGGTATATTGCTGGCAGACAGCACCTGCACGTGGAAGTACAGATCATGTACCGGACCCACAAACTCGTATATATCGAGAAACCCCTCCCACGTGACGTCCCAGGACCACGAGAAGTTCTCTGAGGAAGAAACGTAGGACATCAATGATTGGCAGATGGTGAACCTGAGCATAATTTCATGAACATCAACACAGAGTCAATTTGATGAGGAGGGAAAGTTCAAGATTTTACCAACAGGACCAGGTCATCCTGTTCCCAATAAAGCCAATATTTCTAAAACTGAGCAATCCGTTTTAAGTCCGATTAAGAGCAAACATGTGAAAATAGTTTCCTGTTTCCACAAGTGGGGTGTTATTGCAAATTAGATTTGAAAATACTTATTTAAGATATGGGACTATTCGTCACCTACGAGGGAGACATGGAGAGGGGAAGTGTTGGATTAGCTGATATGCCCGACATCTCCCTCCGTCAATGATGTACACTCTTCTCTGTGGAAAACAAACATAGCAAAAACCTGTTTATAATGGCTCAAAGAGACTCGACTCCTTCGTCTTTGTCTAAAATATTAGTATAGGTGTTATAGTTTCCTAAACAGTTGCTTCTATAACTCATGAAATAACAGGTGGGGGTGTGGTTTCAGATTTAATTCATGTCGTGCAAATATCAGATTCAGTTAACCTTTTATCGTTACTATCAATGTAGAAATATATCCGTTGTTAACATTTATCATTTAAAGTTAACAGTGCGCTATTTGAACGACATAAATTAAATCTGGCAAACTTCAGAAGTCTATGATCACACTTCGCACCAAACCTTCACCTTGTACGTGACGTACAAAACACACGTATCGACGCAGTATGGCTGTATTAAGTAATAACACAGTGCTCACTTGGGTGCTGACAACGAGATTGTTTTGGAAAATTCGGTTTAGAATCTACATAACACGCAACCATGTCATAGACATCCTTCAAGCACTAGGGACTTGTTCATGTTCAAGTCCTCAAAGAGGTGGTATTATAAGCGAGCGAATTTAGTGTTACGCCGCTTTTAGCAAGCAATATTTCAGCAATATTACGACGGGGGACACCAAACTGGGCTTCAGACAGAGCCGTGTGGAGAATCAAATCCGGATCTTTGTCGTGAAGAACGAACGCCTTAACAACAAGGCTACCCCTCCGCCCGCTTCGATAATAATCTGACTAAATTACCCTCTGTGTTAGTATAAGCCACGGCAACCTATGCTGGTCAAAGAATCTCCCCACGTAATGTTCCTGGAATAGTGCTAAAAGCGGCGTGACACTACTCTCACTCACTTTCTCATGTTTCGAAGCACTGTATGCTCACAAATACTATGGCACTGTCAACGACATACTGTCTATTCTCGTTTCATCCCAATGCATGTTTTCAGTGTTTAACTCCACACTAGATGTGTTTTAACTCAGATGTTTGTTCTACCTGCTGATACAGAAACAGGAAGCCCTTCTGGAACTCACTGCCATCCTGTGACCCGGATGTAGAAGCGGCTATTCTGCTGTTGTTGGCATCAAAAGAGAACCGGCTTGTGCTCTGTCCGAATACAACATGTATTAAATTACAGAAGAATGTGTTACACGTGAAATACGTACTCCGTAAAAATATATAAAGAATATAAACTTTAAGTAAATAGTACCGACAGAAAAGTATGCATTTTGTATACATAGTAGAAGGTGATCCCTTTTAAACAACAGTTAACGTTCATTGTATGATTCCTACCATATGATCATATAGTTCTGAATCATCATGAAATAGCGATGACATCAGGTGTTCATCGTGCCCCGCTATCATTCAGGTGAATATAACATGTGTTATATTGCTGATGAATGTGTTACACATGAAATATGTACTCCGTAAGATTATACCGATAAAGACTATAACATATATAAAACTGACAGAAAAATATCCATTTTGTTGACCAGTTTATTGTACGATTCCTACCACATCGTGAACATATGCTTTTGAATCATTATCAAGGTGTTCATCGTGCCTCGCTATCATTCAGGTGTTCATCATGCATCATTCACAAACACATGCTAAAAGGCAAATACGTTTTTTTACAATCAACGGTACAGGTGTATATATAGAGTTGCATTAAACATTTTCCCCACTGACACGTCAAAGTTGGCTATGACCTCCAAATGTATACCATCAGGTTGATCAGACCGCTTTTGGTCAAGAGTGCCGTAACTCTTTGATCCCTTGGTAAAAACAGCTTACAGAAACAGAGGCAAAGAGAAATGAGCATGTCTTCAGGTTTAAAGTAAACCGTTTGATTTTTTAAAGATTTTATTCTCAATTATACTGTGGTTACACTATGTCTACGACAGACATAACGGGATGCATGTGTGTGACGGCTCCTTGTTGCCACGTCACGCAACAAAACGTCAGTGTGACTGCAGTAGGGCAAGAAAAATGTATTCTTCAACTCGGAGAAGAGTTCATTATATTAATCATGTTTTACAGTACCAGGTGACTGTAAATATTGCCTAAGTCTTCAGAGACAAAACAGCCTTTTAATTATGAAGGAATAAAATCTTACACTGTTACATCTATAAGTTATATGATCACAACGGGTCCGGGTATTACCCGTGTCCAACTCATTACCCACCCGTTCCGGGTATTCAGGTTACCCATTCCAGTCCAAAACCCCACGGCGCACTACACTTCGGCTGCCATGGCCCCCGGGAAATACTGAAACCCCTACAACTGAGCTGTTGAACTAGCCAGACACTACGTCAAACTTTCCGAGGCTAGTGAAAATGGAATGGCGGTAGCCTGGTTTGCTGGTGAAAATTTCAGTCTGTGAATAGCTCTCTTCAGGACATTTCTTTCATTTAAAAAATCCTAATTCTTCTAGTATTTTTTGTTTTGTTTCCAAGTTGAGAATTCTGAGCTTATGGGAACAAACGCAAAGCTGATACCCTAACCCGTTTCCAAGACACGTGATAAGAATTCGAAGTGTTAAGAAGCAAACGCCAATCAAAATAACCGACACATCCTTCTTTATTTGCATATGGCGCCATGGTGTCGTTTCAATCCTGACTGACAGACTTAGTGCGTAACTAGACTGTCACTGTTCCAATAGTTACAAACCTGAAATTTGTCCTGAATCTTCTGCTCATGACAGTTTGTAACGTTGATGTTTAAATTTCTTTAAATTAAAGAAATAATTAAAAAACCTACTTTTGAGAGTTTGTATATTTAGTTTGGCTAGTAAATCTTCATTCGGGCTAGAAACGTTTAAAACGTCCTAGCCCGGTTTGCTGGTGATCCTGAAAAATTACTTGAAATGCCACTGAAACCATGTTCTTGATGCAAAAAGGATTGATGAAGTGATGACTCAAATATTATGGTAGGGGTTTTTGTGTAATAAAGAGAATAAGGAATTCCTTGCTTGAAATGAAAATATATGCTCTTGAAACAAAACTTTTTTGGACCATGAAATAACGGTAATAAGTTCACGTAAAGTACAACTCAACTCAACTATACTTTTTGTGGGAACAGTTATTTATGTTTAATGTAGGACAGTCAGACTTTGACTGAAACTGACTTGGGTAGAATTATTTTGTCCAGTTCTATTCAAACCTTTAAGTGCATTATGTCAATGATATCATCACGCAAGGGCTGGCCCCGCTCTTTCAACACGTTCCTCAACCCTCTTGGCCACTTTTGAGTTGATGCATGTCAACATCGTGCTTTTAAGTGGGTAAGATAGTTCCATTTGTGGTTGAAGATATGTTAAATATTATGTACTCGCTTCCAGTACTTTAACATGTTGGGCCTAGATTTTCGAAGCTCTCTTAACGCTAAGATATAGTCGCAAGTGCCATACATTAACATTAACTTACGACTAATTTAGCGCTAAGAGAACTTCGGAAATCTAGGCTTTAGTATCTCTGGAGAAATCAGCTTAAGAGTAATAATATTTACACTTATGACATATACAGTTTTAACCACATGAAAACGTGGAACCATCAAATCTGTATGAAACTAGAAGACGGAAGCAGCTTAAATTGATCCTCGAAGTTAGAGTACGATCACGTGTGTCAATCAAGTCAGCAAGCCTGAGCACCAGATTCCGTTAATCGCCTCTTACGACAAGCATGTTCTTCTGGAGCCCGACACTAACCCGGATCTTCACGGAACCCTACCGAAGTAGAAAGTGTGCTAAACACATCTTTGCTCAGAAGGAAGGAACGTGACGCAACTTTCCTTTATCAATGTCAAAGACACCTGTTACGGTTGCTATTTGTCGGAACTTAAACCTGCCGTTTTCTCTGCCATAATAGATACCAGTGGTCCCTTAATGCTTGGTCTGATAAAGCGTCTACATTGTATTCTACACACTTGGCACCACCTGCACTGTCAAAAATAATCTAGACTGGAGTGTGAACATGAAACACGTTATTCCAATATTCAATCTTAAATACGTTTTAATGGCCTTTAACGAAAACAAATCCAGTACACCTGTGTCAGTGCTTCTTGTCTGACTTCTTCACAACGTTGTAAGACGAGATAGCATATTTGGATTACTTTTGGTTTGAACCTGAGACGTTAGACATCCACGTGTGTTTGTGATATGATCCTATCTATATCATGACGATAGTAAACATAACTTGTCTCTCTATAATTGTAATTGAGATCAAAGACACAATCCTAAGAACAGGATTGAGTGAATATGGTTTGTAGCAATACTCCAGTAATATCAAGGAGTGGACACAATCATCATTTTCGGACTCGAACCCAGGTGTTCGGCACCATAAGGCCACCCATGTATAACTGTGCATCTCAAAGGAAAGGAGTCGTTCATACATTTAAAGTATGTTTGGTCCGGAACTCCAAGTGAAACCAAATCCGTAAAGATCTGGGTCAGATTTGGGCCTAGATTTTCGAAGCTCTCTTAGCGCTAAGATAGTCGTAAGTGCCATACATTAACATTGTCTTACGACTATCTTAGCGATAAAACAGCTCCGAAATTCAAGACCCTGGTCTTCATCAACCTGAGCTTATCGTAAGAGGCGACCTAAGGGGTCATTTGCTCAGGTTCACTGACTTGGTTGACACACGTCTTATACCAGCTGCGTATGTCAATTCTCATCATGTTGATCACTGGATTGTCTGGTCAGAGACGATTATTTACAGACTTTCAACATGGTAGAAAAACTTTATTCAAACCTATTCGTCCATTTACATTGGCTCACAACACGGATTACCAGGATCAGTGGCTACTACAACATTACGTCAAGTTGACTCACAACACGGATTACCAGGATCAGTGGCTACTACAACATTACGTCAAGTTGACTCACAACACGGATTACCAGGATCAGTGGCTACTACAACATTACGTCAAGTTGACTCACAACACGGATTACCAGGATCAGTGGCTACTACAACATTACGTCAAGTTGACTCACAACACGGATTACCAGGATCAGTGGCTACTACAACATTACGTCAAGTTGACTCACAACACGGATTACCAGGATCAGTGGCTACTACAACATTACGTCAAGTTGACTCACAACACGGATTACCAGGATCAGTGGCTACTACAACATTACGCTAAGTTGACTCACAACACGGATTACCAGGATCAGTGGCTACTACAACATTACGTCAAGTTGACTCACAACACGGATTACCAGGATCAGTGGCTACTACAACATTACGCTAAGTTGACTCACAACACGGATTACCAGGATCAGTGGCTACTACAACATTACGTCAAGTTGACTCACAACACGGATTACCAGGATCAGTGGCTACTACAACATTACGCTAAGTTGACTCACAACACGGATTACCAGGATCAGTGGCTACTACAACATTACGTCAAGTTGACTCACAACACGGATTACCAGGATCAGTGGCTACTACAACATTACGTCAAGTTGACTCACAACACGGATTACCAGGATCAGTGGCTACTACAACATTACGTCAAGTTGACTCACAACACGGATTACCAGGATCAGTGGCTACTACAACATTACGTCAAGTTGACTCACAACACGGATTACCAGGATCAGTGGCTACTACAACATTACGCTAAGTTGACTCACAACACGGATTACCAGGATCAGTGGCTACTACAACATTACGTCAAGTTGACTCACAACACGGATTACCAGGATCAGTGGCTACTACAACATTACGTCAAGTTGACTCACAACACGGATTACCAGGATCAGTGGCTACTACAACATTACGTCAAGTTGACTCACAACACGGATTACCAGGATCAGTGGCTACTACAACATTACGTCAAGTTGACTCACAACACGGATTACCAGGATCAGTGGCTACTACAACATTACGTCAAGTTGACTCACAACACGGATTACCAGGATCAGTGGCTACTACAACATTACGTCAAGTTGACTCACAACACGGATTACCAGGATCAGTGGCTACTACAACATTACGCTAAGTTGACTCACAACACGGATTACCAGGATCAGTGGCTACTACAACATTACGTCAAGGTCTCACCTGCGTCACCGTCAAAGTCCCTGCCTCCTCCGTCCCCGTGACGACAGCCTGGATTCCCTCCCACTGATATGGTACACATACATCGTAGATGTAAGCGTTAGCAACGAACGTCAGTAACACAACAGCAGTGACTCTCAACATTGTAACTGTAATCTACAACAAAGATTTGTCTACCTTATCTGGTATCTGACCTATACTTGTGTCTTCAAATCATTGTATAAAAGGAAAACATTCCTTGGAAAAGCTTTCAGTAAGCTTTTGGTATACTGGTGGAAACATTTGGTGGACATATGAATATTAATGGCGTCAGTAATAAAACTGAATTCCGATGAAATTCCATAGGTTAATTTCCTCTATATGATCTCTTTTCGTGGGAATTGTTGATTTGCCGTTGCATGTGTTTGTGCCGGGTGCCGTAGATGTACTTGTAGACGTAGATGTACTTGTAGACGTAGATGTACTTGTAGATGTAGATGTACTTGTAGACGTAGATGTACTTGTAGACGTAGACATAGCTTTAAACGTACACACAGATGTACAAGTCGAGGGTAGTCGTAGCGGTAGATATACACGTAGATGTAGATGTATTTGAAGTAGCTGTCGTCGTAACTGTAGACGTAGATGTGGACGTACATGTACGCAGACAGACGTAGACGTAGATGGTGTGCTCAGGTGTGCTCACCACACCTCAATTCTGTATTTTGTGCTGTTGTTCCCTTGTAGTGAAACGCACACCACCCTGTATACCCATTAAAATGACAATTATTTTCTGTCACTCGGCGTCATACCTGCACGTCCCTTACAACAGTTATAATGTCACATTTGCAACCCTCGATATTCACCTCATGTACAAACAAATGCGGCATTGCATTAACAAGTTTGCTGCTATTCACTGCTGGGATCCCGTTTTTGACACGTGTCATCGTAACCCAATCGCGTAGATCGATGCCCATGATGTTGATCACTGGATTCTCCAGTCCAGACTCCATTATATACATCACTGCTGGATCAGCTGGAATATTGCTTAGTGTGGCCTTAAACAACAAACAAGCAGTATGGGAACCACTGTATTGCAGCATAACGATTGCGCAGATCAATGATCTTGCTGATGATCACTGGATTATCTGGTCCAGACTTGATTATTTACCCATACAGTTCGAATATTTCCGAATGCGGCGTAAAACAAATCTCACTCACTCACTATTGAAGCATAAAGGCCCATACTGTGACTGAACTAGTCGACGTTGAGATGGCAAGAGTCAGCTCTACCTTGTGTCCTACTCTGTAGTCACACAAAAGACTTCTGAGACTTTAGAAACATCATTTATTATCATATCTGCATGGGTCACGCATGGAACTTGTCTTTCAGCCAGGTGTAGAGTGTCACACGGAGGGATCTCGGGGGAAGGTGGCCCCCAGGAGATACTTAGGGGTTTCATAAGTGCCCTGAAAAGAAAACCCCCCCATAAAATATACATTTTAACATGTCATCAAACTGGAGTGGAGGATAAGCAGTGAGACGAAGTAAGGATTTGGGAGTTGGCGTTATAGGATTGCAAAGTCAGTCATCGGGTTAAAAGGAGCTACAACAACAACAACAATAATAATAATAGCTACTACTGGTGAGTTCTTAACAAAACTTTGCACCAGAACGCAGCTGTTCACATACACGACATTTGCACATGCATTTCAGCAAATTTAATGCAATTTTTATGCGTCATGCATAAGGTTTGCTGTTGGTTCCCTGTGTTTGTGGAGAAATTCATCTTCGATGTGTTGGATGTGTGGTAACTGTGACTCGCAGACATTCTTGCCCTTTCAGAAAATTACACACGCACGCACGCACACACCCACCCACACGTGAGCACGCAAAAAACCCCACAGTCACGCACGCACGCACGTACGCACGCACACACGCACACACATAATGTATAGTGAATGCTTTAAGTGACTTTTAATGTCTAGTATACATCGAAATACGTGTTTCCCCAGGTGTGGTAATGCGAGCTCGTCTTTGCAACAAGTACATTGATGCCATATTTTGATAAATTTATTAGAAATAAACGAAATACCTCTACTTTTGCTGTCACGCAGGGAGATGGCAGCGTGAACACATCCGGGTTCTTGATACCCCGAGTCGTGTTGACGACATCAGATGTTTGAAAGAAATATTCTGAAACACACACAGTACATCAGTTGGTCGGTGCCCATCAGGTTACTATGTGCCCATCACGTGACGTTCAAGAGTCTGCGAGTTCGCTTTTATATCGCTTAAAACGTCCATATTGTGTCCATACGCAGAATCGAACCCCGACCTTCTGCGTGACAAACACTCTAAACGCTTAGTACCACACTTCTACTGTTTAAAAGAAACACACAAGAGACTGATCCGTGAATGTCAGGACTAGAATATTGGCCTTCAGAAGCCCCATGCTTGTCTCGCTGACTTGGATGATGTTGGTCACTGGATTGTCTGGTCCAGACTCGATGTTTTACAGCCCGCCGCCATTAGCGGGAATAGTGTTGAGTGTGGCGTAAAACTAACCTCACTCACTCACTCACAAAGGACAGTGTCAATTCAAGCTATCGAGGATTCAAGCTATCTATCTCTGAACACACTCTCTGCCAACTCTCCTTAAGTGTCTAACTTCTATTCTACGGATTACCTGCTTCAGCGAGGGTCGATATTGCAGTATTTAAATCCACTTGATCGCTTTATTATAGGGCCTACCATTCTTGTAGTTGCCATAAATCTGCTGCAAGGCGGGCGTCATCAGTTCCCCCGACATCTGGATCTTGTAGCGCAGGTCGTCCACGTCGCCGCTGTAGCCGAAGATGAGCAGTTCGTCGTCCTGCTTTTCAAAACCGTACCACGTCCTCGCCCACTCCCAGGTGAAGTTGCCTGTGGTCAAGTGAGTGAGTTTAGGTTTTCGCCGCTTTAACAAAATTCCAGCAATAGACCGGCGGGGGACACCAGAAATGGGTACATATTTTACCCATGTGAGGAGTCGAACCCAGGTCTTCGGCATGAGGGACGGACGCTATCACCTGTAGGCTACCCCATCGCTCCTAAAGCTCGTATGAAGACCTTATATTTACACTCTTGTATCATGTATCTATGGTTATCATTTTCAGTGAATTCTTATATCGACTCAAGTGGAACATGTTATACTGATTTGGGTTGCAAAGCATAACTTTTGTAGAGGGACAAATTCTAGTCACTGAAATAGGTACCCAATCGTTTGACGGAAGGGAGAAAACTGTACCCACGTCATAGACAACAGAAATACGCATCCAATTGTTTGACAGAAGGGAGAAACCTGTACCTACTTCGTGGACAACAGGGGAAATACACACCCAATTGTTTGACGGAAGGGAGAAACCTGTATCTACTTCACAGACAATAGGAGAAATACACATCCAATTGTTTGACGGAAGGGAGAAACCTGTACCCACTTCATCAACAACAGGGGAAATACGCATCCAAATGTTTGACAGAAGGGAGAAACCTGTACTCACTTCAAAGACAGCAGGAGAAATACACATCCAATTGTTTGACGGAAGGGACAAAACTGTACCCACGACATAGGCAACAGGGGAAATACGCATCCAATTGTTTGACGGAAGGGACAAAACTGTACCCACGACATAGGCAACAGGGGAAATAGGTACCCAATTGTTTGACAGAAGGGAGAAAACAGTACCTACTTCGTGGACAACAAGGGAAATAGGTACCCAATTGTTTGACGGAAGGGAGAAAACCGCACCTACTTCATAGACAACAGGAGAAATACACACCCAATTGTTTGACGGAAAGGACAAACCTGTACCCACTTCAAAGACAACAGGAGAAATACACATCCAATTGTTTTACGGAAGGGAGAAACCTGTACCCACTTCATCAACAACAGGGGAAATACGCATCCAATTGTTTGACAGAAGGGAGAAACCTGTACTCACTTCAAAACAACAGGAGAAATACACATCCAATTGTTTGACGGAAGGGACAAAACTGTACCCACGACATAGGCAACAGGGGAAATACGCATCCGATTGTTTGACGGAAGAAAGAAAACAGTACCCACTTCGTGGACAACAGGGGAAATAGGTACCCAATTGTTTGACGGAAGGGAGAAAACTGTACCCACGACATAGGCAACAGCGGAAATACGCATCCGATTGTTTGACAGAAGGGAGAAACCTCTACTCACTTCATAGACAACAGGAGAAATACACATCCAGTTGTTTGACTAAAGGAACAAACCTGTACCCACTTCAAAGACAACAGGAGAAATGCACAATTGTTTCACGGAAGGGACAAACCTGTACCTACTTCAAAGACAACAGGGGAAATACGCACCCAGTTGTTTGACGGAAGGGACAAAACTGTACCCACTTTTTGGCCAGAACGGAGACAACCGTACTCACTTCATGGAAAGAGGGACATGGGCAAAGTGTATCAACGTCTTACGGTTCCTGCCGTTGCAGGCACGCAGGTAGGTTTTAAATACGATATTAGCTGTTTATGAGTGCTCGAAATAAGTGTTGGGTTTACAGTGTATGAAATTCCTGAATTAAACAGGCAGCCCACAGAGCTGATAACTGCAAAATATTGCTGGCCCTCTTAACATGCAACCAGCCCTGTATAAAAAGCAGGAAACTGATATGAGGTGTTAAAATAATGTAATTAATGAATTACTTGTAGTGAGGTAAACTTAAACATGTGCAAAAGGAAGTTTTCTATAGAAAGAAACCCATAACTTGGTGATCACTGCTCATTCATTTATCGTCACTGCCATCTGACTCAGAGAAGAACAGCAGAGAGAGGAATGATTCTCTAGAGCGATCACATTTAGTGTTAGATACATAGGCAGGCTGATCTGTGGAAGTTATGGTTTGATCATGAAGTATGCAGACATCGTCTAGCTACCAGAACTGTAAAATCATTTTCGAAATATTTCCCTTAGTCAATGACAGCATCAAATATATATCCTTGGAAATGTATTGGCCCACAGGGCTGGCTATAAAAGAAAAATATAACACAAAGTTCTAAGCCCGCCATGTAACGGGTCCGCCGGTCAGACACTGGTATTGATAATGGTGTAGGAAGGCTTACGTACGTACGTGGAAGGCAGTGCGGTGGAAACGCATTGACCAGAAGTTCGGCGTGGCAGCTTCCATCTTCTATCACATAAACGGTTTTCTAAAACATAGACGGTCTAACATAAAAACTTAACATTCTCTTTCATCTGTAATATTTTTTTTAGGGTTTGTAGACCTATTCCGTGTTGGCATAAAAGTTATCTCTGCTGCCATATGCTGCACTTTGACTAATGGCACGAAAGAGTGCTATCTACAGATTTTATGGCCACATTATTTAAAAGAAAATACTTCCAAGCTGTTAAAATGTTCGTTAGCCTTTGCATTTTAAAAGAGAAAAATCTGTTACCTGCTCGTACAGAAACAGGAAGTCCTTCTGGAACTGATGACCGTCCTGGGACCCGGATGTAGAGGCAGCTATCCTACTGTTGTTGGCGTCAAATGAGAAGTGGATCGTACTCTGCGAGGTAATCAAATGTTAACATTGTAATTGCGGTTCTGTGTATGGTTAATAAAGCAAAGGCAGTCTGAATTGATGCTCATGCTGTTGGTCTCTGGATTGGATGACCTAGACTCCATTATTTATAAACAGCCGCTAAATAGGTTCAATATTACTGAGTCCGGCAAAAAACTAAATTCACTCACTCGCCTTGATGCTTATCCTTGATCACTTGTTTGATCACTTAGAGGTTTCAGATGAAATATGGTATATATCTGTATTGGCTTTAGCATGTACCTCAACATTTTGGATCAAATATTGTCCCAGTCACCATAGAGTATGCCAGGCATTGATCCCATGTCTTCACTAGTCTGATGTGTGATATGTATCAACTGGATCCAACATGAATAACCTTTGTATGTGACCCTTCTGTGTCACTGAAGAATGTATTCCTCCTAAATCTATAATCTATATGAGAATAAGGTTAAATAGCCCGGCCTGGATCAACAACCCGTCGAGGTAGCCCTGAGACATACAAACCTAAGTTATACTGTTTCATGTCGTGTGTAGGGTCGATAGCTGTAGAACATGTTTAGCCTGGATCACATAAACAATGTGCTCGCCAAGGTCACTGTGGGGTGGCTTCATAGTTATCCTTGTTGGTTTTAGCTCACCTGGACAAATGTTGGCTATAGCTCACCTGAATCATGGTAGGCACCCCAGCCTCCTCTGTTCCCGTGACAACATACTGGATCCCCTCCCACTGGCGGTGGGAGCAGACCTGGTAGATGTCACCTTGGACACTGAAAAACAGCAACAGCAAAATAACGACTGAGTTATACATTTCTAGCTGACCAGAACAGAATGTCAGTCTTATCTTATCAAGTGACACACACCTGCACAGGCGATAAGCTTTCTTTCATTCAGCTTACTAGGAGGGTGAAATGCTTCTCTCCAACACTGCGGTCTATGAACAAATGCCCATCTGTATTTTGAAACTTCTTATAGAAAATATAAAAGATACGTTGGAACGAACACATGGCCATGTATGTGAGAACAAATTCGAAGAATGGTTTGTTGGGAACAATTTCGAGCATCAGACCGGTGAGAGTAGAGGAAGCTGTCTTGAAATACATACAGACAATCAAGTATAGGAGCAAATATAAGACAACAAAGTATTTGAACAGACATACAGGACAGACATATAATATTTAAGATACCCAAGAACCCAAAGAGCCAGGCGTGGTGTTCACAAACCAAGAAACATAATCGCCATGAACCGGGGGCGAACCCGAGATCAGAGATTCAAAGGCCGCAACTCTGCATAGCGAAACTGCAGTGCTTGAAGTGATTCGTCCATCCCTTTCCCAGGGATGTGGACCAGAGATAAACACACTGTTTTCATTGATAAGTTGACATGACATAAGTTGACATGAATTCGTAAGGAATATGCAGGTAACTGACGTACAGCTGAGGATGGTTACATGTAGTTCCGTAGTGTCTAATTAACGACCAGCATTCCGTGAACAATTTTACCCAGAATGGCATAAACAAACACCCCATGTCAACACCAACACTCAGTTGATGTATTGTCTGACTCGTGACTGTAATTGATTTCATAACTGTGTCGGATAAAATATCCACATTCCTAAATGAGATGAGTTAACAGCCACAGTATACCTGTACATCCCAATTATAACACCTGCGAACCATTGAAACTAATATAGACATGCCACAAAATGATTGTTTATGGGAACAAATGACAATTAGCTGTGCAACGAATGTCTGTATATTTTTTACAGCTCCGTTTGATCGCAACAACTGTGTTTATGTGAGGAAGTACTAAGAAAGTGAGAATTGGTAGAAAAATTCTCCACCCCTCGATGTCACTGCTGTGAAGTAATATCGTATTATTCAACACGATTATGACAGGCATCGTCCCATGTGTTTTGCCTTTGCATGTGTTTGTGACAGATGGCCCCGGTTCTACAGGTTACCTTGCCTATTTTACGGACACTTGGTCCACTGTGCTATAGACATGTGGTTATGATTCAGCAGGGCTGGCACGGGCGGGTAAAATGGAATTCGTTTTCAGTGGAGATGTTTTATGACCATGGAAAGAGTTGTCGTCGTTGACGTAATTCAAATCTGTCGCCGTTGTCGTGCAACTTGCACGCCCTGTAATGAGATCCCTATTGCGATGGCATATGATAAACGTTTAGTTAATGAAGTGCTCATGGCTTAAACCACTAGTTCAATGCCCAAACAGATCATATACCTCTAGTTAATGAAGTGCTCATGACGTCAATCACTAGGTCACTTCATCCACACATGACATACAAGTGTTCATGATGTCAGTCACTAGGCCAGTGTCCCAACACACGGTAAGCCTCTAGCTAATGAAGTGCTCATGACGTTAATCACTGTATCAAGCACAACACGAACGCTTTCCGGTTCTCTATGTCATCAACGTCTCTGCGTCTTTTAATTTTTGTTTCAGCATGGAGAGAAAAATATTTTCTTTTTTTCAAAGAGGCTGAGTGATGTCGATGAGGAAGGAAGCACTACTGCACCGCGGACACCAACACCCGGGGGAAGGTGGCACCTAAGAGGTACACGGGGGCTTTGTAAGTTCCCTGGGAAGGATAAAAGAAAAACATCAAAATTTCACGAAGCAGCAAATTTATATTCAGGAATGTTGAGTGACATTGACTGATGTGATTGCTCTGACTGGAACACTTCGTCTCAACACACAGTATACGTCATGAAAAAAGAAACCGTGTCTTCAGTGACACGAACCTGTGGTTACAGACACAGAATGAGTGAGTGAATATGGTTCTATCCCGCTTTTAACAATATTCCAGCAATATAACGACGACAGGGGACACCAGAAATGGGCATCCGTGTGGGGATTCGAACCAGCACCTTCGACGTGATTCTTTCATTATTAATTTACCTCACCGTCTATTTCCGAAGAGATGCGTTGTCTGTTCCACCATAATAACACTGTGACAATTTCCACCAAAATAATACCAAACTCGGAAACTCTGTACATTTACCTCTGGCTTGGCATCTTTGCAAGACGATGGAGGAGTGAATACTTCCGGGTTCTTGATGCCACGAGTCGTGTTCCCGACTTCAGTGGTTTGGAAGATGGGCTCTGAATCACCACACAGATGAAGCAATTAAAGTAGCCTAATCTGTCATTGTTCTCAAAACAATAGGTAACAGAGAAAAACGGGTTTTGGTCTATTTCGTTTAACGCCTCTCTCGGCATTATTCCAGTTGTATGATGGTGGCCTAAAAGTAATTGAATTTGGACCAGACAAATCCAGTGACTGATATTATAAAGAGCATGAACCTTTCTCTAAATTTGAATAACCACAGTTTACTGGGGGCTTCGGGCTCCAGGTCAATCGTGCGACTGGACTGCAGATTCATCTTTATATTTTCTGCTATGTTTCAACACAAGGCAGGGATGTAAAATAAACATGTATCTTATTTGACGGATCCTGCATGCTTACTGTGTCGTCATCACTGATTATCAGTGCTCATCCTTCTATCCTCAGAGCTGTTTTGTCTTCAGACTCAAAGGAATCTGTACCGTTAGAAAATCAAGACTGGTTACTTTCTGCTCTTGACTTTTTCTGTATGTTCATGACGTTCATGAGTTTATGAAAAGAAATATCGTGTATTATATGCATGGCGTATCCGACATTTGCAAACTACATCAGGCTTACCGTTGTTGTATTTTCCGAAGATCTGATGCGACGCGGGCGTCATTAATTCTGGATCCAACTGCACGTGGTAGGTGATGTCGTTTACGTAGCCGTCGTACCCGAAAATCCACAACTGGCTGTCCATCTTTGGGAAGCCATACCAAGTCCTTGGCCACGTCCACGTGAAGTTGCCTGTACAGGAGGACGCCAACGTTCAGATTAAACAATATTTCCAAACAATAAACCATTCAGTGTCACCATATACGTGCACAATGCTCAAATGTTGCTCCGTTGTGATTGTTTGTTTCTTTACCAAAGCAGTTGGCAATATCGCGTCTGGTCCAGTAAGTCCAGTATTTGCCGTCTTGGACAACGATCCATATTAGGATGCGATGAAATTCATTAACCAAGTCAGCGATCCTGATCACCCGATGCAGTTTGTCGCCTCTAAAGACGAGCATGGGTTACAGGAGACATATTCCAATGAACCAAGACGCACCCCTTGATCCCACATATAGCATTCTTTACATGAAATAACTATATATTTGCCGCATTTGCTGAGAAATAACAAAACATTTACATATTGGGAAACATTACTGTTCTTTGGAAATCACATCACAGCAGACAGAAACGCGAGTGACTGAGAGCCGTCTTACTTGGAAGGCAGTGAGGTGGAAAACCATTGTCCAAATATTCTGCATGGCATTTTCCTTTTTCCATCACATAAACGATTTTCTGTAAATCAAAAGCTCACATTCAGACACTCTTTTAATTAATATTTAAATAAATTATTGGAACTTTTGAAATTACGCTGTCCGTACGTTTTGTGCTCAACAATTTGAAAAATAAACGTTAATTGCGACGTGAAATGATAAACAGTTTCAATGTGTCTCTCCGTGGCTTTGGACATTTAAGCTCTGATGTGATGAAAAATACTGTTAACGGTGTACTCACAAGAGAAAGCAGAATAGCATTGATTTCTATGTAATATCTACATAATAAAATAATTCAAAGACTGCTAACAAGTGATACAGATTTTGAACTTTCGTAAAATATTTCACGCAACTGACGAAAAAGCTTTTATTTACATATTGTGTTTATTTGATGTTTTTCGCCCGCTCACTCACTTGACAACTGATGTTGTAGGGTAGAAATACCTAAAATATACGGACAACATACGCGATGGTTTAACATGCATGTGATGGGTATTTACAGTTAACGCCTCAATCTAGCGTTTCCTCAGTTTACTTGTTGTATACGGTTTCATAAAACTGAATAAGTGGTTTGCAAACACAACGGGGCGATGACTTGACAACATAAAACCTAATGGCTCATTTAACTCGTGTGACCACCATGCTTATGAGCTGACGGGCGCCATGTGAAAGTGACAAGTCCGTCACCTCTTGATACAGAAACAGGAAGTCCTTCTGGAACTGATGACCGTCCTGGGACCCGGATGTAGAGGCAGCTATCCTACTGTTGTTGACGTCAAACGAGAACTGAGTCGTACTCTGCAGAAGACGTAAACGACGGCTGAGACAGGTGATTAATTTGGCTTCAACTTCGTGTTAAACATATACATGAGGCTGGACATATATAGAATACGATCACCCATAATGAGTGCTGTTAATATTCGACATCAGTGACCCATTATCCACAGCTGTTGGATGTAGCTCACCTGGATCATGGTAGGTTTCCCCACATCCACCGTCCCCGTGACAACATACTGGATCCCCTCCCACTGGAGGGAGGTGCAGATGTCGTAGATGTCGCCACCGACAAGCAACAACAGCGACACAAAAATAACAGCTGTTTCAAACATTTCTACTTCAAGTAGGAAAAGTATGTCATCCTTATCAAGCCAAGACTATCACTATCAATGCCAAACCGTTATCTGTATATAGGAATATTTATAACAGAATACCAACATAGTAGCTTCATTCAAAGTGGTGGATTTCAATATTCAATTGATGTATACGAACATTCGTGTGGCAATTTGAAAAAACAACAACTTCCGTAGTGATGAGAAGATATCCGTTGCCGATTATTTCGTGTCTGAATCTTTGTGTATTACAAAGCACTGAGTACCAACAGATCAACGTTCTGATATAATGGCTTTCACTCCAAGAGCATTGTGACGTCAGATGGACAAATAGTTGTTGCCAGAAAGGTCTGATTGGGAACACGGCCAGTCTGATTAGAGCATGTTTCGGAGAAGGTCAGATGTGAGACGATGGACCCCATATTTGCATTTCTCTAGTATAGCTGGCTTTTTTACCTTACAGCTGCGACATGACACAATACTCAGTAGCCCGTTATGTCAGTATTACTGATGTATTATATATCACACACCAATCACACAAGCACAAGCTGGGTGAGAGAGTGAGTTCATATTTAGCGTCACTCGGCAATATTGCAGACATATCATGACGAGGACAATTTACCTTATATCAATAGTAGCTACGAATTGGAGTACATATACGAGAACGTATTGTCTGTTTCGTTTTCACCGCCATCGTTTGGCACAGGTTCAGCTCTCCGGTGTAATGAAAGAAACACTTAATTTTCTATCAAATATATGATACTATCAGTAGTGCCTACCTTTTCTTGGACACCTGGTGCTACAATCTGTTTGATCGGTTTATCCACCCAGCTTATTATCTCCCGTTACCGTTGTTTACGATCGTATTGGCGCTAACACTGCAACCTGTTTCATCGGATTATCCAGACTGTTTATTCACATGCTCATATTTGGGAGTTTAAATGCTAAAGCCTGCTTGTTAAGCGGATCCCGGGCCACCCTGACGGTGACATCTACAGATAAAGTTGATTACTTCCTGATTGCAGTCACCTTGTGCCCTCTACAAAGCGAACAGATATAGATGTACTGAAATTTGGACGCAAGACGCGACGGTTGTTTATAAAGCCTCTTCAGAAAAGGTTATCCCATATCAACCGTAAATATCACACTGTGATGCCTGATATTTACTGCATTACATATTTCGATACCATTATCAGTCGTACACATGTGGAGTAATTCTATCTCTTTGTGTCTGTTTAGACGACTTATCGCTGTTTCAGAAATAGCTAGTGTAACACTGATCTGTGCATGCATGCATATGTTGAATGCATTCAATGCAGATAAGAATGCACACATTGTGTAACATTTGTTATACATTCGGCCCCAAATGTTCTTTTTCACGACAATGTCGTATTGGTTTTCGGCAACTCGTAATGACGCCGCCATCGGTCATGAAGGAACCCTGTCTACTGCAACCAATCACAGTTGAGAAAACACAGCATGGTGTAAGACAAGCTGCGTTGGTACAGGAAGGTCGTCGCCACTATTTGCCCCTTCTTCCCGAGTTCGCCCCGCAGATGAAGGGTGGAATGAGGGCATCCCCACGTTAACAAATGTCAGGATTCCAGGTAAGCAATGTCTACCACTCGCTGTCACTCCTATCGAATCAGCTGTGTAAATGGTAGAATTTTCATAAAGGTTATTCCGGGGTTGTAACACCCGGATTCCCTCGGCTCTCTCCGCTGATCACTCGAATTGTCATTCGGAATGGTCAGGGTCAGGGTCGAATGTGGCATTTTGACAATGAAGTATTTTTGAACTGACTGTGGTAATAATTCTTAGAGATTATATATTTTAAAATGGTATCTTTTTTTTCATCGTCAATGTTTGTCCTGACGATAGCCAGTTTAACGTCTTGCGTGCTGTTGGAGAAAAGTGATAGATGCTGTTACCTACTGTGGCACCCAAGGTGACGCGGTCGGCGACGATCCATTCCCAAACACCCCCTGGCCTAACCCATAAAGAACCTGCTTAGAATTGATCTTCGGGAAACCAAAAGAGGCGATTAACATGTTCAGGTGATTTGGCTGACCCATGTGATCGTATCCCAACTGCGAAGATCGCTGCCCATGCTGCTAATCACAAGATTGTCTGGTCAAACAAACTGAGACATATTGGTTTGAATATGTTGTTGTTTCCTCAATTTACACAGCATCCCGCCATTTGAATCAGTCAATAAACTTCCCTCAGAGAGAGGAAATTGAGTCTTACCTTTAAGAGTATTCCAGGAATATCACGGCTAGCCAGCCAAATATAGGAGAAGAGATGTAAGTGACGCAGGCGTTACACATTTACTACCTAGGTGAAACCTGTGAGCACAGGAATTGACAGGTGCTGACAAACCTAGAGACATAATCGCCATGAACCGGAAGCGAACCACGATCAGAGGTTTCTGACAGACGCAAGGGAGGCAACTCTGCACAGCAAAACTGCGCGCTTGAACCGAATAGACCCCCTTTGGTTCCATTACGGTGGAGCCAGAGACCATTATATGGTCTCTGGTGGAACGGAGATAATAACACTCTTTTCATTTTTAAGATACGTTATTTGTACGTTTCAAATGTGACCATAAAATCTACGGTTAACCTCACTCAACACACGCGGGATGTTTATATTCTAATTAGAACATGTAATTAGAGTATTGAAACTAATGTGAAAATGTACAACAGGTGCTATTTGTAAATGTCAGAAAGTGAGAAAGTGCATGAAATTTGTACTAGAAATCTGTGAGTGGAACATTTCATCCTTCGAGGCTGCAGAACTATTTAGTATCCTACAGTAACATCCGCAAAATTTTCAAAACAGTTGTGTGGTAGGCATTTGCCAATGCAAAGTCCTGTGTTCATCATTCATGTGGACAGCTAATTTGCTTTGAGTGAATGACTGCTTTGGGTGTCTTAACACTGAATACACCTCAAGAGTCCCTACAGCTTCTTCAGCTTGGCCTGATCAAGTGAATACCCATGCATTGCGTCTACGTGTCACAACTGGTTGGGTCTATTATTGTGAGGGGGGTCATTTTTGCCAGTTGATTTTATCAGTCTGTCCGTCGACGAGGTCTCTGTTCCCCTGTTTAGTGAAGTTAAGTCGACCTGCCGTTTGTGCATTTGCAGAGTAGTTCAGGTCAAACTGAACAAGGTGTAATTCAGGTATCTCAAGCGATATAACTTGAACGCTTTTCAGTGATCTATGTCATCAACAGTGATGCATCGTTTAATTTCTATTTCAGCACTCAGGGAAAACTATTTTCTTCTATCCAGAACGTTGAGTTATGTCGGTGACTAGATGAGGAAGGGCACACTACTGCACCGCGGCCACCCGGGGAAAGGTGGCACCCAGTAGGTACACGGGCGTATTGTAGGTTCCCTGGAAACGAGAAAAGAACATAAGAAGTACTCGAAGCAGCAAATTTATATTTAAGAATTGGTGTGAACTGAATATATCTGACTGGATATCTGATATTGTCTCCACACATTTTCCGGAAACTAAAAACTGGGTCTGATCGTGGACGCAGAGATGTGTTATCTGTCACGACCTAAAATGATGCAACCGTTTTCACTTTAATGCCATCCTAAAAAGATCTGTACATTTACCTCTGGCTTGGCATCTTTGCAGGACGACGGAGGAGTGAATACATCCGGGTTCTTGATGCCACGGGTGGTGTTCACGACTTCAGTTGTTTGGAAGATGGGTTCTGAATCACAACACAAATGTAGCAATTGAAGTAGACTAATCTGTTATTGTTCTTAAAACCATAGATAAAGGGGGAAACAATCTGTCACTGTTCTTAAAACAAGATAAAGTGGGAAACAGGTTTGGGTCTATTTTGTTTAACGCCTTTCTCAGCATTATGTAAATTGTGGTGGTCTATAACTGATCGAGTCTGGACCAGACAAATCCAATGACTGATATTATTAACAACAACCCGCGATACAATGTCTGCTTGGTTTATTGTTTAACGCCACACTCAACAATATCCAAGCTACATGGCGGCCCAGAATAGCCCGGGAGTGACCACTGGGAACAAGCTCAATCGTGTGACTCGATTGCTGATTCATCCTCTGATATCCGGTATGTTTCCATGACACCAGCACATGACAGAGGTATAATGTGCATTATTGAACGGATACTACATGCTTTCTGTGGGGTGAGTGTGAGGAAGTTTAGTTTTACGCAGCACTCAGCAATATTCCAGCTATATAGCTGCAGTCTGTAAATAATCGAGTCTGGACCAGACAATCCAGTGAACAATAGCATGAACATCGATCTGCGCAACCGGGAACCGATGACATGTGTCAAATCAGCGAGCTTGACCACCTGATCCCGTTAGTCCCCTCTTGCGACAAGCAGAGTCGCCTCTTATGGCAAGCATGGGTTGCTGAAGGCCTATTCTACCCTGGACCTTTACGGGTTGTTTACTATGGTGTCTTCGCTGGTTTCCAGTGCTCGCCCATATAATGTTCAGAGCTATTGTGACAGACTTTCAGGCTCAATGCAATCTGTATCGTTAGATAATCAATAGTGGTTGCTTTCTGTCCTTATGTCCATTATATACTGAACAGCAAAAAACGTACCTCTGAGGGTTTCTTGTCAAGTTTTAAAATAAAGACACAAAAACACGAACGCTTATTTTAATGAGGTTTCATTTTATACGAATTTTACGTATGTGTGTATTTAATTCTGTCACAGTTGGGTGTAGAGTCTCTGTAATGAAAGACCACGAAGTAATATGTACGATAAATCTGGCTCACCGTTGTTGTATTTTCCAAAGATCTGCTGCGACGCAGGCGTCATTAATTCGAGAAACAACTGCACGTGGTAGGTCAAGTCGTTCACGCGTCCGTCGTAGCCGAAAATCCACAACTGGGCGTCCATCTTTGGGAATCCGTACCATGTCCTCCACCACGTCCAGGTGAAGTTGTCTGTAGAGGAAGACGCTACATAATAATTCCAACCAATAGACCATAAATCTACAACTGTTTGCTCCTCCGTTCTGTTTGGTTGGTGTTTGGTTGGTGTTTGGTTAACCAGCAATATTCCACCTTTGGCTCGGGTTTTGTTTGTTTGTTGTTTAACGCCGCACCAACAAGTATACAAACTATATTTAACGGCGGTACGTTAGTAATCGACTCTGGACCAGACAATCCATTATTTAACATCGTCAACGTCGTTCAATGTTGGGATACGATGACATACTCTCTAGCGATCACATCACACCACTTAGAAACGCGAGTGACCGAGTGCAGAGTTGTCGTTAGTCTTACTTGGAAGGCAGTGAGGTGGAAAACCATTGTCCAAATATTCTGCATGGCATTTTCCTTCTTCTATCACATATACGGTTTTCTGTAAATTAAAAATCTGCATTCAGGCTTTCTTTTTACAACGAATATTAACATAAATTATTGTAACAACTGTAAGGCTGTCCGTACTTTTTGTGTTTCTCATCTTAAAATTAAATCATTAAATAAATGATAGTTCGACATATAATAATATACAGTTTCTGTGTATCAACTCTCCACGTGGCTTTGGGAATTGGTGCTCTGATGCCATTAAAAATACTGTTAACAGTGCACTCTCACGAGAAAGTACAATAAAGCTGATTTCTAAAGAAAGATCTACATAATAAAATAATTAACACACTACTACCAAGTGGTGCAGATTTTGAATGTTCATAAACTATTTATACAACTGCCGAAAAGTGTTTATTTACACAGGGACTTGTATCGCTTAGAAACAGCGCTCGAAAGACATATATGTGTATAGACCCTACCCTAGTACTATATAAAAGGAAAGGGATGTAACGAAGAAACCACCCCCTGTTCGATCAAAGTTACATGTCAACGCGTAAAATATTTTTAAGGCAACGTCGAGGCCAACGGATCGAACGCTAGATGATTTCCCTACAAAACGAGCCACAAATGGCCACAATCGGATCATTATTTCAAAAGTTATACTCCACGAATCATCGAAAACAGCTACCTCCGCAATTTCACGCCAAAATCATGGATCACCAAATACGGCGAAAACTCACCTTTTAAATTAGTTTATTAATTCCAGACACGTTGACAGCACCAGCGCTGGGCTGGATTCGATCGGCTGCGGCATTCCGTGGGTCGGAAAACTTATTGCAACACCTACATGTCATTTTCTCGACAGTAAGCAAACATTTTCACCAAAATCGCTGGCAAACCTACTCACTTGTCGGCCATACGTGACCTTGACATTCATTGAACTGAGCAGATCCGCGCAAACAGACTCGGGCCATCCGACTGGCCACTGCCACTGTATATTTTATTTCCCACCAATCGGATGGCCCGAGTCTGTTTGCGCGGATCTGCTCAGTTCAATGAATGTCAAGGTCACGTATGGCCGACAAGTGAGTAGGTTTGCCAGCGATTTTGGTGAAAATGTTTGCTTACTGTCGAGAAAATGACATGTAGGTGTTGCAATAAGTTTTCCGACCCACGGAATGCCGCAGCCGATCGAATCCAGCCCAGCGCTGGTGCTGTCAACGTGTCTGGAATTAATAAACTAATTTAAAAGGTGAGTTTGGTGATCCATGATTTTGGCGTGAAATTGCGGAGGTAGCTGTTTTCGATGATTCGTGGAGTATAACTTTTGAAATAATGATCCGATTGTGGCCATTTGTGGCTCGTTTTGTAGGGAAATCATCTAGCGTTCGATCCGTTGGCCTCGACGTTGCCTTAAAAATATTTTACGCGTTGACATGTAACTTTGATCGAACAGGGGGTGGTTTCTTCGTTACATCCCTTTCCTTTTATATAGTACTAGGGTAGGGTCTATACACATATATGTCTTTCGAGCGCTGTTTCTAAGCGATACAAGTCCCTGTGTTTATTTACATATTGTGTTGATTTGATTTTTTTTCGACCGTCGTTAATGGTTTTGTAAAATTGAATCAACGATTTGCAAACACGTGCACACAGTGCAGTGATTTGCTAACATAAACCCAGTGGCTCGGTTAACTCATGTGACCACCATGCTTATGAGTTGAAGGGCGCCATGTGAAAGTGACAAGTCCGTCACCTCTTGATACAGGAACAGGAAGTCCTTCTGGAACTGATGACCGTCCTGGGACCCGGATGTAGAGGCAGCTATCCTACTGTTGTTGACGTCAAACGAGAACTGAGTCGTACTCTGCAGAAGACGTAAACGACGGCTGAGACAGGTGATTAATTTGGCTTCAACTTCGTGTTAAACATATACATGAGGCTGGACATATACAGAAGATGGTCACCCGTAATGAGTGCTGCTGGATAGTCCCTTGCAACAGATTTAGAATGTGGCCAGTATTGTGTAACAGTCTGGCAGATATAAGGAACTTTTTTGTCAAGGCTACTTGCTATATGTTTTCTATGAGTAAATCGAACTTATAAACTACTACAATTACAGGACATTTGAGTGCAGTATAGCCGTATTTTTTGTTTTCGTATATCTCATCATATATTTCTACACTCTCGTCACCTTTTGCCGGATTTTGCGTAAGAAAATCTCATAATAACCAGATATTATCAAATATTCCCAAAACACAATATAATATTGTTGAAGGTTGAGTTTGGGTGTGTTGTCTTTAATGAGATCACACTAGGCACCATGCAAAAATGGATACTAAATGCTT
The DNA here is from genome assembly GCF_037392515.1 of Haliotis asinina. Taxonomy (NCBI): domain Eukaryota; kingdom Metazoa; phylum Mollusca; class Gastropoda; order Lepetellida; family Haliotidae; genus Haliotis; species Haliotis asinina. The sequence continues at coordinate 96,797,183 of NC_090280.1, forward strand.
TACATCAGCACAGAGTCAGTGCGGATGACCTTCCTTGCCATAGTCGAGTGGACTACTTCCCCTGTATCACAGGGAGTATGTAGCTCATTTGGACAGTCCTGGTGGATATAGCTCACCAGGACAGCTGTTGGATGTAGCTCATTTGGACAGTCCTGGTGGATATAGCTCACCAGGACAGCTGTTGGATGTAGCTCACCTGGACAGTCCTGGTGGATATAGCTCACCAGGACAGCTGTTGGATGTAGCTCATTTGGACAGTCCTGGTGGATATAGCTCACCAGGACAGCTGTTGGATGTAGCTCACCTGGACAGTCCTGTTGGATATATCTCACCAGGACTGCTGTTGGATGTAGCTCACCTGGATCATGGTAGGTTTCCCCGCCTGCACCGCCCCCGTAACAACATACTGGATCCCCTCCCACTGGAGGGAGGTGCAAATGTCGTAGATGTCGCCACCGACAAACAACAACAGCGACACAAAAATAACAGCTGTTTTCAACATTTATACTTCAAGTAGGAAAAGTATGTCATCCTTATCAAGCCAAGGCTATCGCTATCAGTGCTAAACCTTTATCTGTATATAGGAACATTTGTACTTGTATACGAATTAGTATTCTAAAGGCAAAGTGATGTAAATATTACACTGACGTACACGTATAGGCTCGTGTCACTATATTAACATATGAACTACAGGTCTTTTGTTCTGATGAGAAGATATTCGTTTCTGATTGTTTCGTGTTTGAATCTTTTTGTATTACAAAGGCCTGAGTACCAACAGATCAACGTTCTGATATAATGGCTTTACACGCCAAGAGCATTGTGACGTCAGTCGGAGACATAGCATTTATAACACAGGGTGGTACTTGTCATTGTGTTAGCTTGAAAGGTCAGACTGGGAACGCGGCCAGTCTGGTTCGGAGAAGGTCAGAGGTGGACAATAGACCTGGTCTAGTGCTCACCATGATTTGTGTATGTATGTGTAAATATGTGTATATATAAGTATGTTACCACAGCACTGTCTCACCCTGTAATGCGTAGTACATGTGCACCCAAACGACCTGCTATACAATTGTGAAACCTAAGAACAAGCACATTTGGATTGAAACTTATGCCATTATAAATATGAACTAAACACTTTGGACAATGTGTATAGTAGAAATCTGGATGGGAATTTTAAGACCGACTTTGAGCACTGGTTTAAGTTAACATTGAATTATTTGGCAGTGTTATTCACTGCATAATTATTCCAAGTGTAATACATTGTACATTGCATGTGTGGATATTCAGCTGGGGGCAGTTGTGTGTTCTATATACAGATTTATACTACATTTCGCCTGATTTCTGGAATGTACTACAATTCTATGGTCATTTGTTACATTCGAAATCAGGGAGTTCAGTCTTCGAAAGTCTCTTTCTTAGGGATATGAGGGGAGCTTACTCTCGCCTCTCATCTTACTGATTGCATCTCAAGAAGTCCAGCAGTTTTGTGGAGATCAGTCTAACACTGACTACTCAGCCCAGGCCGACATTGGAAAGTAGACCATTCGAAGTGAATATTACTGTCGTTGTCTTTGTTACTGTGATGACTGGTTTGGTGTTATACTGTCTTTGAATGTGCAATGCCACATTAATATCTTTGTAGTAATTTGTATTCATTTGTGAACGTGGTTATTTTTAGAATCGCTTATTACATCACACTGTTTTGTAATATATTTAAGTTATTTTAACTGTATAAAGCCAATAGTGCATGTGGACCCACTTGCACAAACCGATCTTAGCACTACAACTATCTTCAGTCAGCAGTGCCAAGATTGCTTTGTGTAAGATATCCTTATAGTTCAACTCTAGTAGAGTACGAGTATTTCTTATAGGATGCCAGCAGCAGGATAGCGGTCTCTACATCTGGGTTCTAGGACGGTCATCAGTTCCCGAAGGACTTCCTGTTCCTGGACTAGTCACTTATACATGTCGCCCATCAGCTCATAAACATGTTGATCATAAAATCACATGAGTCAGTTCTCCATTGCCCCCCCACCCCCAGCCCCACCCCCCAAATATCACTGATTTAATTTCCGCAACCATAAACAGCAACGGGTTTGTCTCTTTCACAGTTGTATCAACTTGACCTCTCTCTGGACAGTGAAAATGCTAAAACCTGGTTGTTAAGCGGATCCCGGGCCACCCCGACGGTGACATCTACAGATAAAGTTGATTACTTCCTGATTGCAGTCACCTTGTGCCCTCCACAATGCGAACAGATATAGATGTACTGAAATTTGGACGGAAGACGCGACGGTTGTTTATAAAGCCTCTTCAGAAAGGTTATCCCATATCAACCGTAAATATCACACTGTGATGCCTGATATTTACTGCATTACATATCTCGATACCATTATCAGTCGTACACATGTGGAGTAATTCTATCTCTTTGTGTCTGTTTAGACGACTTATCGTTGTTTCAGAAATAGCTAGTGTAACACTGATCTGTGCATGAATGCATATGTTGAATGCATTCAATGCAGATAAGAATGCACACATTGTGTAACATTTGTTATACATTCGGCCCCAAATGTTCTTTTTCACGACAATGTCGTATTGGTTTTCGGCAACTCGTAATGACGCCGCCATCGGTCATGAAGGAACCCTGTCTACTGCAACCAATCACAGTTGAGATAACACAGCATGGTGTAAGACAAGCTGCGTTGGTACAGGAAGGTCGTCGCCACTATTTGCCCCTTCTTCCCGAGTTCGCCCCGCAGATGAAGGGTGGAATGAGGGCACCCCACGTTAACAAATGTCAGGATTCCAGGTAAACAATGTCTACCACTCGCTGTCACTCCTATCGAATCAGCTGTGTAAATGGTAGAATTTTCATAAAGGTTTTTCCGGGGTTGCAATACTCGGATCGTCTTGGCTCTCTCCACTGATCTTTGGAACCAGTCGTTCTTGTCATTCGGAATCTCTCATGGCACGATCAGGGACATAGGAACATATTCCAGTTGACTGTGGTAATAATTCTTGGTGATTTTATTATAAAAATATGTATCTTTCTTTTCATGATCAGTTTTTTCCTGAAGACTGAACGATTCCCTCATTGTTTTAACGTCTAACGTGGAGTGGAGAAAGGGGCAGATGCTGTTACTGACTGTGCTGCCTACGGTGAGGCGGTCGGCAATGATCTATGCCTAAACACCTTCTCGCCTAACCCGCAAAGATTAGGGTTAGAATTGATCTTTTGTAAACTATGCTTCTCGTAAGAGACGACTAACAGGATCGAGCGGTCAGGTTCCCTGACTTGGTTGACACATATCATCGAATCCCAGTTGCATAGATCAATACTCATGCTGGTAATCACAACATTGTCCAGACTCGATTATTTACAGAATGCCGACATATAACTGGGATATTGCTGAGTGCCACGTTAAACAACCAGTGGACCAATTTCGTCGTCTCTTATGACAAGCATGGGCTGCTGAAGACCTGTTCTTACACGGATCTTCATGGGTATTTCTTGTTAATGTGAAGAGCCCACTGAACCACGGCGAATGTTCATCTGTATCTCTGCTGATCCGTTACCCAGATGACGTAAAGAGGTGCTGCCAGTCGACTGTAGCAAATGTACGCGTAGGGTTTGCAGATCAAACCTGTGGGCTTGATTTAACAAGTGAAATATATCCACACCTGCCCAGGTGTTTGTTCTTTTTCGGTTATCATTTCTTTATCAAATTCTTCATCAGTAGGTAAAGTATCAACATGGAGTGAGTAAATATATGTACTTTGAGCAATATCGCGAATGCTGACTGTAGATTTGTTCTTAACATATTTCACCAATTCGAGGAATGGAACCTACGTTTTCGGCGTGACGAGCGAACACTTCAACCACCGCATCTTCCGTGTCGACATTAAATACACGCAAGTTTTAACGTTAAATATTGGACTGTTTGACAATTTGACTTTGACTGTTAAGCGTACGTTTCAGATGTTCTCGCTCACTCATTCGTTATAACGTTTAACTATAAGTAACGCTAATGTTAAGGGAGTTATTACCAGAAACCTCACTTGTCTTCTGGGTGAAGGTCACTATGGAGATTAACAGCCCCGACGGTCAGCTGGCTACGACAAATGCTTAATGGTATTTCTCTCTTCTTTTTAATACCAAGTCTGGTTTCCGACCAGACTGGACTCCGCCTACAACACAGTGCACATGATTACCCTAGTGGCTACACACGCAACGCAGCTAACGAACCAGTCAGGATTGACGCCTTGCAACATTAACTCTCCAGGCTTTCTCTCACAGACTCCATTATAAAGTTTAAAACCTATTCACAGTTCGGTGCCTTTCTGAGGTGGATGCAAGCGACAAAATCGAGAGGTATATCGAATGACAAGACTCTAAGTAAAAGTGTGTGTACATAGACAAGGAGGTAATGGGATCTGAGAGCGCCAGGAACAATTACATCAAAGACGACCTTTAACGGATGGCATAACTCGAGCCTATTGTACGGACACGGATAAGAGAGAGGCGTCAGCAGCACGACGAATCCGAAAATTGAAACATCGTTGTACATCTTCACAAAACACAAAAAGGCAAGACAAATAAACCTTCCTCAAACATGCACATATTCCCACTATTACTGCATCAAAGGCATTGTTTCGGGGGCAGATATATTCCAGACCTTTATGAATACGTCTGCGCATGCGCATCTTCTGCTCAATCTTTCACGTGACACCCTACTGAAGCTTAATTCTGGGAAGGTGTTGAGTATTTAATGTGATTTGTTGCACCGTGTTTCCTCCGATGATACGCATGGGCCTAGGACTAAGTCATTAATACGTTGTTGTCTAAGATAGTTATGGATACAATATATCATGCGGCCATTATGCATCTTGACAGCTTCCTGCAGAAAACTGTTACCTCCAGAATACCTCTAGACCCACGCTGAAGCATTCCTGAAACCCGTCCCTCGCGGCTATACAAAACAAACGACTGGAATGCAGTGTGTGGAGTTCAAGACGTTAACGCCGGAAAACAATCAGTCTGAAATATCTGACTAACCAGATTTCTAGGGACGTTAAGGTTACATTAGGCATAACAAATACGAATGGATCACTAATACAGTGAGTGAGGTTAGTTTTACGCCACAGTCAGCGATACTAGTATTCCAGCTATAAGGCGGCGGTCTGTAAACAATCGAGTCTGGACCAGATAATTCAGTGATCAGCAACATGATCATCGATCTTAGCATTTGGGATACGATGTATCAACCACGTCAGAGAGCCTGACCATCCGTAGTCGCCTCTTACGACAATTTGGGTTACTGAAGACCGATTCTAACCCAGCTCTTCAGACTAGAGCACTAAAACACCAGGTGTTCGCGAAAGATGGTAATCATGACAAACTAGGGGTAGCATTATCACCGCATTTTATTTGACAGTCAGTGTTAGTGAGTAGAGTGTGAACACAGGTTATGTTGTAGCACGAGATAGTAGCATGCTTCATGTTACGGGTCACGTGTCATATTTAGTCTACGTTCGAATATCCACCATGAAACTCTCTGGATAACTGGGGGCGGTTGGGTAGCCTAATGGTTGAACCGTCCGCTCGTCACGCCAAAAACCCGGGTTCGATTCCCCACATTGGTACAATGTGTGAAGCCTACATTACTCAATGCGGCGTAAATCTTCCTTCATTCCTTCACTCAAAATCATAGAATGAATGAGCACTGGAAACTGGCCTAGATGAATGTATTTCATTATACCCAACGACGTGGAAGTTTAGTCAGAGCGTCTGTATTTACAGTTCAAGACTGGAATATTTCGAGACATCGTGACTTGACGGTGAAGGTATACGTTTATCGCAATGAAGCGTTACTTCTCTGAGTGAAACGGTACGCTCTTGCCACGATACGGTACAATCATGTACCATCATAATGCAGAAGATTCACTAGAGATACAGCGTACAGAAATGCACAGATTTTGACAAACTGTTTCGATTTCTAGAAATTTCAGGAAAGGGCCAAAAGGGTAATAACATGATGGTGCGAAAACTGGAAATACCGAAGTTTTGGATTGCATCACGGTACACCGCGGTGTGTCGTTTCACCCGTAGATAGTTCCTGAAGATCAAGCTGCACAATGGAATCATAAGGATCCAAGGATCATGAGATGGGATTTTATACCTTCAACCATCCAAGCTTTTGGCAGACCACGGACAGTCGTGCCACCCGGTGTTCTTGTGCCAAAACAACAGCAATAAATTATCTTTTATTCCAACCCACATGTCCCAAGATAAGAAAATACCGAGAAACAAAAGCCGGATCAAAGACGTATTTCGACGGTCTGCACTGACATCCGTGGCCTGTGTGACTGGTCCTCAGTAGATACTCTTACCCTTGAAGAACACAACACCTCTTCAAACGAGAAGGAACCTGTTCATGTTTCAGAGCTAACCCCTCACGTTGCGGGAACAATGCGCATCGACACAAGATATAGTTCAGTGTCTGTGCATTATACCCCGAGTATGGCTGGTCATAGCGACGCCCAGATGAAATAACCTCTGTGTTATATCAGCATAACCCACTTCAAACGCCAAAATTACCGTTATTAACTTCGTAGTTTGTTTTGGCATTCGCCGTATCCGAGTGTTATTTAACATCGTCAGCTATAGTGGCGGTGTCACGTGACTCCGATTTGTCTTTGTCTAACGTCAAGGTACCTGCAACTTAATACTGAACATCGTGATTCGTAAGCTACAGTGGCGGTCTCACGTGACTTCTGGTTTGTGTTTGTGTAACGTCCTGGTACCTGCATGTGTCATGAGGGGTGGTGGGGTGGTGGGGTGGTGGGGGTGGACTGGTGTTCTAATATAGAACCTCGATGGAGCTCCTGCATGTAGGTTCTTACTGGCCTCCTGAATATAAGACGTAATTTAGTTCAGGAATATTGGGCGCAATTTGGCTCCTGACTATAGGGCCTTTTGGCCTCCTGAAAACAGGGCTTTGCTGGCCTCCCGAATTGTTGGCTTCGGTATGTAGGACCTAGTCGGGTTTGTTAATTAACATAGGGCCTTGTTTAGGTTCCTTAATATTTCTTGAACATGGGGTCTTACAAAATTCTTCAGCATTCGATATGTGAATAAAGACATGAGGCCCTTCTGTTGCAGCGTGGGATTTCCTGCTTAGTGTCTTGATCCTATTGCCGCATCACGACTTAACGTGCTCCGTGATTCACTTGTCCTAAATGGAATACCACTGTATGAAATAAGCCAAAGTGCCCGCCAGACATCAGGTCTGATAACTTCAAATGTTACCATCCCCAAATGAATTTAACCAGACCAGACAATATTTCTCAGGTGCATGGACAATGCTATCCAGTGTTGCTACCAGACTATCAGACTGGCTAGCTGAGAATTTAGACCGTCCGTCAAAACATCTAGCCCGTCTCGGGCGATCGGACGGGCAAAACCCATGCTGACGACCCGCTCAGTGATATACACCCTTGAATTGAGTGAGTGAGTGATTTTAGTCCTCCGCCACATTTAGCAATATTGCAGCATTATCACCAGGGGGCACCAGAAATAAGCCTTCGAACCCGGGATCCTTTGCGTGACGAGCAAACGCTTTAACCACCGCCTCTTGACTTGGAAACAGATACTACGTGAAGCCTCAGTTTCCATGGTGATACGGTAATGGGATATACAGTAATACATCTTCTCCGATTTAGACCCACTGCATTCCTAACAACATATTATGTCATTCTGCAGGTTGACGTCTGACTCCCGACATCTTCAGCTGGCATTAACAATATCTCAGAAAATGTCAGGATTTCGGCATGGGCGTTCACAGATGTAACTTAACCACATTCAGTTTGTACGTTTAAAACGTTCCAAAGCATTATTCCTGGGGCTTGGAGCGATCACCACAGGAGCTTACTTGATGTAGCATCCTTTCATCGACACAAAAACATGCATGTGCACAGGCGCAGGCGCTATGCAAACCACAGGGTTGCTGTTTTCACACGCGGAAGCCACTTCGAGAAGCCTCTTGTGCTGACAGGTGAACAGTTCTCGTTTATAATGTCACTCCTTGAGAGAAAACCGTGAAATCGACCTTTGGGTCCACTTCATAAACAAGTACCACGACCGAATGGGAGTTATCTCCCTTGCAAAATGGCGCTGCAAATAATCCTCTGCATGGGATAACCAGGCATGCGTTATTAAGGTTGCGAATTTAGGTAACCTCTCCGTGAGTTACGCCAGGGAACACCGTATTACAAAAAATGTTATGTGCTTTTGTTTCTCCGCCACATTTCTAACAACTGGAAAACGAAATAAGGCGTAGAAACCAAAACGAGGCTCTCATGATAGGCACACTTATCTCACCTCTCGCGTGGTTTTCTACTGGAAGTCTCGTCTCAAAGTCAGACACGGAAGGGCACATCAAGGTCATTCTCGACGTTAATAGCTGGAGCTTTTAGCAATGCGGAACTCATTAACATGAATCCTTAACCAGCGATATGTGGGCCGACCCAGTTCTCGCGTGATGCTACTTCTCCAAGAGATATGATCTGCCTTTTCCATTCCTTAGGTACCGGCAGGTGACCTTGAGAAATGGTGAAGATACATTTCTGGTTAGTCCTGTAGAAGTGTTGAGCGGTTTACTTATATTATTCGGGTGTGTGCTGGGGGTTGGGGGAACATTATTCAAGGGAACATACATTTCCAATAACTTTGGAGAAATGCTACGAGATGAGAAAGAAACTGAGAAAGAGTCGGCGCATAAATTAGGATAATTTCAGACTCAACATGGTTGCACTTTTAAACTAAGCTTAATACTGAATACTGCGCCGATTTAAGCAATGTCCTCCGAACAGGTGCATCAAAAACGAGTTTCACAAGTTGTACCCATGTTTGAAATCGAACCCGGCGAGACGAGAGAAAAAAAGCTTTAACCACTAGGCTACTGTCGCGTTCCCGCCCCTTGACGTTTTACCTTCCGAGTAAATGATCAGGAGAGAAATCAAACAGTGACTGATACTACGCACGCACATTTGAAATGATGTGGCCACATGAAAGTGTGATTCTTTTGAAGACGTTGTCATGCCCCATTTTTACATCCCCACAGCGTGTGGAGATGCTTCTCTCATAGTCTGTGATACTGAAGCAAATACATCTAGAAAAGCCATCCTTGGGCTTTATAAAATAAAATGTTGCAAGGCTATTTATTCTTAACTATGAACTTTTCCCTGCAAAACGTCTTCATTTCACAGACTAGACGTAAGTCTATCCCTCCTACTAAACCAGGACGAGCACGTGTAAATTTCCAAGACATTAACATTAGACTGCCTTGAATGGTCAAGAATAACGTTGATAGTGGTTGTGTTATATCGTATCGTGTTTCAGCTCCACCAAAGGACCTTATTGTTATACATGTCAGAAATGCCATCTGTGTCTCTCCTGTACTGCGAGAAGCGAAACATTAACGATGGTTTCCTGTGAGGATGCATGTGGCAATGATGTTGCCAGTCTCCCTTTCAGCACCACGCCAGGACAACGTTTTGTTTGGTAGTCGCTGCGAAACATGCTACATGATCGTTACCCAACTGCAGCGCCGAGAGTTTATCTTCTCCAGGTATAGTTGGCGTCAGGGTGAAACAAAGCGGATCGTACATATGCCATGTTTCATAACACCGGGTTGGAATACGGTTGTCGTAAATTCCTGAACTCGGCGGAAATGAAACGTTTCACGGCATGTTACAAACACGGGGAGATATGAGTAACGTGATTGAAGTAGACTTTGCTTTGCAAGAACATTGTTCTGTTTCGGTTTAGCATGTTATTAAGAAGAGTTTAGGTAAGGGTGACAGGTGGGATGGAAGATGAGCGTCACCAGTGGGGATAGTGTGATGTTAAACGTGTGGTTGAATTCTTCCCGTCCTCATTCACTCACTGACTTGCTGGGCTAAAACTAAAAGTCACTTAAAGCGGCGTTACACCACACTCACCCACTCACCCACTCACTCACTCACTCACTCACTCATATTTCAAACACGGTTTAGAAAAAAATATGTATTTTCATAGCCAGATATTGGCCTTCCAGCATGTGAAATCACTGGAAGCGTCTTACAAATAATATGACAGGTACGAGACACTGCAGAGAGAGTGAGTGAGTGAGTGAGGAGTGAGTTTTACAACGCTTTCAACAATATTCCAGCAATATCACGGATGTGGTTAGTCGAACAGCGAACGCTTTAACCAGTGGGCTACCCCACCCTATTTCCAGACTGATAAGTGCCAGTGGTACAATTCAATCCACATCATAAGCATATGTTGGATCACTGTCAAATAGTGATAATGTTATGTAGTATGTCATGTACCCCGGGACACCAGAAATGGGCTTCACAAATTGTGCCAGTGTGGGGAATCGAACCAGGGCCTTCGGCGTGACGGTGGAACGCTTCAATCACCAGGCTACCCCACCGTCCCTGTACAGATGAAGGAGCGTCACAAAATTAGTTACTATGACACAGACATATTGAAGCACATACAATATATAAAATCTTAAATTAAGTAAAACTTTTATTAACATGCATGAGATTTTAAGACCAGGGTTTACGTTTTTAGTACAAAACGCCCCTGTTCATTCACCCTCAGCGTTACACTATTGTCTGAGGTTCCCAAATTTGACGTATGGCGTTGTACGCCATGATGACCGTGAAAACCAGTGGTGACACCAGGTGCTCGCGAAAAGAGTGAGCATGTCTCGTGGCACCAGTAGCACCGCCATTTACCCTGCATGAGAAGTAACTGACAATTGCACCAAAACATACTCAGATGGTGGCCAAAATATCACTTCACTTTCTTACAGTTCCAAATGTTTACGCCTGACATAAGAAGGCAGACAAAATGGCTAAAAAGCGTGTATTTTCCAACAACTGATATCACATACTACATCATAAATAACCCAAAGTCTAACCCCACCTTCTGTCAAATACGTGCATACCATATTTAAAGAGGATTTGAAAGCGTGAGAATACCTATAAAAAGTGTACATGTATTACCACTGATGGAATAACGCTGTGGTGCCTGGCATTTTACCCTGCGGACTTCCCATACTAACAAAAAACGCAGGTAATTCAGATATCAGAAATATTTTCATAATGCGTGTTATGATCTAATGTGATTTTACAGATTACATTATATAACACCGTTGCCATGATAACAAGTGATTAAGTCGTTATGCTGTTTTCTGTGCGTCACAAGAACATGTTATTCAATATCTGGAGATGGGTAATTACACATTACAGCCACATACGCCCTAAATTCATGATGTTATTAACTGTGTTCTTCCTAGAGTACGGTCACTTATTAGATTGTCTTTTTATCGTTTAATTTCATTTAAAAACACGTGCTCTGATAAACGTGTTCCGGCACCAGTTATTTGTGTGTTGATGAGGTAGGCAATCGAGGAGGAAATTAAACGCACCAGGATGAATATTTACTTAAAAATGTCCCGAGTCAACGAGTGTATCTGCCTGTCAGATGTAACCACTGTTATATCCCTTTATGTACAGATCAATGACAAAGGTATTTAATGCAGACCGTAATAAATAAAATTATTGATTTTGTAATTTTCTTTCACTTACACACTCACTCACTCACTCATTCCGTACTACTTCATTCATTCACTCCCGCACTCACTCACTCACTAACTCTAGTTTGTTTAAAGCCGTTTTCATCAATATTGGAGCTGTCTGTAATTATTCAAGCCTGGGTCAGGCTATCAGGTGACTGATGTCATGAGCATCGATGTACGCATGTACTTGACCACCCTATCATGTAAGTCACCTCTTGCATGGGATGCTGAAAATCAGTGCTCACCCACGTAAAAATATAACAGTGACATCCTAGGAGGCTGCATCCTTAGAACATCAGTTTACCTCAGCCCAAGCTGGGTTGAAGAGGTAACTCAGTGGGCACTGCGTTCGCTTGGCAAATGACGACGCAAGTTCGATTCCACAGATGAGAAAAATTGTGAAGCGCTCCAGTACCGCTAAGTAGGTAAATCACGAACTGCAAGATGGTTCCAGGCTTGACCTGTTTCACTGGGGCATGGTAGCACCAGACCGTGGCCCCAGCTGGTGTTCGGTACATGTACGACCTCGGTGTTCTGGGCCTTGATTTCGACGCTCTCGCAGCACTAAGACAGTCGTAAGACAATGGTAATGTATGACACTTACGACTATCTTAGCAAATGACGACGCAAGTTCGATTCCACAAATGAGAAAAATTGTGAAGCGCTCCAGTACCGCTAAGCAGGTAAACCACGAACTGCAAGATGGTTCCAGGCTTGACCTGTTTCACTGGGGCATGGTAGCACCTGACCGTGGCCGCAGCTGGTGTTCGGTACATGTACGACCTCGGTGTTCTGGGCCTTGATTTCGACGCTCTCGCAGCACTAAGACAGTCGTAAGACAATGGTAATGTATGACACTTACGACTATCTTAGCGCTAAGACAGTCGTAAGACAATGGTAATGTATGACACTTACGACTATCTTAGCGCTAAGACAGTCGTAAGACAATGTTAATGTATGACACTTACGACTATCTTAGCGCTAAGAGAGCGTCGAAAATCCTGGCCCTGGGATGCAAAGATGTTGTGGTGGTGGACTATTTTCAGGAATGTCTAACGATAAATACAGCACATTATGTAGCAGTCTTCAAGCAGCTGGAGGAAGTAATAACTAAGAGACATGGGTAGGCAGCGTTCGCGGTAGGTTTTGTACGAGTCCGTGCAGAAATAAACTTATAGCTGTGTAGTCCAAATCTTTTGCGCGCGGAACTACAACCCTGAATCATTTCATAATTTATTGTTTTTCCATAAGTTGCTGTTTTACGGTACTGTAAAATTAAGTATATCAGAATCTATGCGTCCAAAACAAGCACGCAAAGTGCGTGGGTGTTTTTTCGTGTTTTTATTTTGTTTGTTTTTTTCCGTGTTTTGCGTGAAAAACGCAGGTTCCTGCGTTAACGCGAACGCTGGGTAGGTGACAAAGTGTGCGCTCTTCCATTAGGAAAATGCACTAGTATTCTATTATTCTTGAACTACTTCCTTACCTTATTCCCCCGATCTGGCACCTCTGTGCCAATGTCAGTGAGTATTGTTTTACGCCACTTGTATCTATATTCCAACAATATTATGCCAAGGTATGGAACAGTTCAATATATGTTTGTGTGCGCCAGATCAGTATATGCTCAAGTGACCAGTCTCATACCTTCTCAGGTGTGCACCACTCCAGTATATGCTCAAGTGACTAGTCTTGTACCTTCTCAGGTGTGCACCACTCCAGTATATGCTCAAGTGACTAGTCTTGTACCTTCTCAGGTATTTGCTCAGTGACTAGTCCAACACCTCCTCAGGTTTGTTCCATTGTCCCGAACAATTCAATGTATGCTTACCTGACGTGTCACAGTCTAATACATACCCAGGTGCTCACCTTCTCAGGTGTGTGCCAGTAGACTGTCTGGGCTGATACATATCCAGGTGTGCCTTTCGTTAAACGATAACCTAAAATAACGCAAGGTTATTTGACTTCGGGAATTGGTGGAATAGCTGCAGACAGAAAATCAACGTATTTTACCCTCTTCGCCAGACATAGCTTCAATGACGTCACGGCGTCAGAAAAATTTAAAAGTAACTCTTAACGCGGAGCACGTTAGATATGTTACGAATGTTCTTCGCCTGTGCATGCAGCCGATCGCACAGTGGCAGGTTCGCTTGCCGTCACTGCAGGAAAGGGTGTGATACTTTACTCAGAAATACCACAACGTATAGATGTTACAGACAGTCAGTACCCGTCACATTCCCCTGCACAACATGAATTAGGCTACGGGGCTGTAGTAAGGTTACTCTTAACAGTCGTGGTGAAGGTGTTTTATCTCTGGGGCTTTACGCAAGACGTTTGAGTCACTGTATCCGTGACCTTATGCTCATTTAGTAGGCATATATGCCAACGACAAATGTCGGATTCTAAATTTAAGGAAATTGTTTGGAATACTGAATGACTAATTATTTAAGGAAATTGTTTGGAATACTGAATGACTAATTATTTAAGGAAATTGTTTGGAATACTGAATGACTAATTATTTAAGGAAATTGTTTGGAATACTGAATGACTAATTATTTAAGGAAATTGTTTGGAATACTGAATGACTAATTACTTAAGGAAATTGTTTGGAATACTGAATGACTAATTATTTAAGGAAATTGTTTGGAATACTGAATGACTAATTATTTAAGGAAATTGTTTGGAATACTGAATGACTAATTATGAAACATCGGCAGATGCTGACAACTTGCCGTTTTTCACATTAGCAAACATGACTTTTGATATTGTCAGTTTGGCTAAAATGAATGGAAACTGCGGGTTTTTGAACTTCGTCTGAAACCCTATGACCATCCACGGGCAAATCCATGATGAAAAGATAATATCTGTCAGCCTTTTTTAATGTTAATCTCGTCTGAGAGGTACGATATCTCTTTTGAACAGCGCGCATGGTACAAGTGTGCTACATATAGCTCTTTGACTGTTAAATCAAAGGAGACATTATGACATAATTTTTAAGTGATGAGTAAGTATGTTGTTGATTTTCTCTTGAAAATGCATAAAAAATGCGTCTCAGTGTAGAACCTCTACACTGTGACAAGATCTCCGCTACTGGCAAATGGCAATGAAAGTAGAATCAACAAACATTGTTTAGATATACATTTATTCAAATGCAACAGTCATGAACAATGGTACGTTGTTTCACTCTATTCAAATGCAACAATGGTACATTGTTGCACTCTATTCAAATGCAACAATGGTACGTTGTTTCAGTCTATTCGAATGCAACAATCATGAACAATGTTTCACTCTATTCAAACGCAACAATGGTACGTTGTTTCACTCTATTCAAATGCAACAATGGTACGTTGTTTCACTCTATTCAAATGCAACAATGGTGCGTTGTTTCACTCTATTCATATGCAACAATGGTACGTTGTTTCACTCTATTCAAATGCAACAATGGTACGTTGTTTCACTCTATTCAAATGCAACAATGGTACGTTGTTTCACTCTATTCAAATGCAACAATGGTACGTTGTTTCAGTCTATTCAAATGCAACAATGGTACGTTGTTTCACTCTATTCAAATGCAACAATGGTACATTGTTGCACTCTATTCAAATGCAACAATGGTACGTTGTTTCAGTCTATTCGAATGCAACAATCATGAACAATGTTTCACTCTATTCAAACGCAACAATGGTACGTTGTTTCAGTCTATTCGAATGCAACAATCATGAACAATGTTTCACTCTATTCAAACGCAACAATGGTACGTTGTTTCACTCTATTCAAATGCAACAATGGTACATTGTTGCACTCTATTCAAATGCAACAATGGTACGTTGTTTCAGTCTATTCGAATGCAACAATCATGAACAATGTTTCACTCTATTCAAACGCAACAATGGTACGTTGTTTCACTCTATTCAAATGCAACAATGGTACGTTGTTTCACTCTATTCAAATGCAACAATGGTACGTTGTTTCACTCTATTCAAATGCAACAATGGTACGTTGTTTCACTCTATTCAAATGCAACAATGGTACGTTGTTTCACTCTATTCAAATGCAACAATGGTACGTTGTTTCACTCTATTCAAATGCAACTATGGTACGTTGTTTCAGTCTATTCAAATGCAACTATGGTACATTGTTTCACTCTATTCAAATGCAACTATGGTACGTTGTTTCACTCTATTCAAATGCAACAATGGTACGTTGTTTCAGTCTATTCAAATGCAACTATGGTACGTTGTTTCAGTCTATTCAAACGCAACAATGGTACGTTGTTTCACTCTATTCAAATGCAACAATGGTACGTTGTTTCACTCTATTCAAATGCAACAATGGTACGTTGTTTCACTCTATTCAAATGCAACAATGGTACGTTGTTTCACTCTATTCAAATGCAACAATGGTACGTTGTTGCACTCTATTCAAATGCAACAATGGTACGTTGTTTCACTCTATTCAAATGCAACAATGGTACGTTGTTTCACTCTATTCAAATGCAACAATGGTACATTGTTGCACTCTATTCAAATGCAACAATGGTACGTTGTTTCAGTCTATTCGAATGCAACAATCATGAACAATGTTTCACTCTATTCAAACGCAACAATGGTACGTTGTTTCAGTCTATTCGAATGCAACAATCATGAACAATGTTTCACTCTATTCAAACGCAACAATGGTACGTTGTTTCACTCTATTCAAATGCAACTATGGTACGTTGTTTCAGTCTATTCAAACGCAACAATGGTACGTTGTTTCACTCTATTCAAATGCAACAATGGTACGTTGTTTCACTCTATTCAAATGCAACAATGGTACGTTGTTTCACTCTATTCAAATGCAACTATGGTACGTTGTTTCACTCTATTCAAATGCAACTATGGTACGTTGTTTCAGTCTATTCAAATGCAACTATGGTACGTTGTTTCACTCTATTCAAATGCAACTATGGTACGTTGTTTCACTCTATTCAAATGCAACTATGGTACGTTGATTCAGTCTATTCAAATGCAACTATGGTACGTTGTTTCACTCTATTCAAATGCAACTATGGTACGTTGTTTCACTCTATTCAAATGCAACTATGGTACGTTGTTTCACTCTATTCAAATGCAACTATGGTACGTTGTTTCAGTCTATTCAGATGCAACTATGGTACGTTGTTTCACTATATTCAAATGCAACAATGGTACGTTGTTTCACTATATTCAAATGCAACTATGGTACGTTGTTTCACTCTATTCAAATGCAACAATGGTACGTTGTTTCACTCTATTCAAATGCAACAATGGTACGTTGTTTCACTCTATTCAAATGCAACAATGGTACGTTGTTTCACTCTATTCAAATGCAACTATGGTACGTTGTTTCAGTCTATTCAGGCGTCGTATAACGTCTCCCAGGAACCATCTCCAACATGGTGAAATGCCTCACCCTGACATCTACGGAGTGTTACCAGATAAGTCAGAGGACAAAACTAGTGTACGATTAATCGGTCTCCAAACAACTTCTACCACGGTAATCTAAATCACCGAAGAATCTTCGCAATGACTTTAAGCAAACGAAAAGGGTTATGACATCTAATGGCACTCTTTAAACCGACGACTCAGTGAAGAAAGCCTAGACTGAGTCACTCAAATATGTTCAGGTGTTGTCGTTTACAAACAACAATTACAGAAAGGAATAATGTAAAAGAAGACGCGGTAAGTGGTTTGAAAAGATAAAAACTCCTGATCGGCTAGGGCGAAATATGACGCCAACAGCTGTAATGGCGTCGACAGCCTCGTCTCCGGGATGATGGACTCGGTGATGGCTGCTCAAGGGAGAGAGCAGTTCTTTATTTACACGGGAGATGTCATCTTATTATTGAACATGTTGCCTCTGTTAAGTCAACACATTGTATAAATACAGTTTGTGAGATGATATTCGTAGCACGCCTTGTTTATGGCAGACGGTGTAGGGGGTGACATGTGACGTCATGATCAGGCAGGGATATATCCTATATTGCCCCGTGTATGGTATATTAGCTTGGAACGAGACCTACAGAGACCTGAAATGTGAAAGCAGTTCGAATATTCGGTCAGCGCCGTGCCGATACCCTATCGTGTATTGAAAGTCACATTCTTCAAGCAACGCTCTGCGTGTAGTCTCCGTCTTCCAGACAGAACATCAATGGTTGTCCAAACACTGTCAATGTCATCTCGAACCCTTACGGGCCAGAATACAAATTCGAAGACCCCGTTTACTAGACGGAGATAACAGGAGATTAGGGTCACTTGCTTTATTTTCTTGTTTCAGGCGCAGTCAGCCAAGTCTGGACCTGACAAACCAATGACTGATGCCATGAGCAACATCGGAAGCAATTGGAGTGCGATGAACACTCAAGCAAAGAGTAAATCTTTTTCACGACTTTGTGATTGAGTGTTTGAAGCCGTTTCCAGGTGAACGTCAGCTTTATCACTAAGAGTCCTCATTCGATTTCCGACCAGTAAGAAATATTGGGGATACATTCTGTCCAGAATATCAGCGGGCTCAGCGGATGTAATTATCATCCAAGTAACGTCACCTAATAACATACATCTTAATTATTCTTTCAGAGGGCACGAAAAGGTCAGTCATCGAAGGCCCCTCTGTTCGCTGTGCAGAGTTGTGTCCCTTGGGCACGCTAACGAAACTGTGATTATGGGTTCGAATTTCTAGGTTTGTAGGCACCAAAGTCGTAAATGTCTGTGATCCTGTGACTGGGATTTTACCCCACATTAAGCCGGCCCACCGTGAAATTACTGGAATGTCTCTCAAAGCTGACCTGCACATTTATATTCTCAGCTCCGTTGGGAACATGAGTCAAATCGGTACTCATTATAAGAACTGAAAAACAGAAGACGTTTTTTCAGAAGAAGAGATGACGACAAGAGCTTTATAATTGCCCTCAGAAGAAATTGATAGAAACTGATCAGAAAACACCATGTCTGAACGTCAGTCATATTATCCAGTGGGGGTCCTCGCTTCACCGTTGTCTATCAACGCAGTATTTCAAGCCCAAAGGGCCTACTTCCAACCTTTACCACGCTGTCGCCGGTGCAGATCGACGGGGAGTCCTGCCTTTTCCCACCTTCAGCTGGTGATCGCAATCTCAGCGACGCGTTCGGAAAATTTGATGCGGCCATAAAATGCCTTCCTAACTAAACTATTCACCTTTGAAACATGATCCCTCTCAATCTCGACCCAAAATGCGTCAGCATCAGACACGTGGATTGCCGGTACATGCACTGAGAATGAAAAAGATAACAGTCAGTTTCTTTGTATCAGTGAGAGTTTTTTTTAATAAATACTAACAAATGGTTTGAAACGTTGCTAACCTGACAAATACAAATAATAAGAAAAAATAAATAAATAATAAATAAATAAAATTTAAAAAATAATAATAAAATAACCCCCATCACATGAACCACATGATTTCGGTAACAGTATGGCAGGGGACGCTCGACAGTGGTTAACGCGTCCGCTCGTCACTGGGTACAACGTGTGGAACCAGTTTCTGGTGTCCCCTGTCGTGATGTTGCTGAAATACTGCTAAAAGCGGCGTAAACGTCTCCTCACTCACTCACTCACTCGCTCACTTTGATGTCAAAGCATCCCCGCCGTGTGAAAACACATTCACTAGACATTGTGCATGTTTAGATCATCAAATGAGCGCGCATGCGTGTGATCGTATTCGTACACGTGTGTGTAAAGAGTGTGGATATGCTCGACTAAAATACAAATCCAACAACGGTTTAGCAGCAGCGTGCACGTCCCTTAGATCCTTCGCAGCAGAACCCGTCACGCCAGCACCGCCCTTACAACGCGCCAGGGAAGAAAAATACGTGCATGTCAGGACTGTTCGGGAGATAGAGTACTCTTTTTAACATTTTGCTATTTACTGTAAATTCATTTCGCATGCCTTAAAGCTATGAACGCTTGCAGTCAATCCTCATCAATTCACCATGCGTCCCGAAATACACGTGGAGCGTCTCCTCCCGTGCTGTGTAGAAGAAATCAGTTGTGAGATATGCATTTAAAGAGATGCTTCCTGCAGATTCGAGGCTCCCCATGAAAGTACTGCTTTTTGTCTTATATATATTTGATTGCTTCCTAGTTCAGCTTTTTAATGTTAAAAATTAACGATTGGTACATGACTAAGAGCAGACTCTTATCGACTTACAATAATTTCCTGCTTCAGTTTTACAACTTTTATTGTAAAACGAAACTGTTACAGTCAAACGAAATTTCTTTCAATAAAACGTAACTGCTTGAATACACACACGCGCGCGCGCACGCACACACACATGCACAAACAAACTTAATATTGTTAAATTCTTTAGATAAAAGCCTATTTGTTTCAACTGTTTAAAGGAGTTGAAATCTATATTGATGGGGAATACCTATTCCTCGTTTATACAAACATATTTATATATGTTTTTTGATATCATAGACTGTATTCCAGACTAATGAAAAAGAAATATAACACTGATGAAACTGAAATAAAACGGACTGATTAGGTAATCGCGCTTTACGACGAGAACTAAGTTGAAGTATTTATCAACTTAGAGCCACAGTAAGGGCGAGCTGTGTCCCTGTGTATGTTCTTAAAGAGAAAGATGTGATAGAGTCAGCAGCAATCAAGGCTACATCGACAGCTTCGCAGCCGGGTTAACAACCCATTATCTGTCAGCTGTTCGTAATGTGAGATATCGACTTGCGAGCAATCGGGAAGTAGAGCAGCGTAACGCCGTCGTTCAAGGGCTAAGGACCCGTTTGGGGTGACACCAAAAGAGGTAGTGTTGAAAAACAAACGAACTAGGGATATAAATGTTTTGTATGGTACTAATTTTGCAATCTGACTGTAACATAATCGTAAAAGAGCCCTTGAAGCCAAAAACTATAACCGTATTTAATTATGATTAAAACATTAAACAAGAGAATGAAATGGTATTAATATCTTCTTGTTATCTTCACTTCAGAGAATGTCCAATTTCCATTTCTATTTCATAAATACAACCCCGATTTAATTTGATTGCTCGGGGAAACAAAGCCATTTAACATATAAATTGGACGTGATTTGCACATTTTGCAACATTAAATTTTATAAAGTAGTGCAGGAGTACTATTCAAAAATTTTTTTTAATCGTGATTTTATACAATCGGGTGTTCTTTCGTAATATTTCTGTTTCCCTGACTGACAAAATCAACACCATATGTTCCTTAGCATAAATCAGTACAGTGCCACCTCTTGATATAGTACCACCACACGGTATTTTCAGTGTTGGAGCCCGGGAGTGGGGAGTACTTGCTGTCTAGGTACAGCACCACCCCATGGTATTACCAGTGTTGGAGCCCGGAAGTGGAGAGTACTTGCTGTCTAGGTACAGCACCACTCCATGGTATTACCAGTGTTGGAGCCCGGGAGTGGGGAGTACTTGCTGTCTAGGTACAGCACCACCACACGGTATTACCAGTGTTGGAGCCCGGGAGTGAGGAGTACTTGCTGTCTAGGTACAGCACCACCCCATGGTATTACCAGTGTTGGAGTCCGGGAGTGGGGAGTACTTGCTGTCTAGGTACAGCACCACCCCATGGTATTACCAGTGTTGGAGTCCGGGAGTGGGGAGTACTTGCTGTCTTGGTTCAGCACCACCCCATGGTATTACCAGTGTTGGAGCCCGGGAGTGGGGAGTACTTGCTGTCTTGGTACAGCACCACCCCATGGTATTACCAGTGTTGGAGCCCGGGAGTGGGGAGTACTTGCTGTCTTGGTACAGCACCACTCCATGGTATTACCAGTGTTGGAGCCCGGGAGTGGGGAGTACTTGCTGTCTAGGTACAGCACCACCACACGGTATTACCAGTGTTGGAGCCCGGGAGTGGGGAGTACTCGCTGTCTAGGTACAGCACCACCCCATGGTATTACCAGTGTTGGAGCCCGGGAGTGGGGAGTACTTGCCGTCTAGGTACAGCACCACCCCATGCTATTACCAGTGTTGGAGCCCGGGAGTGGGGAGTACTTGCCGTCTAGGTACAGCACCACCCCCACGGTATTACCAGTGTTGGAGCCCGGGAGTAGGGAGTACTTGCCGTCTAGGTACAGCACCACCCCATGGTATTACCAGTGTTGGAGCCCGGGAGTGGGGAGTACTTGCCGTCTAGGTACAGCACCACCCCATGGTATTACCAGTGTTGGAGCCCGGGAGTGGGGAGTACTTGCCGTCTAGGTACAGCACCACCCCCACGGTATTACCAGTGTTGGAGCCCGGGAGTAGGGAGTACTTGCCGTCTAGGTACAGCACCACCCCATGGTATTACCAGTGTTGGAGTCCGGGAGTGGGGAGTACTTGCCGTCTAGGTACAGCACCACCCCATGGTATTACCAGTGTTGGAGCCCGGGAGTGGGGAGTACTTGCCGTCTAGGTACAGCACCACCCCATGGTATTACCAGTGTTGGAGTCCGGGAGTGGGGAGTACTTGCTGTCTAGGAACAGCACCACCCCACGGTATTACCAGTGTTGGAGCCAGGGGGGGTCGAGGTGGTATGAATAGCGCTACAAACTGAATGTGAAATAATGGTTCGTTGAAGAGTAGTTCAGCAGTACGTCCCATCTGGAGTTTGACTTCTAATGCACGTTCTGCCTGTGGGGTGAGAAGCGTTTGTCGTCTACCCGTAGATGGTGAGACATGGAGCGAGGGGTGCTAGTTCTGCACTGAGTGTTGGAACCAATGTTGAACAGAAGAGCAGAACCGTATGGTTGGCTCAGCACAGCCCAAAGCCCCTATACGACGTATTCGTATTGTAGGAAAGACTACTGTATGTTTGTAATTTACAAGACCAGACCAAGTGGTACCTATCTATCTTTTCCGAAAGGGTTTTGTTCTGAATTGTTACATCATAAATGCCATGCAACTGTTCAGTAGGTCATGAATGTACGTCATGCCAAAGTGTAAAATTGCACGTGGTATAAGTAAACTGTACACTGAGTATTTGCAAGTCATTTAACTGTGCGACCTGTACCTTTACGTCATACAAGTGAAGAACAATTATGTATTTACATAGAGTATGTGACCCGTGAAGTTCCGGGGTAGAAAGGCCTTCAGCAACCCATGCTTGCCATAAAAGGCGGCTATGCTTGTCGTAAGAGGTGACTAGCGGGATGGGGTGGTCAGGCTCGCTGACTTGGCTGACACAAGTCATCGGTTCCCAGATGCGCATATCGATGGTCATGCTGTTAATCACTGGATTGTCTGGTCCAGACTCGATTATTTACATTCCGCCGCTATAAAGCTCGAATATTGCTGAGTGCGGCGTAAACCTACACTCACTCACTCACTTAGAGTATGTAATAGTACGCCATCTATGAAAACTGTACATTTAGTAATTGATATTGTTGTATGTGTACAGCGCATTTTATATTTGGGATGGCATTGTGTAATTTTATCTGTACAACACGTAATTTTATGCCATATAAGTTTCTAATGTGTAATTACATGTAATACAATTGTACAGTCTGTATCAGTACATCATGTAGTGAGTGAGTGTTGCATTTAGAATTATCACGACGGGAGGACACCAGAAATGGGTTTCACAAAATTGTACACATTTGGGGAATCGAACTCGGGTCTTCAGCGTGAAGACCGGACGCTTTAACCATTAGGCTACCCCCAGGGCTCCGGTTCACCATATAAGTGCACTGTAACTGCACGACACAGAACATACAGCGTGTACTTGTTCGTCACGTAATGCACGTGTATACAACAGCGTGTACCATGGCGAGTACAACTGAATTTAAAAGTTTAATTTACAGACGTTACTATGATTATCATTTTCATTATGAAGAATTAAGCGATGATTCCAATAAGGTAATTCATTAAATAAAAGACTGAATTCGTTGTCATTTCGGTGATACATGAAATATTCTGAGTAATATGCTGCTTGAATATACATCAAAGGTGTTTCAGGACGTTGGCAAAAGTGAATAAATTCAAATCATTAGGTGGAATACAACAGGGTGGATTGAGTCGTTATCATAAAAGATATTTCAACAAGAGCTGCATTTAGCATTTCGGGACTCAGCTAAAACAGATGCATTTGATTACCATCCATGCTATAATGAAATTGCTTTAGCCTAAATGTTAAATTCCAACATGGGGTAACGGATGGTCATTCAAGGCCCAAGAAACACGAGCATGTACCAAACTATTTTAACATGGACCGTGCGCCTTACCAAAGTCTTGCTGCCACCCTGCATAGGGCCAACACCACAGGTAATATGGAAGGTCAACAAGCATGCACCCACCTCTCAGTGCGTAAAGGTTACCACGCCCTGGGCACGTGATCACGTACGACGAGCCATGACGGATATGCGTGAAGCAGTGTGCCAATTCTTTGCGATATACCTCCTTTGCAGGGGCAGTATATTTATGCAGCAATGACCTTTCACACCAGTCAGGCTTGAAACTATCTCTCCATACTTTCTTCACTACCTCTTGAAGGTGGAGTTACTGGGCCAGCGTTCTGACTCCGAGTCTGTTAATATGCAGATGATCAATAGAACTTTACAGATTTAACAGACACGTATCTATATATAGGTATTTTTTTTATTCATGGTCTCGCCACAGACGTTCTCAAGGTCGGCGTTAACTGTTGCGTGAGTACTACTTTTAGAAAATCTCCCGTGGAACGGAGTTTTCGTTTTGATTTTTAACCCGATAAAGCTGTTTTATTATTTCAAGCTTCAACTTGGCTGTCTTGACGCGCCAACTGTAAACAGCACTGAATGCTACGCGAGATCACGAGAACTTCCGAGAACTTAACTCAACTCTCCCGCATTAAAACGAGTTTTGTAGCAGGTGCTTGTGAGATTCGTTATTTGTAAAACCTTTCAGCTTGAAAAAACTGTCAGAATTGCTTTTAAGCTTGGCAAAAAATCAACCAACATTCAAGAAGATAGATTCTCTGTAGATTTAAAAATGTTTCCAATGGTGATGTTTTCAGTTTGACTGAATACCGCAGGTGAAGGAGATACCTGGAGGTCTGTTGGCGCTATAGGTCGCCCCGTGATGTTATGGAAAGCAACTTGGTATCCTCTCTGGCTTCATCAGTCAGACCCGTTCAGGTCGCTGAGGCCGGAGATGTAGACGTAGATGTGATGGATTAGAAGCGTATACCGTGATGACATAGAGTATGACGCTTTTTATCGGAAGCATGAGTTTACGGAAAACGTTTCTGAAACGTGTGTGGATAGAAGGAGATAGTGTTGACGGTTGCTGATGGTTGCTGAGTTTTGTTTATGGTTACTGATGGTCGTTGTATTTTGAGTATACTCGCTGACGTATACATTAAAGCAAAATAAACATTTAAAAAATGACAGAAACAATTCTGCAAAAAGCAGAGGTCAACGTTCAGCATCTTCGGAATGTGCTCGCTCACTCACTCACCAACCCACCAACCCAAGCACTCACTCACCCACTCACTCTGTTCTCTGCGCTGGGGGTAGAATTGTGAGCAAAGCGTTCGCTCCTCACACCGAGGTTTCCTCTGCTGTTAACGTCGTGAATCGACTTAAAGATTTTGCTCTAAAGGCACAGGTCCGAATTCCAACATTATTACAAAACTCGCATTTCCTTCTCATTGCAGGAATGTTGCTGGAGGTGCCACAAAACACAACTCAATCTCTAACTCAGTGGAGAGATGGCAGCGCAAATATAAGGAATAGCCCATAGTATTGTTTCCCACTGACGAAGATGGAGGAGACGGCACAGTCTGATACCTAGGCTGTCAGAGGCTGTCAGTTATCTGCCTGATCCACGCTTGCAGCTAACGCAGTCTCTGACGTATGTGTTTACAATTAACATGTAGGTATGTTCTTTTATTGCCAGTTACCTATTGAAAATTCTTGGTGAAATAACACTGATATTTTCACGCGACTATCAGGTTACGTGTTTTTACATCAACCATTTATCAAGAGTTCCTGGAACAAGCTCTGCGAGTCATTAAGAAGCTCATCTAAGCAGGGCTTGTATACTCTATAGCAAACACTAACCTAGCGGTTACATAAAGATAACTGTTTAACTAATTGGAGATGTCATTAAGAAAGTGTAACCCCAAAGTTGGGGAATATAATTTACAGTAAACTAAATATCATACACTGCTCCACCCCCGATATCCCAGATTCTGATTACAGGTCCTTTGGGAAATATGGATATGGTACACTGGATAATGGAGAGACGCGTGGTAGTGAACATCCTAGTAATGGTATTCTTCAGCAAGCCATGCTTGTCGTCAGAGGCGACTCCCTGACTTTTCTGACATTTGTCTTATCCCCATTGCGTAGACTGATGCTTCTGTTGTTGATCAATCGCTGCTATATAGCTGGAATACCGCTGAGTGCGGAGTCTCCGGGCCTTTCGACTCGTGAAGATTCGGGTGAGAATGGTCTTTAGCAACCCATGTTTGTCAAGCCTGACGGGATCGGGTGGTCAGGCTTGCTGACTTGGTTGACAAATATCATCTGATCCCAGTTGTGTAGATCGATTCTTTTGCTGTTGATCACTGGATTGTCTGACTCTATTGTTTACAATATTGCTGGGTGCAGCGTAAAAGAAAACTCACTCACTCAGGACCCGGCAAAACTAGGGACGCCACCAGCGTTATAACATCTATGGTGACATGCGCTCAACAGTGGCACACTGGTCAAACTCATGCTGAGCACTCCTGATAACCAGACACACATACACGGAGAATATAGTTCCGCAGCTGATACCAGCACCACCGATGGGTCCACCCAAACAATACAATCCGATTATATTCTTTGATTTCGTGTAACATTGCCTTGTGTTTGTTTTCGGAATACGAAGATTAGTCTTTGTTTGTGTTTTTTGAGGCCATGGTAGAAAAGATGTCAATGATCACGTTCTTTTCCAAGATGGCCGCCCGTTGAGGTTCTTGTGAGTACAGAAGACATGGATCTGTGTCTATACTACATGCAGTAGTCTTCCTGGTGTACATTTAGACTGCAGTGGCGTTTCATCCCCGTCGGAGTAGTCGTAACAGACTCACACTGCGTAAACACAACACGAGAGGATCACGACCCCGGGTTTAGACCATAGCCGATTCTTGTTATCAAAATCCCGGCACATGTTGTGCATGTTGCACGTTCTGTTACGTGAGACTCAAACGCTACTGTTAAGTATACGGCTGAAGGCTTCCTAATTCGCCCCACCAGGTCGACCCTCAGATATTATTGTCTCATGTGTATACACAGGCGATAGTCTTACCGAAACACGCTTCTTGAAGGAGAGTTGTGTTGGCTTGTGAAGGTTGTGTTTACAATGATTACGAGAAAAAATAAGAATGTTGTTATTGGGTTTTAGCCACTTTTAACAAAGTAATAATTTTAAAACACATTAGCACATTTTTAATACATGCTAACTGTTGCAAATAAATAAAGATCCGGGTTTTCACTGGATTAGTTATATGAGTGAGTTTACTTTTACGCAACTTTTAGCAAGATTCCATCTGTATCACGGGTGGACACCAGTGAATGGGCTTCAAACATTGTACCCATGAAGGGGATCGAACCCAGGTCTTCAGCGTAACAAGCGAACGCTTTAAGCTACCCACTCGCCCGTATTGGTATGGGGGGAAGTTTCCTAGTGAAAACTACGAGCATATGCATTCTGCTGATTGGCCAAAAATAGTTGTAAAATCGGGGTGGGGGTGGGGGGTGGGGGTGGTGGTGGGTGGGGGTACTATGAACGCGGTAGTCTCCTGATCACGCGTAAGTAGCCATGAATCAGTTTTCTATGTCTTCCTCGATCTGGGATCAGGACTCATTGAAGTTGGGTTTCATCGTACATCTGCGCATAAGATGTTCATTCTATCAATCACCTGTTTGCTTATTGGTTAGGACTTTCAAAGACAACCCATCTCCCTTACAGTTACTCTGGCCCTACCCTAACGAAACAACCAAACTCACCACGCCCAACGTAAACGCCATCTTACGGCATGATACTCAGCACAAGATCTCTTCTTCATGCCACCAAACTCTTTACAGATTCGCGTCATCTCGCTCGGGAAGGTTCTGAGTGTCTATGTTGCTACCTTCGTGATTCAGAGGACAAGGTGTGGAGTGCGGGAGGTCGATGCCAAAAGATGCCACGAGATAGTACTTGGTGGGGGTGTTGGGTAGCCTGGTCTATAGGGCGTTCCAATGTTCATATTCTATTCCCAGTATGGGTACAAAGTGTGAAGCCAAGTGTGAAGGGTGCTACCCTCTGTTAATGCTGGAATATTTCTAAACACGGCGTACTACCTGAGACCTGTTGTAACCTTGCCTGGCGGCCTGTTTGATAGACATATTATAAAGATTGGTCCACCCGATGTATCGGAGGTGGGGATGTTGATCTAGGCATATGATTTTAGAGGGCAGACTGAAAAAACCGATGAGTACAAACAGCCTCAGACACACACACACTCACGCAAGCATCCACGCTTGCGTGCACGCACAAACGCGCCAACGCGCATAATTGCAATGACCTTGAACCCGCTGTACGTCAAACTTCATTTCAGCTGACTAAAATATACAGGTTCCTGGCGACAGTGTTACTGTTGTACTGGTGTATCTATACACAACTGTCCACAAATAAACTTCAGGGCATTTTAATGTGTGCGATATCCCTGTGAAATCAAGGATTGTTTAGGCAGACGTAAACAGAGCCAAATCACGGAATTCAGATTTTTTTCTGAATTCTGAGTTGTGACGGTGTTTCAACGCCCGCCAGTGTAAACTCTGTACCAAAGTGATTTACAGATTCTCACTGGCGCCACGTGGTGTGGCTGGTACGGCTATCGAGCGATTAAAAAGTTTTTTTCGTCACACCGAAACTCCGGGTTCGATTCCCCTACATTATATGAAACTCATGTCATGTGATGCCATTTGTTATTTTCTCAGTCTTCTGTTTCCATGGTAGCTGAACATGTGGGGTCGAAAACATTAACCTTGCCTCATCACTGATACGGTATCTTAAGGATGTGTCCAAAAACGGTGAGGTGGCCTAGTGGCTAGAGTGTTTGCTCCTCACACAGGAAGATCGGGGTTCCATTCCACAGATGGGTAAAATGCGTAAAACCCATTTCTGATGTCCCGTCCCAGCTGATATTACTGGAATGGCGCTGAAGGGAAAAAAAACAAAACAAGTCAGCATAATTAGACGCTCATTCTATCAACCACCTGTTTGCTAACTGATTGAACTTTCACTGACAAGTCAGTTTCCTGACAGTTATTATATCCTCCCGTCACAAAACAGCAATATAGCGGCGTAAAACCGTACTCAGTCACTCCATGTGGAGCGATTCTATATTTTATAACCCCAATTTGCGATCGTCTCCGGGAGGTTTACCTGGGTTGACAAGGAAGGGCCATAGCATTCTTCGGATGCAAACTCTTTGTACTCAGCCTTTACATGTAATCTTATAACCTTACAAAAAGCTTGGTTTGGTGTGAATGTACCGAAGGCAGAGATGCATATTTCTACAAGAATAGAGAGACCAACAGACGGAGACCATATGCTCCAATGCAGGTCGAGCACCTAAAAAATCGACTGCCCATACACTTTCATATCCATCTATATCGCCAGGTATGCTGTGTGTGGGAGGCAAAGGAAGGGAGGCAGTAGTGTAAATGCATTGTGCCTACAGCTTATGATAAACTCTCTTAATGCACCAGCGCGTGCTAACGTGTAGAGCACAAGTCAGAAAGTTTTTATATATGACCTCAATGCCAATGAATGTACTTTCGATAATCAGCCATCAGATTCGACTGGGCACGAAGCAGAAAGGAAGCGGTTGGGTAACCAGGTGATTGGAACGTTTGCTTGTCACTCCGAAGATCCGGGTTCGATTGCCCACATGGGTACAATGTGTGAAGCCCATTTCTGCAGCTTACCCAGGGACATTGCTTGAATATTCCCAATATGGCGTAAACATAAACTCAATCACTATGAGACAAAGATGTCCTTGATAGATGTCCTCATTGATGTCCTCGTGATACAGTGTTTCTCAGATTTACTTATCCCATTTATTATCCTTGGAATCAATTATTATACGTTAATTGTTCTCAGACCAGGTCTACAATTATTTACCCTTAATCATGATCGACAAAACTGACACTCGACTCAGGCTGTTCAGAGTAAAATGTATTTATTTGTATATTCCTAGCACCTTCTTATTGTCTGAATGGTGATGGGATAGCCCAGTTGCTAAAGTGTTCGCTCGGCACACCGAAGATTCGGGTTCGATCCCTCACATGGAGCCCATTTCTGTGATACATTTCTGGAATATTCCAAGAGGCGGTGTAAAGATAAACCCTCTCCCATACACCTCCTGCCTGAAGTCCTGGCGGCAAAAACTATGCTGGCACTATCACTATGTAACACCTACTGCCTGAAGTCCTGGTGGCGAAAACTATGCTGGCACTATCACTATGTAACACCTACTGCCTGAAGTCCTGGTGGCGAAAACTATGCTGTCACTATCACTATGTAACACCTACTGCCTGAAGTCCTGGTGGCGAAAACTATGCTGGCACTATCACTATGTAACACCTACTGCCTGAAGTCCTGGTGGCGAAAACTATGCTGGCACTATCACTATGTAACACCTACTGCCTGAAGTCCTGGTGGCGAAAACTATGCTGGCACTATCACTATGTAACACCTACTGCCTGAAGTCCTGGCGGCGAAAACTATGCTGGCACTATCACTATGTAACACCTACTGCCTGAAGTCCTGGTGGCGAAAACTATGCTGGCACTATCACTATGTAACACCTACTGCCTGAAGTGCTGGTGGCGAAAACTATGCTGGCACTATCACTATGTAACACTTCTGAGAAATCACCTAAAGATAAGTAAAACCTTTATTTCATGGTTCACTGGCAATCGATTTCAAAGTTCGTTAGGAACAGGCATCTGCTGACACGTTCTCCTGATTCACTGACGTCCAGTAATGGTAGATCCAGTTCTGATAGGTGGGAAGGAACGAAATACTATAAACCGTCAAAGCCAGACTCCTTGCAAAAGGTCTGGTCTGCTATTTTTATACTAAATCCAAATATAATGCAGAATATTTAGACAACTTCATGCGTAAACTCTATTTTCATCATCAGATGTGTTTCTTTCTTGGACTAGTCCGTGTACGAGGGGTGTCCCTTTGGGTCAGACTGCACCAGATACCGCCCGTTTCTAAGCTCTGAGACAAGGAAATGGCATCGCCCTACCTTTACTCCCTAGAACAAGAATGGTCATGACCTTCAGCAGTGACATCTGAAATATGCCCATCCTTTCTTTTCTTTGGGTGGTGATATCTTTGTTAATACCTTTGTGACGTCATGGCTCGCGTGCGGCCAGGTGACGGAAAGACGAACAGACAAACGAACACGTGCAATGCTGATTTTTGCGCTTTTTATCCCCCACGGGCTTTGCGTTGCCTTCAGAACCGGGATATATTCAGGGAGGACCTCTGCTGGGTGAAATTTGAGAATACAGTAAATTAAAAGCAGGGCTAGGATTACCAGTGCTGTAGAAGAACCCACCACAACGTGTTTACCTGTTATCTCGCGAGTTGATTGAAAACATCATACTTTCGACTCGCAAAAGCTCGGTTACATGGTTACATGTAACACCATTTGTTTTCGAAGAATATGAACATATACGTTTTGCTCCTTTATGACTGTAATGATTGTATTTAGAAGGAAACGTTGTGTAATTTTTCAAAAACATGTTTCAACTGTCGGAGGCTAGAATGAGTATCAACAATTTGATTCAACAATATGTGTCATATTTGGGATTTAACTTTCTCAGTAAAGTACAAATTCTAGTACTTTTTTGGTTGAGTCCCATCCGGGATTCGAACCCGCACCCTCAGACTCAGCACACAAAGTCAGCCGCCTAACCCGCTCAGCCAACCGCGACTTCCTCAACGAGCGGGTTAGGCGGCTGACTTTGTGTGCTGGAGATTAGGTGCCTGACTCTGAGGGTGCGGGTTCGAATCCCGGATGGGACTCAACCAAAAAAGTACTAGAATTTGTACTTTACTGAGAAAGTGAAATCCCAAATATGACACATGTTGCATTTGACCACTTTCTAAATGGCATCGTGTAATCATTGATTCAACAGTTCAATGTAAGGTGCTTAGGCAAAGTTGAATATTTGTAAAATATACTTAACACTGACCTAGGCTGAGGCGGTAGAGAGGGGTCTGTTTCTACTGGAACTAACATAACCTCATCTCTCTTGCTGCTCCAGATGTCAGGTACTACTTCAAAAGTACCTCTCCTGAAGAATCAAACACAGCGTGCATGTGACCATATGACCTTAAGATGAGTCAGTGATCTACTGACCTCTGACCTGTAAGTAGATGACCTTTGACACATCTGTTCGCAATATGAATCACCCTGTTCGCAGTGACCAGACTGTGATTTCATGCAAGTCTGACTAAAAGAGGTAAACATACCTTAAACTTTAAATTGAACAGTGTTAGTTCGTAAATTAATAAACGAAGAAAAGACACCCAGTGACAGTCCACCAGCGTTGAATACACTTACAAACTGCTCGCAAATACGTCGTGATATTTTCAAAAAATCTATCTCCGCTGAACACCTGTAAGAGCACAAGAAACTGAACATACCCAAAGTGAAGTTGAGGGCACTTATGTGTTTATATTTCACTTCAGAAACGTTTGATTTGCTTGTTTAAAGGGCTATCCTGAAACGGGTTATTATATCAAGAAAGGTGTCAAGACGATGAGGAGGAAAAAAAACAACTTCAGATGAATCGACAGTCCTTCAAGTGAGTCTGTTCTTCAACGTCCACCTGTTCTCTATCTTCAGATCATAATGCGTGGAGCTACATAATTATGTGTTCATGTGGTCCCAATACCGACAAAAACGTAATGTAGCATTTGTGTAAGTGTGTCGGTTTGTTTCAGGTGGTGGAACTTTTGTATACTGTTTTCGTTTACTTTCTGAGAGCAACATCAAAGCTTTTGGGGGATATATTTAGTGTAGGTACACAAAATAATACTCTACAACGAATCCTGTCGGAGTTTATTGATGGAATAGATATGAAAGCACTCACAGCCAGTTAGCGTATGTTAAACATACTGTTAGATCCCAATAGTCCTGTCCATATATCCTTTATAACAAGTAAAACATGCGCATCGAATTTTCAGTGGGTTATTATGAATACTTCTATTGCAGAGAAAACCTGTCGATATTGGCACTCGATTGGTTCCATGTGGAGGACAACGACCGAATGACGTCACAAGTGCCAGAGTATCACGCACGTGCATCTCCTGATTATAACCAGACGGAAAGCAGCGTATTATCAGGAACCATGGACTTACACACAAACAGAAGGGGTTAACTTCGGCTGTGATAAGGGCAACGCTATATTGACATGCTAATGCGTTAGTCCCAGGCAGAGAATGTTCAAAATGTCGCGTGCCAGAAGGGCAGATAACTCCAATGACCCGAATGGTCGGGGCAGTCATTATAAGCGTTGTGACGTCATCTGAACGTTGTTGTTCTCGTGTTTATCAAGAGGAGAGGTATAATTATACGTTTATCTCGACTCGTACTCTAAATGAAACACACGTGATCCCCTATGCGGTTCGTCCTTGTGTACTAGACATGACCTGACGTGTGGGGCAATATGCCCACATTGCCAACAGTTATTAATTGTACATTTCCTTGTCGAGATTACTTAAATCTACATTATGTCGACTGATGATGCTGAATGCTGTACAAGGCCACATCTGCTACAGGCTTTCATAATCGCCCAGGAAACAAACAGAACTGCCGATTGTATTTGTAAAAACGAATATTGAGTGCGTGCTTGTGTGAGTGCTTGCGTGATTGTTTGCGTTAGTGAGTGAGTTTGGTGTAAGGCCGTCGTCAACAGTATTTCGGTTATATCAAGCGCATGATAATGAACTTTGCAGAACCATAAGTACTTTGAACTAAAATCTGAGTCCATATCATAGGCATGTGTTTAAGAATCATTATCAAACGATGACGACACCAGGTGTTAGCAAAACGTAAGCATATTCTGCACAACTGGTAGCTCCGGCCACCCCTACAACCGCAAGACTAACGTTTAATCTCTGAATATACATAGATCTCATAATCCTTTTAGTAAATAAAAAAATAAGATTGAAAAGGAACCTGATAAGAACTAGACTTAATTGCTTCTTTTGCGTTTTATTATCGCAGGGATTGCGGTTCAGGAACTGTGAGACAGGTCACTACAACAACGTTGGAATTTCAAAAACTCCAGTAATGTGTCCAAAGGAAGTAATATATCCAAATAAAAGTCAGAGCATATTCTGTTACTTATTACTTTAAATACTTTCACAAAAACGGATTTTACGTAGTGATAAATGATGTGCCGATTGAAGTGAATATAGAAACGTGTACAATTTTTAGCATTGGTGAGCCTACCCATGAAACACAAATATGCCATCCCATTCCCCGGCACTGTCGGGTCAGAGAAACAATGATAAGCTTTCTGTGTGATTCTCTGAACCTTCTTGTTTTCTCGATCTAAGATAGCAATCTACATTCGAGCTAGGAATGTTCCTACTGGACTAGCATGTTCAGGTTGACCCTTGGCATATTCCATCATCTTGCAAGAATCTACCACAAGCGTCAACGCTCTACGCACAGCCATATGGCTACAACAACGAGCGCCATCTTGACTCGCGCTAGCCTCTTTCTGAGATTAGCTCTTACGCTCGCACGTGACAAGTAGACGAAGAAGCCAGGGGGCTATCGCGTGGAAACGGAGTGATAGGGAGACTGGGAGCCGCAAATAGTACCCGGGAACAGATGGGAAGGCTTGATAC
The DNA here is from genome assembly GCF_037392515.1 of Haliotis asinina. Lineage (NCBI taxonomy): Eukaryota > Metazoa > Mollusca > Gastropoda > Lepetellida > Haliotidae > Haliotis > Haliotis asinina. Next base: position 96,831,742 of record NC_090280.1, read on the forward strand.
CTGGCCTCCAATACAGAAGCTGTTTTATTCCGACTACTGTTACAGTGTGGCCGTGACGTCATGCTGGGGGCGTTTCACACGTGCAAGGTGTGACATCACAGTATCAAAGCAGACTGTTAAAAAAGTGCTAGGTCAGCTGTTTAGATATTGTAAGCTGTTCTTTGAAAACCGTTGGCTTGTGGCTATTGGGGTTATAGACAGTGCGTTTGCCCGAAGACAGGAAGGTCTGTTCTACTCTCTGCAGTGTACAGGTTTGCGGCGATCCAGTGCCGTAATAAAACAGGTTAGAATAGACATATACCACCCAGGAATCAATTCAAAATTGTTCAAATGTATGTTATAAGGGACCTTAAAGGATATTAATCCTTGCTTCCAACCAGTGTTTGCCATACTTAGATTTACCAGCAGGCCATCAGGGCCTGCTGCTACCTGCAGACTTTAAAATCTGTAGGCCCTGAATGAAATCTGCAGACCCAATAAAAACGAAATAGACAACAGTGTACACAGTTTCTCTCTGTTTCTGCAAGATCAGTTGAAGCCTATGTGGAGTTTTTATTTGTGAAACTGGAGTTGACAATTCTGAAATACCAGGAAGTGTGTGTATGCATGCATGCATCTCTGTCTGTATGTATATGCTCTGAAATACCAGGAAGAGAAACTTTGAGTTATCGTGATACGATGGACTGTGGATGGTCTCGAACGTTAATAAAGAAAAATGGGGAAACATTCCAGCTGAAATATAACTGACAGCTAATTTACTGGAGACCATAGGGGCCCGCACATACGTAAACTGCCGACCCGATACAAAAACAACTGGCGCGGGGCCCCCGGGCCGGCGTTTATTTCGAACGCTGCTTCCAACAAATGTTGACACATTTTATCTAGGAATCCTAGAATCCAAAAATGCCTTCCTTGTAAATTACAGGTTTTGTTTTTACTTCTGGATAGCCTAATGGTGGAAGCGTCAGTTCGTGACTTATAATGCCCGTGTTTGAAGCCCATCTCTGGTTTCCCCCGCCTTTACGATTCTAACCAGACATCAGGACCTCTTACAAATAGATTTTATTGCATAAGCGTCTACATGGGACTCGCTCCTCGGCAGGTGTACATTTTACTGAGGACCCATTTTATCCCGGGTAGGAAAGCGTATTAGACACCTACATTTTTCAGTACAGCCAAGCGGGTTATCTCAGTTTGAAATACCAGTTACCTATCATGCAACGGATGAATATGATAAACGAAATTCTTCAGACGCATCGCCCTATGTCATCTATGAAAAGCAGGTAAGTAGCTATAGCTTATGTGTTAAAGCGTTTATTTGTGTCGGCTCAGTTGACTCCTGGCTCAATTCCTTGAAATGCGTGTATAGCTATAATATCATTGTGTCCCACCTTTCGTGTGGGTCATTATTAAGAGCATGCCATGCTAAAACACAGTGCTTAATGTTACCCTGCCTGTCACTCAGCATTAATTATGTATCGGCTTTGTGTCTGTAATCTGTATTATAGTCTGGTACTTGTAGAATCTCAGCGGCCTAGCGGCTTTCTGTTAAGCTCCTCGTTCCTCCCACCCTGGTATAGATGCAGGTACCACACCGTTTCTACCCCCATCTGTATGTTGCAACAACTGGCTGACACTAGTTTACATGAACAGCATACAAGAACCTGCATTCCTAACGCCTGATTAACAAGAACACATGAAGCCTTTGTCGGCGTGTATTGATGTTTAGCATCTGAGCTTCCTACTTAGTCTACCCATACCATGAACAGCATGTATGATTGGGCAGACAAAGTTGGTAAAACAGTTTCAATTGGGATTTGTCGGCCAAAGCGGACATCTGCAGTTGTACTTTGTGTTCCTTGCCAACAGGGGGCGGTGGGGTGTGGTTAATGCTCTCTCCCGTCACGCCGAACACCCGGGTTCGATTCTCCACATGGGTACAATATGTGAAGCCTGTTTCTGGTGTCCCCTGCAAAGATATTTCTGGAATATTGCTCCTATTGTCTGAAATCCTTGCGACGAAAACTATGTTGGCACTATCACTGTGTTACACAAATCACCAAAACACAGGGACCCGTGAAGGTTCCAGGGTAGAATAGGCCTTCAGCAACCCATGCTTGCCACTGTGTTTGTCGTAAGAGGCGACTAACGGGATCGGGTGGTCGGGCTCGCTGACTTGGTTGACACATGTCATCGGTTCCCAAATGCGCAGATCGATGCTCATGTTGTTGATCACTGGATTGTCTGGTCCAGACTCGATTATTTACAGACCGCCGCCATATAGCTCGAATATTGCTGAGTGCTACGTAAACTCACTCACTCGCCCAAAAGATAGGTATTTCATGGTCTCATTTCATTTCCCACAGCTTGCCAACAGTGTGGTGTAGGCGTCCTATCAATAAATATTCTGCCGTTAGTTTCGAAAGAAACTTATTCAGTTACTTGATATCCTACTTTCTGTTCACTACCGACCAAAAAATTATATTATTGTCTTGAATTCAGCTAGCCTGAAATTGGATCTATTAAACGACAACAAATAGATCACAGTTCCCTTTTATGAAAAGGGGAATTCTCCTCGGTAAATGCAAGCAGCTCCCTGAAAAGAAATGATCCTCATTTAAAGACAAGAAATTTGTATTGATCGAGTTCCTGTAGATAGATGGTTAGCTAGAACCATTACGTGCCTTAATTGATTTGGTTCCATTTGGTTCGTCTACATGGCACATTTAGGACTTCTGTGAAGATGAAGGGTAAAAAAGAGTTTGAACATTCTTGCTTGTTGTAAGAACAGAGGCTTCTAACATTGCTGTGTGACGGCCAGATTCGGTTGATACGAGAGTAGATAGGTTGTTTACGAACCCTTGTCCTGTAGCTTAATATCGATGAGTGCGCCTTAAAACATCAAACAGGCTAGTGAAGGCTGTTTTTGCCTTCAGTCGACCGGAAGTGGAGAAGCACCGAAAGGTTTATTTTTTTCTTATTATATTTTCACTGTTTACTGTCAGTAATTTGAAAATGTAGGAACTAGTTGGTAAGATTTCCTGGAACTTTAGATTATACTTGCAGTGCCGTCGTTTTAACGTGAGCATCGTCAGCAGTTCCCGTAATAGATGAATTACCTGAATAGCTCTACTTTCAGCCACAGGTTCGTTATCTTCGGGTGTATAATATGTACGCGCAGACTGTGAAGGCTGGAAGCTGACGGGCTGTGATTTGCGGTAAATGCGGTAATAACTGTGCGATTGAATGATCCCTAAAGCCCCATAAACCATTCGACGGCGTACTGGAGAAATTCCTTTACGTTTCAGTGAATTTAATTTGTTTTATATTGTGAACGTTCTATTTCGCCAAATTGCGTCAAGGTCTTAAATAAAAAACTGATGTCTTCGTAAAATGTCTTCAAAGGCATTTCGAAGTTGGTGTAGTAACACAAGACAAATCCGTCCGACATTACCCACCTGAAGAAGGGGCAAGAACTAGCCCAGAAACGTCGTGGTAAACAAATAGAGACGTTGTTATGATCCATAAGTGAGGATACGTGAATTAATCTTAACTTAGTTTGTAAGAAAAATAAAATAACAAAGCTTTACGCGTTGCCAACGTTTTCATATAGCTAAAACCATGCATCACTGTTATAGTCTCATTTGTACAACTGTTAAGTTACGATTAATTTTAGCAGAGTTTTCGAAGCGGTTTTTTATGCCGTTCCCTTGGTGCCATCTATTCGGATTGGTGTTAACGTCGCACTCAGCAATATTTCAGCTATATGACGGAGGTTTGTAAATAATCAAGTCTGGAAAAGACAATCCAGTGATCGATCAGCAGCATTAACATCGACCGATCAATTGCGGTACAATGTCAACCAAGTCAGCAAGCCTGACCACCCGACCCCATCAGTAACATTGTATAACAAGCATGGTTGCTGAAGACCAAATCTAACCAGGATGTTCACGGGTACCATGGTGCTGTAAATCTAGCTCTTGCAAGAAGAGCTGTCCTTTTATAGAAACGTCAAAATATGACACTTGATGTTACTGTGCCTGGTGATAGAACCACGTGTTTGCTGCTTATGTTCCATTACATGTGTATGATGCCACTGTAGCTGTTGCTGCTGTTGCTGCTGTTGCTTGTATTTCTTATTCTGCAGTTCAGTGTTCAGTTCAGTTCAGTTCAGTGTTCAGTTCAGTTCAGTGTTCAATTCAGGTTAGAACATCATAACCTGGTTTGAGTGGTACAAACTCGATCATCTACCCGGTGTTGTCATAACTGGAATATTGCCGAATCCAGCACTAAACAATACGAAAACAAGTGCGAGGTTCACCAAACCTGTCAGCAGGTCGAAAATGCAGTCACTGGCTCCCAATTTACATGGTGTCCAATTTCGGCGATCTCACTGACACCACTTTGTGCGGCGTCAAGCCATATTTACTCACTCACTCTGCGTGGGATGTGCAACATCTACGGCAAGACCACGACATCTTCAAAAGTTTAAGTGCAGGTACCTCGCTTGTCGGCTGGATCATCAAAACAACAGTTACAAGCTGACGATGTCTTCCATATGGTCTTCTTGGCGTTTAATTTTGAAATATTTACACACCTCGAGGAGGTATACACTCAATCTGACGTCCTAGCTCTCAATGCCTTATCTCTATTTGTCAACATCCATATATTATACCTTTATGATCCATGGGGAGAGAGAAACATCCAAAAACGATTTCCACTTGTTACATATCTTTTTACATGATAAGCAGTTAGATTTTAGGGCGTCCAGTACTGCTCACCACTGCCTCAAACCCTGCGTGATGACGAAACATACTGTACTGATCTGCGCATGACCGGATGGCAGTGAGATTTTCCTCTCAACAAATTCATTGTATTTTACATTTATATACGGTGATTGCGCTAGCAGAAGTTGTCTTAACATCAGACACTTTTCCGTCTGAACAAATATAATTTGTTGAATTCGTTCAGTGAAGTATTTGTTTGCTGGGTCAGATAAACCTAAGCCTCTTAATGCTCATGAGTCCAAATAAAAGCTTCAGATCTTGCAAGGATCTATGTTCATATTTTATTCTTAGAATTATTTTTGACCGAACATATTGTCCTGTTTGTGAAATGTATTCCCAGTGAACCAAACACAACAGTATACAAATCTACGGTTTTCGGCTTACCTCCTTTGATTGCTTCAATTCCCATCTAAGAACATCAGTTGAAATACAAGCGATCACACCCGAGTTGTAGTTTAGTGCTACTTTCAATATATTCCAGTAATTTTACCAGTGGATGCCTCCACCCTTCGTGCTGCATGGAGAATCGAACCCGGACTGTGGCGTGAAAATCTTCCCCAAACAGTCTCATATCAGGGAGTAATACTTCGGTTAATACATTGTATAAATGTGAGAGAGTTTGACTGTACCATGTTCTTTGATTTTCCAAATGTGGTACCTGCACTCCGGGATTTCCTCCCTCATTAACCAGACCGGGCCTTTGTTAATAGTGGTGATGTGGGTTTAAGAATTTAGAATGATGGAAAATAACACATATGGACCATTAACGTCATTTAAGCTTGTTCGTGTATAGAATACACACACGCTTACTGAAGTGATTAGTCTTGTTTGAGGAATAGGAGTGAGTATTTCAGCAATGTCACGACAGGGGACACCAAATGTATCGTTTATGTGCCATTATAGAACCGTTGTGACATGCTTCCGCTTTACGGTCCCACTTCTACATGTACCTGGCACATGTTTTCCAACTACCGATACTGCTGACAATATGATAAATCTTTCTGTCTAGATAATGCCACAAGCCACTCCTTCAAAAGAACAGTGCGGATTCCTGAAAACGTGACATTCAAGCAAACGGTGCTTCAGTTCAGAAGAACCGTTCCAACGGACATTCCAGTTTCCCCAAACACCTACTGTAAACATGTTGACGTGGTTGCTTCTGATTGGTCAAAATGATCCCTGAGATGTCAAACATGGCCCCCATTGTCATCCATCCTCAACAAATTGCCTTTATTACAACCATCCCTAGATAAGCACGTGTAGCTCGTGCAGGAACAGAACTAGTTATCATCGAGAATCGTTGGACATCCTTGAATAGTTTGTTAATTAATCCTTGGCGCTTTAGCAGGCCCACAAAGACAACAAAGACAAAGGGTGTCGAATGTTCTACTGCTGTTCAAATATCGATAGGAAGTGTGTCTCAGAATGAGAATAAAGTCTCAGAATAAAGTCTCAGTGGCCAGAGTAATTGCTAGAATGTGTTGTCATAAGAACAGTATTTGATAAAGCCACGGAACGTGTATATTTGAATCTTCACCCTTAGTGTTGGTCTAGCATGCACACCCTGAAGCAAATATATCCAAGACCGCCCACGCAAGTCTAGAAGATGTTGTACATTTCCACAGCTTCAGGATGAAGAAAGTCTCAGGGCTCCGTTGCACCAGATGTTATTTTTTTAAACTATTAACGTTTTTCTGTAAAATACAGAATACGTTGTTATTCTAGCTAACTGTGAAGTGACTGTCTTGTGTATAAATCTCTATCAGTTTATAGGCAGTATACGGTGATTGTTAAAGAGTCACGGCAATCTGAATGAGTGTGGTTCAAATCCTATTTTTGTATATTCCTCACCGGACTTCACCCCTCGTGCAATATGGTCGATCGAACCCGGCCTTTGGCGTGACTAACCTGCTCGAAACAGTTGCCCACCATGGAGTAATGATTTTAATAGGATATATGTGAGGGGGCAGTTTGAGTTTAACACTGCTTTGAAAAGTGTTTATTCTATCATGGCGTTTCAGCATCATGAGGGAGGGAATCCCGAAGTAATGTAGGTTTTATACGTTAAGTACTTTTCTGAAACCCACGAGTATGGACATCCGTCAGCAAAGATAGTATGATAAATAGAAGGAAATCGGCAGGGACCTAGAAGTGAGTTCGACATAACCGAGAATTCTTCTCAACCGATTTCGAGATAATTGGGTTTCGACTATATGTGATCATTTCAGTAATATATTATGTTTAATTAAAATGATATCATTTATTCCTTTACGTAACAGAATATATACTAATGTGAAAAATGAAATATGTAAATGTGAATATAACTGGTTAAGATATTATGGAATAAGGTGTCATTCCCTCAGTGTTTCGTATTAAATTATGTAATAAAAGTATTGTGCTATGACTTGACGTAAACAATATGACCATTGAATGATATGGTGCAGAATGATTGACAGGTGGTAGCTCGAGGAACGCATGGTAATCCAGTAATCAGACACTCGTGCCTCTGACTTGTATGTAGAAGAAAGAGCTATGGTAAAAGTCAGACTGTCTTGATATCTGCGAGGTAGTCCCTGAACCACATTACTTTCCATTGCATCTCGCCCTCAGTGCAGTGTGAAGTTCTAAATGAAGCAAGTCTAGATTTCTCCAGGTTCTGAATTTCCGACCTCACTTGAGTTGATTTTCAGTTAAAAAGGAGTGATTTGTTTCTTTAAATATTATATAGTCACAGACTAAGTATCAGACTGTCAGCAATTCAGTGGTCATTTGACTGTTAGTAGGGGATGTGGCTTAGAAGAAACATTTTTAATGCACCATGCAATGGTATTGTACGTATGTACTCTGAACCGGGAAAAAAGTAAACAAACCAAAAAAACTAAGAAGAAACATTTTTAAAAACCAGTAATAAAAAATGAATCAATGAAGAACACTGCTGTCAGCTGTCAACTGTTGGAGAGGAATTAAGACTACCATAAACTGAAGTGCAAAAGAAAGTACATATTCGGTGCTTTGAGATTATTTCCCGATAAACAACATCGGTATTGAGTACGTCGTTTCGTTTGGAAAGAGCACCAAAACACCAATATGTTTAGTTTCCAGCACGCATCAGTCATGCATTAGTGAGCCAGTGATTTAGCAGTATTACAGCAAGATCACAGCGGGAGACAACAGAAATAGGCTTCCCACATTTCACCCATGTGGGGAATCGATCCCGGTCTTCGGCGTGACGAGTGAACGTTTTACCCAAGAGGCCACCCAATAAACAACTGAGGACTGGAGCAAATATAAGACAATAAAGTATTTGAACAGATATTAGTGAGCGAGTGAGTTTTGGGTTTTATTCCGCTTAAACTATATTCCAGCAACATCACGGAGGAGGACACCAGAAATGGGCTTCACACATTGTGCTCATGTGGGAGTCCAATCAGGAACTTTCACCACTTGGCCACACAGTCATGAATTAAGCTATACGGTTCACTGACAAGACATTGTATTCCTGGCAGGATAGTTGATGTTAAACATATCTTTTCAGAATTTACTGTTATTTACTAACATGCCATGGTACTGTTAACCTACCCTGTCCAAACCAGACTGTCCATGTATGCCTACAGGTTTCTTGACCTAAACTGCCCCAAAATAAGTTACATTATATAATAATATTTATCTGTAAACTAAATCTGAATGAAGCCCACAGCCATCCTTAATGTTAGCCTAGAGCTGAGGCAATCTAGACTTGTCAAATCCTTGTAGGGTTGCTTATGACGACATATTTAATTCATTCTCTAAGATCCAGAAGACAGACAGGTCATAACGTCATGAGCAAAAATTGGACAATTTAAAGAAGGGTTCTGATGTGCTCCAGGATACTGGTTCTCCAGATAAACCACGATGTTCGCGAGTATTTTCATCTAAGTAAAGTCTGCATTATTTCCAGATTCCAAGCTCTATTCGTATTCTCCAGTATGCTCCTGATGAACATAGAGGCACAATTACTGCGGCAGCGGACCCACCGGCCAAAGGTTTCATACTCAAGGAAAGGCAATTGTTCAAATCGAATTTAAGACTGGTGCTTTACTGACTGGGCCACTCGTCCCCCTATTCGTTACTGTAACGATTTTCACGTAACCTAGGTAATGTGAACCCTATAGTCCTCACACTAGGAATGTATCACTCTATACCAGGTGCTCTTCGTGCTGCTGAACATCTCTCCAGGCGATGACCTGTTGCTATATATATCATCAACATCGCAACATTTCTCCCGCCGTGTCATCTTCAAATAACAGCATCACGGACTCGGTCAAAAAATGTACCCTGAAGAAATGTGCTGTCAAAACGAAGCATCACTTATATCATGTAGTAACGTTAGATTCAGAAAATAATCATATGGCTTGAAATAATGGCCCCACATCGCCAGGTCACGTTGAACTCTTGTAATGGCGACAGGTGTACATTGTCATCCCTCAGACAACGGAAGTAGCCGGATATTCGTTTATGTGAAATTCCGACTTCCGGGAATATTTTTTTCTTGGGTGTTTATTTTCGCTGGAGCCTGTGTGCTGCCATTGTGTTTCATCATTCCAGCTGTTTCGTGCTGCCTTTTCGGCTGCTGATGTTGCTTTTGGGGACTCGATGCTTCCAGGTATAACTCTATCAAGGCGAGGGGGCATATTTTCACAGTGAAAATACCTGACCTTTCACTGTTTCCGGGAGATTCGAAGCTAATCAGACGAAACCAAATTCGGCTGACGCTTCACCGTTTCCTGGCACATGTGCAATCACTGTGCTCTTTGTTCCCAAACGTTCTGTTGTTTCAAAGGTAAAGTAATAATAGGAGAAAAAAAGAAAAGAAAAAAATATATATATATAAAATCTCGTCAGAGCAAATATAAACACTGGGCAACGACTTGACCTTTAGTTTGTGCGTCTGTGCGTGCATGCGTGTGCGCGCGTGCGTGTGTGTGTTGGCAATACGCTGGGCAATGACTTGTTCTTTTGTTTGTTTGTTGAGTTTGCAATACGCTGAACTAGGCTTCGACAAGTCCTTTAGTTCTGTTTTTTTATGTTAGCAGTACACGTGACTGATCTATGACTAGTTCTTTAGTTTGGTATGTGCGTTGGCAATACGTTAATCTGAGCTAGGGATGTTGATGACTCCGTCTGCCTGTTATGTCGTAGTCTTTGTTAAAATCACATATTCAAGGTCACGTCTAGTGTTAACGTCCTAACACAGACTTGGACAATTTCTGAAACAATGTTTGGATATGGTTATACGTACTGGGAATATTCAGGGATTCTGGGATTTTGTAAGTAGAATAGGTTTTGTTATAGTCGCTACACCTGCAAATGTGATATTTGGTTCCAAATACTTTTAAGAACTCGTTTTACAACAATGTATTTTGTGGTGAACGATTTTTTCTTTTCGTTTCTACAGTTACAAGTATTCTCTACTGAAAAAAACCCACACACATCAATATCATTACCAGAAAACTCTACCTCAGATTATCATATGGTTGGATCCTTGAATGTAACATTATGCTTGTTCATGTTATGTAATATCACGTGATATTAGGAAATGCATTAATGGCAAAGCACGATATACATTGGCTGACCTTTGGACCTCTGGGTAGATGGAGTTGCCTGGTGGTTAAAACGTTCGCTTATGACCAGGTTTTGATTCCCCACTTGGCACTCATGTGACGATCCGGGTTACAATTGATCTTCAACAATTCATGCTTGCGAATAACGGGATCAGATGGTCAGGATCACTGACTTGTTTTACATTAGTATCTCAGTTGCAGAGATTGGTTTTCATGCTGTTGCTCACTGAAATGTCTGGTCTGAAATCGATTATTTATATATCCCATATAGCTGGAATATTGCTGAACCTGGTGTAAAACAAGCAACTGTACATAGGTGAAATGTCCAAGTCCAGTCCAGGTGTCCTCCGCCGTGTTAATACTGCCATATTGCTAAAAGCGGCGTAAAACTATACTCACTCGCCCTGTTCCTCCCGTCCCAGAAGGATGTGATTCCATATACGTTGAATGGCATAGTTGCCATGGCTACGGTACCAGGAAACTGAAAGGATCTGATGCACATGGTTTTCGTCAAGGATGGAAAAGGAACATTTGATATTTACACGAAGAAAGAATCAAACTGGATTTAACTGAAACAAAATCGGAACATTCCCGCTGTAATCTTCACTACTTACTATTGGCACCTTACACAACTCACCAAACAAACACAGGAAACCAGCATATTTACCAAACTCACTGTAGCCAAACCAAACACGGAGAAAATGCACGAAAATTCCCTGATTACAAAACGAGATTGATCCCTTTAGCAAGAAAATAAACAAATACCTCTCCACGGTGTACTGCAATGTTAGTCAGTTTCTCCGTGGTCGAGGTGAGGAGATTCCTCCAGCAAGACAACACGTGCTCGATATGCCCACGTCACAGCATGCCCCTGGCCAACTGTTGGACCCCTTCCCCAGTAGATCTACATCAGCATGCTGGGTCTATTCGTGAGCTTCCAGGTGACTGTAGGACTATGTTTATAGTTTCTCTGTTATATCTGTGTATCTATCAAATATACTTAACAATTAATTTAGTATCTGACTTTGTCGGTTTATCTTTCCTGCGTGGTCAAATTAACTAATTATCTACAACATCAATTATGATTCTCAAATGGTATGATGATTATGATTGTGTTTTCATCGTAACTTTCATGAATATTCACAAAGCATGCCATTTGTATTTATATAGTGTGTATTATTACTATTTATTCTGCATACCTGTTGTAACGATCTATACAGTAAATAACTATATCTTTTAATACCTCCTGTAATTATCTAAACAGACTATTCTGTAACCCTTCGTAAGTGTCTATATAGGATATACCATAATTATATTCTGTACACATATTATAATGTACTTCCCATCAAACACTCACTATACGTTATGTATATATGTATATGTAGTTACATCTAAGCAGAGACCGATGTCGGTATATGGTCTCTGATCAAAGATGATGGTTATGATTGGGGAACCAGCTGCAAACTACAGTGGAAGCTGTCAAAACGACTCTGTCCAATCCTACAAGTTGCCAACACCGGCATAAAATCTGTCCCATCCATGACGTGTACATTCATCATAAGCTCTACAATCCGGCACATTGTCTAAACTGGATTATTTACTCAGTTCCAATGAGTGCCGGTGTAGACAGCTTCCACTGTATATGATCTACGTCTAGATGAATTGCACGAGGATCTTGTATCAAATTGCTGTAAAAACAGTGTAAATATCGTGCATGTGAACCGCTGCGTTTTGATGTAAAGTTTTGCTAAGAATTCGCCAGTTTTCACTGATTTTTAGTAATAAATTTGATTAACATGAACTCCTGACAATAATCTTTTCAACGTTACGAATGTGTTTTGAATGTACAATATACAAGTACATGCGTAAATTAAACATTAAAAAGTATGGAATATTTAGCAAAATTTAGTTTAGAATAGTTGCCTACAGTAAGCGACTACATCGACACTAGTGAGGCTCACCTTTTGATGGGAAGTAAATGCACCCACCACATCAGTCATGAATATCTGCCTCTAACGTCAAGATGAAGGTTGGAGTGATGCCGCTTCGCAAGCTGAACAGTTCATCACTGCCAAGGTTTCGCTGACGATCACTGATTACAGCAGGCAGTATCGTCCCGATACGTCCCGATACGTCCCGATACGACCCGATGGCAAGGACGAAGGCAGACTGATCTTGAAATGCACTACTGACCATACCAAAGGAAGTGTCTCTTTTTGAAATGTAGCAAATATAGCCAACAGAACCATTTTCATATTCATAAAGATATTCTGCTGAATGCTGAGTTCATGATTGATTAGGACTATCTTGTGTTTGTGATTTGTTTGTTTGTTTGTTTGTTTGTTTGTTTGTTTGTTTGTGTGTGTGTTGATTAAAGACGCACTGAGCACTATTCCAGCTCTAGATAATACCGACTGTAAATAATCGAGTCTGGACCACACAATCCAGGGATCAATAGCACAAGCATCGATCTACAACTAGGATATTTAGTACTATCCGAGCTGTAAATAATGCCAACTGCAGGTAATCGCATTTGGACCAGACAATCCAGTCACTGGGATACAATAACCACTGGCAGCCAAATCGGCGAGCCTGCCAACCCGATCCCGTTAGTCGCCCTCTATCGACAACTTGAGTTGCTAAAAACCAACTCTAACCCGGATCCTCACGGGTTTGTATTTATGAATCATTATAAAATAGTTATGATTATTATTATATGATTGACCGCTTATATGTTAGACGTAATGCAGACAAACAAACTATGGGAATAACGAAATTAGTTTCCCCTCCGATTTCCCTCCCTACGTTGTGACCAAAGTTTACTTGTATATATGAGCGGGGTTCCCGTGATACCGATGTAGTTTCCCCCTCGCCCCGTACGGCCGTCTTTTTATCGTATTATATTATTGCTCAGAGTATGTCATTACCGCACTTTCATTTTTCCCCCAAAAGTAACGTGACACAAGAGAACAGTTCCAGACACTATACCCATATTATGAAGATAACGTATTAAATAACCGTAAACGAACAAGTATACAAAATCTAATATTTATATACAATCTGGCACTCATTGCACAATTCAGAAGTGGAAACGAAATACTTATGCAGCGGTTTTGTTATTATTTAAAATAAAACAAATATTTTAAGAAAACTGACTGCTTTTTCCCATAACCCGGAGTTGTTTTTTGGACTAAGTTTGCGCAAATGTAAGCAGGTTGCTAACCTCAGCATGATGCGTTCAGTAGAATTAACAACTGATGCGTGGAATAACTGCTCTTACAGGCACAGCTTTAACGTCATGGCATATTGAATCATTGCCAGATAATGAGCCGCATACTTCTATCTCTGACGTGGGCAGCTGATGGTCTCTAAGTCTTCTTTACTACACACATTTCATGACGTGTGCACTTGCAGACTGTGACGTCATCGTGGAGATAACAAAAAAGTATTTATTATCTCCATGTTACCGTGATGTATCGCTAGCTTATATGATATGTGTCATAATCACCACTGTGTAAAAGCCTGAAGAGCGGTACAGATTGGCAAGTTTATTTTCGTTCACACACGAGTCTTCATGTCGTTTCTCGTGCATCCAGCTTCTTTTAAAAATGCTCTTATCGCAAAGTACCTTACCCCCTTGTTAAAGTTAGAAAATTAAGTTACTGTCAATTGAAGCGCAACTTGTTCATAGTATGTATATATCAGGACATTGTGTTCGATATATTTCTAAAACTAGAAGATGGTTTTCGGTCAACTATTTTTTGTTCATTGTTTTTTGGTTTTCTTTTTGGTTTTTGGGTTTGTTTGTTTTTGTTTGTTTGTTTTTTTGTTTTTTTTGTTTTTGTTTTGTTTTGTTTTTTGGGGTGGGTGGGGGGATTTTTAAAAGTTTTATTACGATAAGGTGAGTTAGTCATAGAAGAATGACCGATTGTGCAGCTGTTAATAAATTAATATGTCAAAGGAGGTCGTGATTCATAAATATAAGACGAGTATATGGATGACAACTTCTTTATTGTATAACACGACGTTTCTGGGCTAAGTCTTGTCCCGACTGCAGGTGAGGTCGTGATTCTAACAGGAAACAGACGAACACGTCCAACGTGAACTGCCACTGGATAGTTTTGGTCAGTGTTTCTAAACTTGTGAATTGTTTTTTGTGCAAGAGATTAAGATTTTTAGAAACATAGACAGGCACATTTGCTAGACTGACATTATAATACATGCTACTATCAGCATCTAAATGCATTAATTAAACCTCATTTACTCCTGGTCGAATAAGCCCCCTAAAGCCCAACTAATCACATGTAAATATGGCGTAATTAGTTTAAGACGTGTTAACGTGATCACCTTGGTGATGCATGATAGTTAAAAGGCACCGAGACAAGCAACTGTGTGCCGTGCTGAGGTACCATAATCTCAGAAGGCATCAACTTAAAGTGGCACAGTAAGAAACACGGGTGTATTTTCTGGCGGGATTTCACAACCTCAAATTCCCACATCTGTACTGAGATTGCGTCAAGAATCATTGCCCAAGAGACATCAGATCATGTATGTGTGTCGTAATGTGTGACAGTGTGTGGCAACAGGTTGTCCGTATGAGTGTTACTAAAGTCACTTACTGGTGAGCCTAATGGCTGATTATCTTATTCATCACAACTGATTACTGTGAATGTACGGAAACCCATCAGGGACGAATCCTGTGAAGAAACACCTAAACACCCCACTTTCCCAACCTAGATTTTATAGCAGAATAAATGGGCCAAGTCAAGCTTGAAATGATCTGGACGATTTTAGTTGAACTGTATACCTCCCATGCGTCACAGATCACCATTAACGATGGTCACATCAAGTGTCTACACGGGTCGATAATGGTCGGGTCGCACAAAAGCTAGGGCTCAATTCGATTATGTGCATATTAGGTTAGCTCAGATCCTGGAACGACCATTGCCGCCCATTTCATTAAAGGACAGATGTGGCCGATCCCGAAGAAAATAAGCGACAGATACGTCGGTCCGGGAGATACGTATTCAAGCAGCCCCAAAAAGAAGTTGATTTAATGAAATCGTCGCCTTTTTAAAAACTATGGCGGAAACAATTCATGACTGACAAATGCTTGTTCGACATAATTCAGCCTACTGTTAACCATCCTTGTGGACATATGATCAATGATCATCGCTTCATGAGAGTGAGATGTTGTATGAATGGCGCCTGCCAGCGAGTACTGAAGCTATTTGTAGAGTTGTATAAAATTGTTCAAAGGCACGAACGTATGCGTTCAGTATCTAAATTGGTACATCACGGTTCTATTTACATCGCAGTAACCCAACGCTTGATCCTGCAAGGATATTGACGTTCAGTGACTGATGAGGTGGGTGTCGTCTGGTCTCTCTCAAATGGCGAACCGGAAACAAAAGCCAACCCTTTTATGTCGTCTGTTACCTCACTCACAGACCTGAAAACACGCAATGCTGTGTTACCTTTTGTATGTTTTTAAACACCGCTCAGAAAGGGGTTCTTTTCAATCTTTAAATACTTAATCAATGAATTCTTAATACAGTATGTACCTTTGTCTTTGTCCATCGTCCATCACGGCAGGATATCAAACTCATGAAGTTAAACCGCATTGGTGAAGGGTAAAGTTCAGCCGACTTCATGCATTAAATACTTTTCATCGAAGTGAAAGAGATGAAAGCATTCAAATGTCAATGATTACTCAACCGAAAGCACAAAATAATGGAACTCTTATACCTGTGGCATCATGTTAGCTGATTCCGGCCATTCGCCCTCTAGGGCGGTGAGAGGTTTGCACACTAGTCGTGTGGTAATGTGTAATGTGTTCCATCTTCAGAATGTAATTTTGTTGGAGCAGGTTTCAGAATGAAGATTCTTTCCAAACATTTGTTTTTATCTACATTTTATTTCCTGTTTCAAAACATTTTTATGTTCACACATTAGAAACTTCCAGACTATTCCTGAATGATACATGCTATCCTAGTTCTTGCAGGTAGTATTGTTACAAGTTAAGTACCCAAAATGAACGCGCTTGCACATTTGGCTCAATGCGCAACACAACTTATTCTCCAAATATCGCGATACCTTCTACAGACATCCAGCAGTTGGGTTGTGAAGGCAACGTTATAATGATGTACATACTGATGTACAACACATTCTAAATCTTTCTAAAGCGCTTAACATAATATCATTTTTATTTATAGCATATACTTATCAATTGTGTATGTATATTACCTTCTACAGACATCCAGCAATTGAGTTGTGAAGACAGTGTTAAAACAATAGTAGATACATAAACAATTGCATCAAATTCTGGGACACTCTAAGGCGCTTCATATGAAATTATATGATCACATACAATCTATGGAAGACTGTTTCAGACATATTTCTGTTGTCAGTATGAAGAAGCCCAAACGTTTGAGCATCATATTTCTTCCAATGTTCA
Organism: Haliotis asinina; assembly: GCF_037392515.1. Taxonomy (NCBI): domain Eukaryota; kingdom Metazoa; phylum Mollusca; class Gastropoda; order Lepetellida; family Haliotidae; genus Haliotis; species Haliotis asinina. The sequence continues at coordinate 96,848,586 of NC_090280.1, forward strand.
CTGTTTGGAAATGCTTTTCGATCGCATATTTAGATATACACATGAATCGGTAATGGGCACAATTATTCTGAAAATCGACAATTTTATGAAGAGAGCGCATATGTTTCAACCTCCAGGAATGTTAAACAATAACGATGCCTCCGTGAATCCGTCGATGATCACATGTCGTCAATGCCGTCTCAAGCACAGGCACGACGAGGCCCACACACTGGTCTATCAATAATAATTTCAGTCAAACTAAATTACTGATATTAACGGTTAAGCTCCTTAATCACAATGTCTGTTTCCATTGCCTCCACGGATGACATATATAAATTCCATGCAGTGTCTATGTCAGGTCCGGTTTCATTGAACGTTTTCTCAGTATAACAACACCTATTTCACTCGTAAGCTTGATACGTATATTGGAATACTAGCTAGCTCCCCACAGTGTCTAGGTTCCATCGGAAGTAGGTCGGCGAGATTGCGTACCCTATAGGCTCATATTTCTAAATAACGTTGTTGTTGTCGATGATGCCGAGCTACAGAGGACAAAAATGGCCGTCGTTACGTATAGAGGGTTAGCTCAACTGGGTTTTCTGGTATGGCCTCTTGATCATGTGACCAACTACTGAAGGTGACTAAGAGGACATCCAGAACTTGACATATCAGTTCGTCCTGTCAGTGGCTAATCAGCATGATCATCCGTACAAACAATCATTGAAGATAATTTAAGTAACGCAAGGATCTGTCTGTTATTCTTGTAGAAAACAGATGTTAAGGGTAAATGCTGGTGGACCCCTTTGCAACATTCATGTTTCCACAGTGACTTAAATGAGTGAAAACTTTGATCTTCAAAATACAATATAACAAGGTTCGTGAATGAGGATGATTTACGTAAAGAGGGTTAGCTCAACTGGGTTTTCTGGTATGGCCTCTTGATCATGTGACCAACTACTGAAGGTGACTAAGAGGACATCCAGAACTTGTATCAGTTCGTCTTGTCAATGGCTAATCAGCATGATCATCCGTACCACCAGCCATAGAAGATAAGGTACTAGTATTTAACCTGACTCCCATTTAATGAATGTTTTCTCCCAAGTCATGTTATTCGTTATTCAGACAATGACATCTATATCTAATGACGGGATTTCAATGAAATAAATTAGTTACTTACAGATAACATTGTAGCATTGCGCATAGACAACAGGGAACCAGCTTCTATGAATTCCAACCCACAAACGCTTCTTTGCTGTTCTAAGAACGAAGTGCTTTTGAAGAAACAATTTTTGAAACAATCGCAGAAATGATAAGTGAAGGAACAGGAGATTTTGAATCTGTATTGGGGAAAATAGCCACAATATAACCAGCAGCCATGCGTTTAGCACGCGTACAACTGGAAGCAAGATTGTGTTTTATCCGTTCCTGGTGGTATTTCACAATGTTCTTCAGGTGCTGAAATTGTGTCAAGAGTCACTGCCCCAAAAGACATTACAATCTAGTGTGTGTCGCAATGTGTGCAAGTGTGTGGCATCAGGCTGTCCCTGTGAATGTTACTAAAACCATCAACGGGTAAACCCAATGGCTCACTGTCATGTTCATCGCACTGCAAATGTAATGCAGCAGCATATTGTGTTCTTTCAAGGACTTTACATCAGAAATGATCGTGGTGAGACTGAGGAAGAGTGCAGGCGTCCCAGATAACCAGCCGTTATGTCCATGTCGAGTTCCAACACAGATCGATAATGGCAGGGTTGCCTTTTGCCAGCGTTCAATTTGATTAGGTGTTTATGGAGTCAGCTTAGAGCGCGGAACGAACGTTGCCACCCATTTCATTAACGGGCAGATGTAGCTGATCCCGAAGAGAACACGCAACAGATCAGTCTCTCAGAGAGATAAGTATTCATGTTTAGAGCAAGGGTTCTGTCACTAACTCTGACGCCAGCAAATGATGACTTAATGAACACGTCACTTTTCTGGAACATAGCGTATGATATTATTGCAAACTGTTCATGACTTGTATACTCGTATAAAACGTGTAATCGAAAGGTATCGTTGCTGAAGTGTAAGGTGTTTGTGAATGGTGCCTGTAAGCAAGTACTGAAGTCATATCCAGAGTTGTGCAAAATTGTTCAAGGACACAAATATCCTCCGCACTCAACAGGAGATTTAAATCTGTGTGTCTATTTATATCTCAGTAAACCAACACTTGATCCATCGTTGTCATGACCTGCAAGAGTATTGACAATCAGCAAATGATGAGGTGGGTGTCGTCTGGTGTCTCCAAATGGTGAAACAAAAACCAGCCCTTTTATGTCGTGTGCTACCTCACTCACACTCAATCGGAAAGTGTTCCTTTACAATTTTTAAATTCTTTAGCAATGTATTCCTTCTACGTTTATCAGTCTTAAAAGAAGCTTGTAATACTAAAGGACGTTCCATCAGGACAGGATATTAAACTCAAGAAGTTAAACCGCATAGGAAAAGGGTAAAATTCAGCCGACTTCATGCATTAAGTACTTTTCATTGAAGCGAAAGAGACGAAAGTATTCAAATGTCAATGATTACTCAACCGAGAACACAAAATAATGGAACCGAGGCATCATGTAAAGGTCGGTGAGAGGTTTGGACGCCAATCATGTGACCGAAATGGGTGAAAAAGTAACTAATTTTGTTGAAGCAGGTTTGTGAATGAAGATTCTTTATAGAAATATTTTTATCTATGTCTCATTTCTCGTTTCAAAGGATTTCCTATGTTTAGAAATAAATTATTAGTACAAGGCTTCCTACAACCTCTATATTATTCTTGAGTGACACAAGTTATCCTAACTCTTGAATGTATTATTGTTACAAATTAAGTCCACAAATGGAACGTGCTGGTACTTGATCCAGCACGCAACTCAACTTATCCTCAAAATATCGCGTACACAGTTATATGTATCAGTTCGTCTTGTGTTAAAACAGTACACATATTAAATTGCTAACGATGCCTCCTTCAATCCGTCGATGTTTCACCTGTCGTCAGTGCCGTCTCAAGCACGTGCCTCAACGAGGCCCCCACACCCCAACTAAATTACTGATATTGAAGGCTAAGCTCCTTAATCACAATGTCCATTGCCTTGTTTCCATTACCCCCACCGGTGACTGTTGTAAACTTCATGCAGTGCCTATGTCAGGTCCGGTTTCATTGGACGTTTTTCAGTATAACAATGTCTATTTCACTCGTAAGTTTGACAAGTGTATTGGAATAGAAGCTCCCCACAGTGCCTGTTTCCATCGGAAGTAGGTCGGCGACACTGCGTGCCCTATAGGCTCATATTTCTAAATAACGTTGTTGTTGTCGATGATGCCGAGAGCTACAGAGGACAAAAATGGCCGTCGTTACGTATAGAGGGTTAGCTCAACTGGGTTTTCTGGTATGGCCTCTTGATCATGTGACCAACTACTGATGGTGACTAAGAGGACATCCAGAACTTGACATATCAGTTCGTCCTGTCAGTGGCTAATCGGTTTGATCATCCGTACAAACAATCATTGAAGACAATTTACGTAACCTGACGCAAGGATCTGTCTGTTATTCTTGTAGAAAACAGATGTTTAGGGTAAATGCTGGTGGACCCCTTTGCAACATTCATGTTTTCACAGTGACTTAAATGAGTGAAAACTTTGATCTTCAAAATACAATATAAACAAGGTTCGTGAATGAGGATGATTTATGAAGGGTATGTTGGCACTGGCATCGACGGATTTACAGAGATGTTGTCACTGCGTGTCATCACTGAAAGGTGAAACACATGTACGTTTTATCGAATGACTTGAAACATTTTAAAAATAATTTTGTACACATGATCAATATGTATGCATATTTAAAATTACAATCAAAGGCGATTTTGCTAAAAGTGGACGAGCTAAAAAATATGTTGGTTCTTGAACACTGTAATGTGACAATGGCACTCGTTTTGAATAGATCGTGTTGACCTCCATCTCTTGGTGTACATCATCCTTGATCTATGCATAAATAAGCATCACCCGGACAAACTCATTTTTGTCACTAATTCTCTAGGAGATCAGTCACATCTGTCCGTTGATGAAATGGGTGCCAATATCCCTCAAGGATCTGAGTTGACTTCATAAATGCCCAATCAAATAGTTCACTAGCAAAAGGCCACCCTATCATTATCGATCCGAGTTGAAACTCAACATGGCCGTCTGGAACGCCTGTAGTTTACCGCAATCTCACCGAGATCATTTCTGATCTAAAGACCAGAAATAACACAATCATTTGGTGCTTTTTCATCTTTTTAAACATCACTCAGATAGGTTTTGGTGTAGTCTTCAAATACTTATCAATGAATTCTTCATACAGTACGTTTGTCGGTCTTGATCGAGGCCTGTAAAATTAAAGCTTGGCGCCGTTGAAAGCATGTTCCCTCAGAGCAGATGTCAATCCGAAGAAGTTAAACCGCGTAGAAAAAGAATAAAGCTCAATCGACTTCATGCATTAAATACCTTCAATGGAATTGAAAGCATTTAAATGTCAGTGATCACTCAACCGGAAACACAAAATTTATGGATCTCCTCATGTATGTCAACTCATTCCGGCGATACGCCCATATGTAAATAGTGAAAGCCGGGGAGAAGATTAGATGTCTACACAGCATTCATGGTTTCACTGTGGCAGAAATGAGAGTAAAGTCGATGTTTCGATCTTCAAAATACAATCTAGTGTAAGTGGGTTGGTGAAGGATGATGCATTTTAAACATATTTTTGCCCTCTTTATATCTACGTGTCATTTCTCGTTTCAAGCACTTTCTTATGTTCACATATTAGCACGTCATCCTGACCTTTGGGTTTATTGTTATAGTCACAAAAACACGTGATTTCGCATGATCAAATTAAGGCAACACGTGGTTGCACATGGTCCGACGCACATGGTTCTATTCCTCCTCTAATAAGGCTTATCATATGCATCATGTACTATCAGCAGTACTCTCTGCGTATAGATATCCAGCATTTGACTTGTAATGGCAATGTTAAGACTATAATTATTGAGTACATTAAATGCTTTTTCAAATACATTTCAGTTCTCAGCATAAAGAAACTCGAAATGTATTTAGATATACACATGTATTGAATACATGTATTGGTTCTGGACACTTTTAACTAAAGGAAAATGGCTATGTGATAAAACAAAAATGTCTTTCAACGTCATGTAGTGTCAATCAGTGAAGGCACCTTTGTAAACTCAACACACTTTACTCATATTATAGGTCAAGTTCCTCATAAAGTCTGTTTCCATTGCCGCCACAGGTGCCGAAGATGAACTCCATGCAGTGTCCACATCAAGTCCGGTTTCATCGAGCGGACATTTGTGCAAAAATGCTTCTTTCGCTCGTGAGCCTCATACAGGTATTGGAATACAAACTCCCCACAGTGTAAGTAGGTCGGCGACACTGTGTGCCCTATAGGCTCATATTTCTAAATAACGTTGTTGTTGTCGATGATGCCGAGAGCTACAGAGGACAAAAATGGCCGTCGTTACGTATAGAGGGTTAGCTCAACTGGGTTTTCTGGTATGGCCCGTTGAGCATGTGACCAACTACTGAAGGTGACTAAGAGGACATCCAGAACTTGACATATCAGTTCGTCCTGTCAGTGGCTAATCAGTTTGATCAGTTGCCCAACCTTAACACTTACTGAAATATATTTCGCACCGAATCATGTCATTCGTTATTCATCCAATGACAGTTATATCAAATACGTGATATCACTGAAAACAATAAATCAGTGACTTCATTTGATTCATGTGCAGTTCAAAGAAAATAGTGAACCAGCTTCTATCGCCTATCACTAAAGCTTGCTACCTTAAGAACGCGGCGTCGTTGAAGGATTTGGAATATATCGCAGAATTAACTGAGGAAAGGAACAGCAAGGTGTGAATGGGCGTCGGTAAACTAAAACATACCAAATTAAACATGCATGTGACAACTCAGATATTGCTCGTAAAGGTTATCCTTGTGTGTTATCACAGAATAAACAGGATCAGTGTTCTCCTAACTAGTTGAAAAATATGATTAAGGACGGCTTAACAGCGTCAATACTATATGTGAGTACTCATTATACCACCTACATGACGTTATGTAAGCCTTGTTAGTTCAATGAATGGTCCATACTCCTCCCTAAACAGGATTAACTACCAAAGACCAAATGCACGTGAATATCATGATACACGTGCCCAAACTGATTCGGAGCTAAATCAGTTTAGAAACACAAAAACGTGTATTTTTCAGCCGGTTTGGCTTTGGACACAGCTGTGATGGGTTGAGATTCTCAATTCTTGTGTCGACTGGTGGTGAAATTACGTAAAGGTGAGTTACGTGTGAGTGATGAGCTATCTTCAGTTGGATAGGGACGAACGGTCTTCGGTTAGTTTTTATGAACTGCGACCTTCGTGCCTACCATAGTCATAGTTGGGAACTAGATATGATTTCCTGACCGTCTACAGGTGTCTACTGAGATTCCTGTGTTCACAACTTTCAGAAAAGAAAAATAACAATATCGGAGAGGTGACAGGTAAATTTGGTAGGACATCTGGCGAAATGAGAAGAAATGGAATCTAAACGAAGTTGTTGTATCTGTTGAGTTAAGAGTCACTAGCTCAAGGGACACCACAACGTGTGTGTATTCGTAACGTGTGCCAGACCGAGTGAGCTGGGGTTACTAAATTCACTCATAAAGAACCCAATGGTTCCTTATCTGCCAATGCAGAAAAATGGTATTCTTGCCAAATGGGCCAAACGGCTTCAGATCAGAAATGGTCTCGAATTGAAGTAAAGTGCAGGCGTCTCATATCACCAGTCGTCACGGCCATGTTAAGCTCCAACACGGATCGATAATGGTAGTGTGGCCTTATGCCAGTGCTCAGTGATTAGGTGTTTATGAAGTCAACTCAGATCCTTGCGGGACATTTTTACACATTTCATTAACGGAGTGATGTGGCTCATCCCGAAGAGAACTGGCAACATGTCAGTCTGTCAGTGAGATGCGTATTTATGTGAAAACGATATGCATTGTACAAATGCCTACACCAAGAGATAGTTCAACATGTGATCACAGCCAAAACGGGGAAAAAGAATGTGCTATTGAAAAATGGCATTTGGGGATCATGATGGCCGGAAAGTTGTGAAAGATGATTTAGCGATGGTGTTTAGCAATACGATAAATGTATGCAAAGTCTCCCAATGGCGTTTATCATCCAGCATTGAGGTTATTTGCAGTTGCACAAATGTGTTCAAAGACATAAAGTTACACGCTGACTTTGACAATAAGGGATGTAATCCTGTATATCACATATCTATTTACATGTCAGTACTCGAGCACTTCATCCCTCCACTGTCATAACCAGCACGACTAATGACGTTCACTTTGTAACGAGGTGGGTGTCGTCTGGTCCCTTTCAAATGGTGGATCGGAAACACCAACTTTTCCATGGCGTCTGCTGCCTCACTCAAAACTGGAAATAACGAAACGTTTTTTCAAACATTACGCGAAATGGGCCTTGTTTCTTTGTGAATCTTCAGGTAGTTTCTCCATGGAATCCTGAATTAAATGAATTTGTTTGTCCGGACCGGACGTGGTAAAACTAAGCATCTACTGACCATGGGCCCTCACGACAAGATATCAATGACTCAAAACGATACCTTATACTTGGAAAAACAAAATGAAAATCGAGTCAAACCGTGCCTCTTTTCATAGCAGAAGACATTGAAGCATTCCATTGTCAACGATTCCACAATCTTGGTTGACATGATGAAAGTAAATATTTGTAAATGTTAACAAATTCTTGATAGAAGGTTATCTTTAAACATCATGTTTTCATGAGCGTTCCAAAGGTATATCCACATTCCCGTATGACAAAATACGTCTTGGCAACCCCAAGCAAGTCCCAAACATTTTTTCCTTGTGGGCCTGTGGACAGAATATGATCACAAATCAGGAGGTGTTAAGCAACGGTAGTTCCTTTACAACGGTATGATTTGCTTCCGGTGTTGAAAGGATAGGATCAGACTGTGAAGTGTCTTTTTACCTTTTAATATCACTCTCTAATATGATATTTGATAGCTCGACATTAGGCCGATTAAACAAGGAGTGGTCTTCTCGTGGTCACTATATTGTTTCAGGGTAATTTCCGGATGTCCTCTTAGTCACATTCAATGCCTGGTTACATGATCAAGGGGTCACATGACAATAACCAGCTGAACTAACACTCTTTACGTAACGAATGCGATTTGGTCGTCCATGTTTGGCATTGAGTTTATAGTGGCCACCTGTCCCTGTAACAGAAACCGGAGGTTAACCTTTAATTCAAGTAATATTGAAATTATTATGAATAGAGCAGTGTGGGATATAGACTGGGGACACCCTTGACAACATGTCGAAGGACTTCTACAGATTTAAGGAAGTCTCATCATTGGTTAACCTTACTGAAAACATGAATGCTGTATAGTCATCCAAACCTCTCCGGGTGAGGTCCGAGTTTATTCAACGGTTAATTAGGAAATGCTGTACATTGATCCCATGTCAACACTGCTGCTAAACACTATCGATAAGTCAATTGAATAAATCCATGCCAGTCATAAACTGTTTCCGATAATATCGACACTATGTTTCTCTACAGTGACGTTTTTGTCAAATCACAATCTATTGGTGTCGGTGTTTTCGGATATAGTTCTCTAAATGGCTCTGTCGCTAATTCCTTAAGGAGTCAGCTGTCCGTTAATGAAATGGGTGGTAACGTTCGTTCCGAGCTCTGAGCTTTGACTCCATAAACACCTAATCAGATTGAAAGTTGGCAAAAGGGGACCCTGCTTTTATCGATCTGTGTTGGAACTCGACATGATTGGCGATCTGGGACGCCCACACTTTACCTCAATCTTATGAAGATCATTTCTGATCTAACATGCATTGGTTCATTCATTGCAAGATTCTGTCCGTACATTTAACGAGGTCAGTGATGCGCACATGGCGAACCAATATATGATCTGACGCAATATCAGTAGCTATGTTAAGTTGTGAAGTGCCGCCAGTAACGGACTAGAAACCTTCTGCGACTTTTGGCAATAACAGATCACGAATCAATGATATTTTATAATGATATGACAGTCACAAACCTGAAAAAGTGTGCCGAAGTGTGGCATGAAGCTGATAAGAAATATTATTAATAATGCCAATATTCAACAAAATCATAGAATCTAGCCTGGCAGATCAATGTTTTTCATCATCAAGGAAGACGTGGTACATCACACCACACGGCCACCTTATACCTGGCTGTAAGACAGACTGGGTGCAGGTGGAAAATGTCACCTTGCATCGCACATGTGTGACTTATTAGAAAGTAGGACATCCGGTTTACCCAAGTTGAGTATTGAGTGTGTTCAGATACCCGCAAAATACAATGACAAAGAGGCCAAAGTATCCTTTTCTCAGCTTTTACTTGACGAATTTGATTGTTCCTCTCCAAAATGCTTTCAGAAATGTAATCAAGAAACAGACAAAACATGTATTAATCTTCAGTGTCGCTAGAGGTGACTCTATTTGGTTCCCAAGCTATGACGATGGTATGTATGAAAGTGGCAGGGAGAGGTCAACGTAACCAAAGACTGTTGATCAGTTACCGCCGAAAGATGGTTAGTCACCGGAACTCATTTTTGGTTCATGTAACGCAGAATCTGCACACCTTGAACAGGAATACGAAAATCGCAATCCATCCCCACCTATTCATGTCGATATGTGAAAATCTTCAAACACATACATCTATCGTTGTGTGAACTGAATTGTTTGTGAATCACTCTGAGCAAGTGCATTTTGATATTTACGTAGATACGATCACGGGTAGTTAATCCCAGTTAGGGCAATGCATGAAACCTTCGTTGAAGTAACAAGACCTACATAAGAACAGACAAGTGTGGTAATGAGTACGGCACAGAAAGAACCAGCATATATAATTACAAAAACTAAAAAAACGCGGAATAGTATAAAAATCAGCAAAGTGGGATTTAAAACATACCCAGATCATCATGCAGATGACACTGTTCATAAAGTTATCCATAAGAGTTAAACGTGAACATGCAGTCGGAAATCTAAAACGTACTATTTAATTCTTTTACCGGTAATTTATAGCATGCCTAAATCATCATACACGTGACGACTCTGATAGTGCTCATGAAGGTTACATTGGAACACGCTCAGTGTTCTCAGACCACGTTGAGAGCTGTGATTAACGTCGGCTTACAACGTCCGTAACACAAGTGCTGATTACGTCAACGGGACGTTACGTAAGCCTTGATAGTTCAGTAATTATTTCACACATTCCCCTAAATAGGATTAACTACCAGTGACCCAATGCACGTGAATATCATTATGTGCATTATGCACAAACTGATTCAGAACAAATTTAATTTCCAGAAACATTAGGAGAGAGTGTATTTATGGGTTTTCCAGACTGGCTTGGTGTTGATGGCATGAGATTCTCACATTCTTGCTGAAGGTGTGCACGTTCTGGGTTACATTACGTGAAGGTGAGCTACGTGTGAGTGATGAGCATTGTTCAGTTGAAGAGTGATGTACAGTCTGTGGTTAGTCGACGCTGTGGACTCTTTGTGGAAGTTTTTCAGAGAGGAAAACCAAAATCCGTCAAGTGTAAGCTGAGAAACAGATTCGACGTTTGCTAAAGTAAAAAACATTCGGACTGAAACACAGGAATCTGAACCTGTATTGCGGGTACCTGAACATGTTCCACTACTTAACTTCAGTAAGCCATTACGTAAAATATGCGTGTTATATGTGATAAGCTATCTAAAGTTGAAACATGGTGAACAAGTGATGAACAGGCTTTGGTTAGATTTATCTCTCACTGTCACTTTCTTTCATACATGCCATCTTGATAGCAGGGGGACCAAATATGGTTTAACTCTAGTGGCGATGAAGAATAATATTGACTGTGAACGACTGATTTCCCTGGAAGGTTTTTTTTGAGAAGTAAAGTCAAATTCCACCAAATTTCGAAAAATTAAAACACTCTAACAGGTTGATCAGGTGAGATTTGTCCCCGGCACCCCATGCTTGTCTTACTGTCACGCATAACACATGTCACAATTTGAGAGTGTGATTGTGTATAGTTTTACGCCGCCATTATTCCAGCTATATGGCGGCGATGTGTAAATAATCGAGTGTGTACCAGACAATCCAGTGATCAACAGCATGAGCATTGATCTATGCAGTTGAGTACCGATGACATGTGTTAATCAAGTCAGCGAGCCTGACGACGAGCATAGGTAACTGAAGGCCAATATTCTAGCCCGGACCCTCACGGGTCCACAACTGGTGACTTGATGTGTGACTTCATCGGTCATTGATTTGCCTGGCCAGACATAGAGCACATGACCTTGTTGGATATTGACGTTATTCGATACCACACTAGGTCCTGTGATGAATGCGTGATTGTTTGCGACTGGCATCGGGTGAAATATCATTGTTTCAAGGTGGCTTGATGCTAACAGTCGCCGAGAGCTCCAGCCTGTAGGTGCGTGCCGTGTTATTACAACCGTACAGACGGCTATGAGACACAACTGGAGGCTGGGGTCTTTCTGTCTGTTTGTGGTGGTATTTCACAGCTTGCTACAGATACTGACATTGCGTCAAGAATCACTACCCAGCGTGACACGAGATCATGTGTGTGTCGTAATATGTGCCAGTGTGTGGCAATAGAATGTCCTTCTGAGTGTTCATCACAACGCATCGGTTGAACACGTCAAATGTACGGAAACCCATCAGGGACATATCCTATGAGGATGAAAAATCCACTTTCTGGACAGCGAAGTTATAGGAGAATAATCGGCCGAGTTAAAATGTAAATGGTGTGGATGATTTTTAACGGATGCAAACGCCTCAGATCACCACTTGTGATGTTGATGTCTAGTGTCCACACAGATCGATAATGGTAGGGTTTATGCCAGTGCTCCGTTTGATTAGCTGTTTATGAAATCAGATCAGATCCCGGGAGGAACATTTCCACCTATTTCATTAGTAGACAAAAGTGAAGAGAATACGAGACAGATAAGTCTGTCCGGGAATGCATATTTAGGTTTACATCGAGGGCAATCTATACACAGGGACACCAAGAGCGAAACCAGGGCAACATTTAGTGTATGTCTTATTGGAATATCATGATCGGCATAGTTTTATGAAAAACGATTTGCCGATAGTGTTTAGCAGCAATATTGACGTTGATCAATGTACATTATTAGAGGAGAATAAGATGTTTTCTGAACGGCTCCCGTCGGTGAGTTCTGAAACTATTTGGAGAGTTGCACATTGTTCAAAGACATGACCGTACGCGCTCAACAGGAAATCTGAATCAGTACATCACGCATATATTTATGTCAACGCTGTCCTGATCGGATAAAGAAGTTCAGTTACTGTTCCGAGGGGATGTCAATACGTTTTGAGTCTTGAGCATTTTTCATACCCAGGTGTCACAGCCTATCGTACGACATTGAACCCTGGGGTGTAGCTGATGTGATATCTAAGTTTTGGTATCCTACTCTGAGAAGTTACTGAACAGCTCACATTGACAGAAAGAGACCCCCCTCACGGCAGTGAAAATTAATAAAATTGAGTATAGAGCAGTAATTAAGTTTTTAGTTCTTGAAAGAAACTTGGCGAAGAACATTGGAGAAAGGCTTTCAGCAGTTTATGGGAAGTCTTCCCCTTCATCTGCTACCATCAAACGATGGGTCAATGAATTTAAGCATGATACAGAGAGTCTTGAAGATGACCCCCGTCCAGGTCGCCCAACAACAAGCACTAGTCAGGAAAACATTGACAGAGTGCAGAGACTTGTGCTGGAAAATCGTCGAATCACACTGCACGAGTTACGCTCGTAGAGGGGACCACAGGCATTTCACACGGATCCATCGAGACAATTCTTCATGAACATCTCGTCATGTCTAAGGTGTGCGCAAGATGGGTGCCAAGAATGCTTACAGATGAAATGAAGCAAACAAGGGTCACCATAAGCAACTCCATGCTAACCAGATACAACCAAAATCCAGAAGATTTTCACTTTAGGCTAGTAACCTGTGATGAAACCTGGATCCACCACTATGATCCTGAGAGCAAACAAGAATCCATGGAATGGAAACATGTCACTTCTCCCAGGACCAAAAGGTTCAAAGCCTCCAGAGCAGTGCAGAAGGTATTGGCGACAGTCTTCTGGGATAGCAAAGGCGTCATCCACATAGATTACTTACCAAAAGGAAGAACAATGAATGGGGAATATTACGCTAACTTGTTGAGGCAAGTGCGACAGTCAATCAAGGAGATCAGGCAAGATCAGACGTGGTATTCTTCTACATCAAGGCAATGCTCCAGTACACAGCGCTCGCGTTGCAGCCGCTGCTGTCCAGGAATGCGGGTACGAAATCTTGCCGCATCCCCCCTTCTCTCCAGACCTGGCACCAAGTGATTACCATCCGTTCCCAAAATCCCCAAAACACTTTGCGTGGTCGTAGATTTCAGGATGAAAATGAGCTTATTGCTGCTACTGAGGCTTGGTTTGAGGACCAAAAGGGCGCCTTCTACAGAGATGGCATCAGCGTCTGGCAGAAAAGATGGAACAAGTGTCTTGACTCATGTTGAAAAATAAATGTGGTTCATACCAATATTTTGTGTTTTTCTATGCAAGACTCAAAACTTATTGACACCCCCTCGTATGTGGTCTCTCTCAGTGGTGGACCGGAAGCAAAAGCGATATCTGCCATGTCGTCTACAAAACGGTAATGACGTAACGCAGAAGCATCTTCAAGTACATTATCAATAAATTCTTAACACAGTACTCTTGTTGGTTTGACAGTAGGATCCATCATCACAGGATATCCAACTCAAGAAGTTTATTCTCATTTCTTTGGCGTGAAAGAGACGAAAGCATCTAAATGTCAACGATTGCAACCGAGAACACACAAAGATGGAACTCTTTAAACTCGTGGCATTATATTAACTCATTACGGCCCAGCGCCCATATGTAAAGGGTTAAGGTCAGTGAGGGTGTTGGACGTCAAAATAGAATTCATGTTTGACTGTAAAATAATCGATATTCCGAATTTCAGAATAAGGTGTTATGTAAGCGTGTTCTTGAACTAAGATGACTTTTCATTATTGTTTATGCTGTTAATTGTGATGCTATTTAAAATATTCCTATTTACAATATTTACTAAAATTCACATGTTAGAAAAGAAAAGGGACTCTGACAACCTCTAGAATAAGAGAATGGATGATTCAGCGAGTTTTAATCCGCTTATAGCAATATTCCAGCAATATAACGGTTGTCATTGGTTACTCTTAGAATAAGTGCACATTTTGTCAAAAGTATTAACACAGTCAAATGAATATAGTATTATCATCATGCATGCATGAACATATAATGTAGTAATGGTCATAGTTTCAGGACAGTATAATTAGCAAGAAAGCCACGTCATTTTAAGGTTGCAGATATAACACTTGTCAGTCATATGTGAGGTACTGCACTTGCCAACTGATAGCATTCGTGCGAAAGTTGCGGATAGATAATGACATGACCATTGGCGCCAATTGCATTCTTACTTCATATGTTTGTACATGCTAAGGCTCAGAAATGTGTGCTAGAATTGGCAAAACAACCACAACAAAAATGAGAGCTGTTAAGTTGAGGTATATCGATGACTTTGGTTATATACTTGCGTATATTCCATATGTATGTGTTGGTGACGGTTGTTTTCGGTTGAACTGGGGGAACTGCATTTGTATAATGTGTGAAACCCATCTCTTGTGCCCCCGAATATTGCCCAAACCAAACTCACACACTCACTCGTTCACTCGCTGAATATGCTACAGCTTGATATGGAAATACCGTAGATTATTCTTTATTATACCTCACTTCGACACAGAAATGTCCAAGTGCCAGTTACGTAAATGTTTGTTTGCCTTCCCCTTGTAAATATTCAGGACTTCTGTACATGTCTACACTTCACAAATATTCATTGACTGAAAGGAAGAAAGTACAAACGATACGTCTCTGGTGTTCTGGCCTCATGTTCTCAATGTTTGTGACTTACTGTCACAATCAACACGCTTTTCAAAATATTCAGAAAATGAATCCAAAGGTGTGTGTGCTCTTTGTGTACGACAGTTTAGTCTTGTATCTTACTATTTAGTGTATCTATATCTATTTCAAACGTAATATAGCGCCAACTGAGATATAATTCCCTATTTTGACTTTGGTTGTATATTTCCTATACTTCATGTGTATGTGAAGGGGGTGGTTATTTTCGGTTGAACAGCAGAAACCCATCTTTAGCCATCCATCACCTGTCATAATTATTTGATTGCCACGAATACGTTTATAATGAACCGATCGATGTTACGAACTGTCCCTTTGATCCTCACCTAATGCTGTAGTCGAATATGTGACTTTTGAGTGGTCCTCTTTATGGTCCCTTTGATTTCGTAATGACCGGAGTTTATTGCATCCGAAACACTAGGTATGACCACAGCAGTACGTACAATAAACTATGCTCTAAGCTGGGATATTTTTATAGTTAAGGGAACGGTTGATTTAGGAGATAAACATCATGTGTTGGCCTCTTTCCGGGTGTTATTGAGTATTTGAAGCACGGGAATGCATTTGGAACCGACAGAGTCAGCCGGAGGTTTCAAATGAAACATTCTCGTGCTTCAAATACTCAATAACACCCGGAAATTGGCCAACACGTGATGTTTATCGACATTGTAAACACAAATGTAAACCAAAGGGTTAAAACTTTTTTGCCTGCACTCGTTTACATCGAGTACGGGTACAGCAGTGAAGTGTCATCAGCAGGCCGTTTCAGCTTGTTCCCATGGTAACGTCTGGAGTCGTTCATTTGTGACGTCATTCTGACTTTACGTCTAAGCATGATTTGAATAACGTCACCACTGTTGATGACTCAACAAGACAATTGTTTGCGAAGTCAATACGCAGTGAATAGTCTTGCAGTTTCCGGGAATCTAATACCATTTGATCATGTTTTCCAACCAATCAGATTACAGAACACAGTGACTTTTGGTTTACAATTAGGAGATAAACATCATGTGTTGGCCAATTTCCGGGTGTTATTGAGTATTTGAAGCACGGGAATGCATTTGGAACCGACGGCGTCAACTAAATACCTAATCGTTCGCAAAACTTTGACAATCCTAACGCACATACTCACGTAATATCCTTAACTCTTGATTTGATGGTAACCCACATTTCGTAACAGCTCTACGCATAGTTTACGACATACACGTACACAACCATTACACTTTACCTTTCGCAAAGCTTAGACGGTCGTAACGCACAGACTCTTACATTACACTTCAAGCTTAGATAAATAACCCTCGTAACTCCTCAAAACAATCTTAAACTTTATGATATAATTGCCTTGAGGAACACGGCCAAACAGTTTTTCACATTCAGCTTAAGAATGCGCCCTTCGAACAGATTTTCAAGAGGTAATTCCTGCTAGTTTATGCAGCTCCTGTCTGACGGAGTTCAACTTGAGCTACAGTGAGCCTGACATCCGATCCCGGCAACGTTAGTCCAGAGAGATAACATGCACACATCACAACCACTTCCTCAAAATAACACTAGTCAGTAATCGATACCTCTGTGCTTTGTTTTAATAATACCCAAACAAACGCTATATGGTGATATTCCTTTCTAAACAAGAAACAACACGTGATGCCACGTGCCATCACTCATCACGACCACGTATTTCAGGTCTGGAGCCAACATGGACAAGAAACTGATGGAAAACAGCCGTTCCCTCCCAGAACAATGGTCAGCGTTGAGGAACCAATGGTCGCCAAGGCGTTGATGATCACGAACGTGACGTGCTTGCAAACAACCGCCCTCCTAACTCTGGGTTCCATCTCTCTATATTAAAGAGAGGAGAGCAATCAGAGGCACGTATTAGAAAGGGTGTGTTCCAATTACAAGCTCGTCAAGAAAATAATTTAGTTTTCTGAAGAAGGTGTCCCAAAATACACCCTGAGGCTGACAGTGCGACAGGTCCTTACTACCATCAAACGTAATTGTCCACTTCGAACGGGAGTCCGTCAAGAAGTCGCCTCCGTCGATATCATTGCTGTAATCCTCACATTTTTTCACTCCGAACGGAGTGAGTGGGTGTGGTTTTACGTCGTTTTACCAGCATTCCAATGATATCCCTTTCAGGGGACTTTGTGCCTTGTAGAGTGGCCTAGTGGTTAATGCGTTCGCTTGGGTTCGGTTGCCTACATGGGTACAATGTCTGAAACCCATTTGTGATGTCCCCCGTCGTGATATTGCTGGAATATTGCTAAAAGCGGCGTAAAACCAAACGAGTTATTTGTGCTACACGTTGATATTGAAATCCCCTATCCCAATCCTATCTGTCCTGGACTTCTACACCGAAATGTCCAAGTGCCAGTTACATAAATGTCTGTTTACGTTCTCCTTGTAAATATTCAGTTCTCAGACTGACACATGTAGGTCTTCACAGGAAATCACTGAATACAGAGAAAGGAAGTACAAACGACACGACTTTTGAAGTGTTTTGGCAACATGATCACAATGCATTTGACTTGTAAGTCACAATCAGACCGGTTTTCAAAATATTGACTTTCTTTTTCAGAAAATTAACACAAAAGTGTGTAGTCTTTTGTACGCAAGTATAGTATTGTATCCTGAATTTGAGTGTATTTAGGTAGTGAGTCATCAATGACATGCTTCATTTCTAAGGTGTACTTCACAAATAGTACGTGGGGTTAATGTCAATCAGCAGAAGGGTGGTTTATCCCCAAAAGGTGCTTCACGTCTTGCGTAGAATGTGTTTATTTTGTGTCAGCTTTCGTATTAATATGAGAAAGATTTATTATTATTGATATGCAACCTCAAACAATAAACGTATGTAATACACACACACGCATATATTCTAACCATCCATGTAGTATTTGTTATATCTCACGACGTATTATTGATATTGTATGTAGCATGACATCAGTTGCAAGTGGTATATCCAACGTAACGCCCTTCATGTTTTATATCCTATATATCATGTGCTATAACACATTATGCGTCATATCCTACATAGCATATGATATATCATGTGTTATATCCAACATACCATGTGCTTTATCCTATGCAGTATGTTTGATAAGCCATACGTTATCCTCCGTATCATACGTAATAACGCACGTACGTGTCTGTTGATTACGCCATCTGTTGATGCCTATACCTTGTGTTTTATATCATTCATTTATCGAAACTGTATATTCTGTGCCTTATGTACCCTTCTATTCCCTCGTGTAATTCTTAGGACTGTCAGTTTTTCGAAATGCCTCATGTAATGTTATTTATCTGAGACTCTCAGTTCCAGTATGAAGTGGCAATATATGTTTCTTACAGCCCGATCATGATCAGTCTGTGGTAATGACAAGCAGTGAATGTTTCTTTGTTGTTTACTACTGCTGTGAAGTGTCAGAGTGTCTCCACACCACGACAACAAACAGATGTATTTACAGAAGGGCTACGTTCTCTAGCACAATATTCTCGAGAAAACACAAAAATACATCAAATGTGATGACTAGCGCCTTAGAGAATATCTACTCTGCAGGTATACAAACATTGTGTAGCTTCTCTGGTTCAAGGCTTGTTTACACAGACATGAGTACGACATCAGCTGACACGTGGATGAGATGCTCATGTAAAAAGGGGTATATTTCTATAAACAGAGAAAAGGAAAAGAAATGGAACCTATATGTTAAAGCAGCACGTGTTTATTAATTACGAATATTAATCCTGCGATGCGAACTGCATGTTTCAAGGGTTTCGCACAAAGATTGTAAGTGCATACATGTTCTACGTGTGAGGCGTTCTCTGGGCGTAGTGCTTTCCGGGTGTAGTGTGGTGTAGGTGTAGGTGTAGAGTTCCCCCGGGTTAGTGTAGGGCAGGTGTAGAGCTCCCCAGGTGTAGATACCCCTAGGTGTAGAGGTCCCCAGGTGTAGAGTTCCTAAGGTGTAGGTGTAGAGTTCTCTAGGTGTAGTGAAGGGCAGGTGTAGAGTTCCCCAGGTGTAGTGTGGGGCAGGTGTAGACTTCCCCGGGTGTAGTGAGGGGTAGGTGTAGATAGAAGTCACCAAGTGTAGTCTGGGGCAGGTGTAGAGTTCCCAAAGTGTAGTATGGTTC
Organism: Haliotis asinina; assembly: GCF_037392515.1. Classification (NCBI taxonomy): domain Eukaryota; kingdom Metazoa; phylum Mollusca; class Gastropoda; order Lepetellida; family Haliotidae; genus Haliotis; species Haliotis asinina. The sequence goes on from NC_090280.1 coordinate 96,867,845, forward strand.
AGTTGTAGAGTTTCCAAGGTGTAGTGTAGGGCAGGTGTAGAGCTCCCGAGATGTAGTAAGGTGTAGTGTTCCACATGTATAACTTTCCCAGGTGTAGATTTTCCAGGTGTACTGTTCTCAAGGTGTAGTGTTCTCCTTGGTCTCGAACTACAAAGCGTTCGTAGAAGTACGACCATAGAGCTCCGACAAGTCGTAAGGGTTGTGGAGCCCCCCAGGTGTAGTGTTCTCCCGGTATGGAGTTTATCACACCTGCTATTCTTCAGGTGTCGCCATATGTAGCTTCCTCTTGGTGTAGTGTTTCCGGAATAGTGTGTGGTCGGTTCTCCGGCTTGCACTGTCAAGGTGTAGAGATTTCACGTGCCATGTACTCCACGTGTAGCTTTCTCCAGTTGTCATGTTTTCGAGTTCTTTTGTTCACTGATTATGGTGTTCTCCTCCAAGTGAGTTTCATGTGATGCCTTCTACTACTACAGTAGTATGCAGAAGTGTATCAAATGATCACTTGGTCACTTCTAGCAGCAAGATGCCAATCCTGTGTGTGACACTGAGACCGTAGGAAGACTGGCATCACAAAACGGCACCCTTCTATATTTGTTTTCTGTACAAGAGTACAACTTTAAATATCATTTATTGACTGCTTGTTAATAATGACACACTAAGACCAATCTTGACACCGCCATTCTACCAGCCACCCCTCCAAACTTTTCTCTCTATCACCCACCCCTTCACAAATTTACCGCTCCACAGACAAATATCAGATATACTGGCAGTCTGTCGACAAACAAACCTAGTTCCAGTATTCTGCGTGCCGACTTGTTCAACTCGTTATTAACGACAGTGATAATATAGATTATCGTCGTCTGTGTTGTTGTTACCGTAGTCTGAATGAACGACAAATTACATCTGCATTTCTGGACATCCGTATTGTTGACACGTGCTAGCCATGACTGCGCTCAGGATTAAAGATCAATTAAACTCATCAGAGGTCAGTAGTGATCTACAGAGGGCACCTTGCGCTGGACACGCGAGGGACCGTCTCACAAGTGTTTTGTGATTGTTGTTTGTTTTTTTTGTTTGTTTGTTTGTTTTTGTTTTTTTAAGTGTGTGTTTAAAAATTCAATTTCTTTTTTTTTCAGCTATGATGCACACTGCCCTGCTTCTGCAGGCAGCCAAGTGTTCTAAAGGCTGTGAAGAGTTACGCCCCTTGGACCCGCCAGAAACCCAGTTCGAATCCAGGTTCGTTCTAATTATGTATGTATGTATGTATGTATGTTATATGCGACAAATAAATATTTGAATTCCTATTGACATGAAATCGTGACTGTAGCATTATTTTGTGGTGTGTTCCATGAACTGCTCTATGCTCATGCTGTTAGCCACTGGATTGTCTGGTTCCGACACGATTATTGCCACAGACCGGTGTCATACAGCTGGAATATTGCTGTGTGCGGCGTTAAACAACACACCAAACAACCAACCATCAGAGTTGCGTCCTTAAGCCTGTCTGGATCCTATGATCGTACGTACAAGTAGAACCAGGGTAAATATGTACACACGTGGATCTAAAGAAGCATTACGTAATTCTAAATAGGTGAGCCAGTAGTTTCGCTAACTATAGAATTCGGCTTATCAAGTGTGAATCTCAGGGTACGGATGATTTGCTCTCAAATTCATATGAAACGTGAAGCTAGGAGAACACAGGAACCAATCTGTAGAAGCGTATATCGCATCTCAGTACACCTGTATTGATGGGTGACCTTGTGGCAAAAACGTTCGCTCGTCACTCCGAAAACCCAGGTTCCCTTCCCTACATGGGCATAATGTGTGAAGCCCATTTCTGGCAGACCCAGTCATACTGCTGGAATATTGCTAAAAGCGGCGTAAAGCCGAACTCACTCACTCACTGACATTTGCTACAGCGTTGTTCATGTTTACAAGTGTCAGAGCATTCTTCATCATACAGTCACCGTCTCCTCCTTCGGCAACCTTTTAGTGTTTATCCAAGAAGAACTCGCAGAAGCTGCAGGTCGGAATAAACAGATGGGTATACAAGACTCAGGTCCTTCACACAAACACATACTGGAGAAAATAGCAATATTGCTGATGATTCGACCCCTAGGTCACCTTGCCGTTCGTGCAACATCCCAGGCCGTAGATCAGCCAGTGGTCAAGGTCTGAGCGTTCTGTGAAGGCGTATCCCTTGTCCATCAGCACCCAAGCTATGATATATTGACACACTTTATTTAAGGCTGAGATATATGAACATGTCTATCCTGAACACGTCTTACATTAGTTTTGTACACTGAACAGCCCAAACAGTTGTAAATACGCGTTTTGTGTTTGAATTGAATCAGCTGAGGATACTCAAACCCGAAAAGAACTTCACAACAATGAGGATATGTTCACGCTTCACATCAATGAAATGTATAACTTCTGTCGCGTTCAAAAATTATTACTGAAAATGAACATATGCTTTGAAACTGAAATTTTTGAGTGTGCTCACATGTACCTCAATATATATGTATGACCGATCCTCACGTGTTTTGGTCAGGTTACCTACAACTACTTCAATATGCAGTACAACATTTCTAACATTTGTCGGTATTGTTATTGAACGGTAGAAAACAGTTGTTCGGGTACTCGATTCTCTCATTTTCCTTATCTCACCCAATTAGTTTAATGTTTCCGCTTCGTATTATGTCCAGGCGGTGGCGTAGCATTGTGGTCAAAGCCAGCATGGTATTGCTGGAATGTTGCTAAATATCACTCTCACACATTATGACATGCTTGTAAAGTTTCCATAGGAACCAAACAGTTACTCATTTCTTTCTCTTGCAGTCAACCACCGTAATGATTGGAGTGATGACTGTCACAGACGTTTTAACCCCACGAGATCAGATGTTTTACTGAGAAATCTGAAAACATAATCAAGACGAACAGAAATTCGAGCCTATGCACTAAGGTTCCTGGTACACCCAAGGGAGTCTACTCTTCACGGCGAATTATGCCATATGGCAAAAGTGCGCGTATGCACGTGCGGGGTGTGAGTGTGTGTGTTTATGGGTGCAAGTGTGTGCGCATGCATTTATGTTACACACTTCTTCTTCAACAACGTGCATGCACTACAGGGAAATGCAGCAACCCATATGTCAAGGCTGTTCTGGTAACCAGGCACCGAATCGCCACTCCGCACTACCTGCACCGCTGTCATGTGACCAGCTACACCAATCATCAACCTGCTATTACCTGTCTGAAAGCGCTGGGTACCTGTCAACACGGGATGCTGGTAATAGGTAATGTCCATGGGCTGATGCTGATAACGATGTATACAATACCTCGCCGAGCATGGCTCATTCCACGGGCTGATATCCTCCAGCTCGGTGTATTATGGCCGTCAACGGATGACATTTAATATAAAAGGTAATAATATAATGTGGATAAATGCATCCCATCACGAAGTTAATCAGCAATATATATACATTTCCAATTCGGTGCCACATTTAGACTAATAACATAGACATGAAGTCTGTCTGGGGGATTTGTATATGACTGCTGTTGGGGACCTGCAATGAGGTATTCTTTGCGCTGCTTTCTTTACAGTTTCTCCAACCAGCTGTCATCTCGAGAAAATCTCATGATAAAAGGTGCACTTACGTTAATTAATCTTTAGGAAAAAAATACATTCTGTCCTGTGATGTTGTAAATAGGAGTTGTATGATGTATACATTTATTTGTGATTTGTTTCCAGGGCGTGAAATCTACCTCATTATAAGGACGTCTTGTGTCATGTAGAGCTCCTTATTTATACTTGCTAAACTTGGACTACTTGTGACCAGTTTGACAACACGCACATACACGCGTATGCATTCAATATACTGACATACAAAAAAAAGTGCGCACCTATTGTTTTCGGAACATCTTTCAGGAGCAAGGTAAATAATTTACAAAAGCAATTTGATGTTTGTGGAAGTGGTGTCAAACATGACAGATATCCAAAACAATGATGTGCGTGGGATTTCAAGAAAATCATGATCGCACGTGCATGTTAAGCGCCAACAGTATAAAACACAGAAGGTTGAGACTGTAAGTCGTATACCTGTTAAAGGTATTCATCAAAAAGCCAAGATTATCAGCAGTTGATCGAGTGTGGACCAATGGAATGTCGCAGATAGGCGACCATATTGCAAGAACGTTTGGCAGCTGCACGGGGCGGACGGACAGACTGGCCAGACATCTGACAATCTCAGAACCAGAAGCCCGAGAGAGACGCCAGGCAAGATGAATATCACCTGCGCCACTTGATTGTCACAGTGACGTCATCAACGTTACCAACGTTCGGTCACAGCGTCAGCAGGAACACAGTCGGCGTCAGCGTGTATCGACCATTTCACTCTTCCGTCAAAACCGATTACTTCAGCTACGTTGGACAATGAGTGAGTGAGCGAGTGTTATTTTAAGCCGCTTTCAACAATATTTCAGCAAAATATCACGCGGGGGACATTAAAATGACCTTCAAACATTTCACTCATGTGGGAAAAATCGAAAAAGGGGGCCTTCAGCGTGATGAGCAAACGCATTAACCACTTTCTTTTGTACGTCAGTTTAGACGTAGAAATGACAGTCCCGTGTCGGTTTGCTCTTGCTACTAATACCCTGGTGCCTAAAATCTGGCTAACAGATAAATTGTATTTATAACAAGGGTGGCAGTTTCACGCAAAGGCAATAACCTTGACTGTGACGTCAGAATGCAAAAGGTACAATGGAACAGAAACTTTTACATTCAGTTTTGAATTATACGTATGCTCAGTGGATTGCGGTTATAACAAACTCGAAGGAGCATGAATTTATCCTCGATATAAATAGGTCGGGATTCGACTAAAATTTGTTAAAAGGGACCGGGAGATAAAAAAAATGCCAGTTCCATATATCCGTCAGTTCGTTATAAACGTCTCTGTTATAATCGTAGTTTTCTGAATAAATGATTCCACTAACATTACAATGTTAATATAAAGAGGTCCTTAACTTCTCTTGAGTGGTGTAACTTAAGTACTCTAACAATACTTTCAGTCAAATCTTACACGCGACTGCCTTGTGTCACTTATTATCTGGATTATGATTCGAACCTTCCCACAGTGCCTGCCTGTGTAACTGTGACCTTGTAAAGCTAAACCAACACGTCATGTCTTCATGTAAATCAATTAAAGTATAAATAGTTTCATAAAGTTTCGTTTCAAAGTGCGCCTTTGAACTTGAGATAATACATATTGTAAAACCATATGGTTACCTAGCAACACATGCAATTTATTGAATCATTCGCGATTAGATTATAACGGGCAGCTATTTCAAGTTGAAACTTAAACAATCGTTACTATCGCTGGTGATTTCGCTGACGGCAAGATGGCAGGGATTCTTTTATGTTTTCAATTTTCTCAAACGAGATGTTGAGCTGAAGCATTAGGTTACACTTTCATTTCCAGAGAGTGTTTTTTTTTACTTAAATTGTGTTCCCTCACATTGCCCCCGAACTGCTCGGGGATATCCATCTCCCCACTGTTTCACAACGACAGTGTCTATTGTTACCAAATCAGGTTTGTTGGCACTTTCTGTAGTTTATGCTGGTGTGCTCAGCTTTCTTCTTTGATGATGAATCATATACTATGAGATAAAGTTGATATTTTTTTATGTTTTTCGATTTTAAAGCAAACAGTGATCTGGTGCTCTCGTTAATTCACGCCTACAGGCATACATGCATACACGCACACGCGCATGCACAGTTCTTTGCTTGTTGGCAGACAAAACATCATGACCTTTCACAGAACTTTGTCTAGTACCTATCACATGCAGTCTTTCTTTACGTCATAGTTCCAGAAAACACCGTATTGTCTTGTGGTTTGTCTTGGTAATAGCGTTAAGTGAAACCTTTATTTGGTAAATATTACACATGAGAATACAGTGGCGGATCCAAGTGTGCGTGTGCGTGCGTGTTGGGGCATAGGGGGAAGAGTTCGACCCCCGACCCACCCTTGGCAAGAATACACCGGACCATTATTCGCAGAAAAGGACTTAGTCTGTGAAGGTATATATATCTCGTTGAAATGAACAACTAAATGTACTTTGGAAAGGCACCCAAATGTGATGGCAGATTCACAGCCTGAACTTGAGGAAAATACACACTTGCTTCATATACGGTTGGTTGTTCGTCTAACGTCTCACTCAGAGTTATTCCAGTTGCATGGCATCAGCCTATAAGTAATCGAGTCTGTGATCAACAGCATGAGCATCGATCAACGTAAATGGGATGCGATGGCATGTATCAACCAAGTCAACGAGTCTGAATCGCCTCTCGACATGTGTGGGTTGTTAAGGGTGTCTGAGAAAGACTTCATTTTTCTGCATGCGTTGCGCGACTTAGGCTTACAACAACTGAGGCGTCTCCGGAAAGGAGTGAGGGGGTGCAAGCAAGCAAAGATCTGTGCATGCGCGTGTGCGTGTATGCATGTATGCCTGTAGGCGTGAATGCACGAGAGCATCAGATCACTGTTTGTTTTAAAATCGAAAAATATAAAAAAAACATAAACTTTATCTCATAGTATATGATTCATCATCAAAGAAGAAAGCTGAGCACACCAACATAAACTACAGAAAGTGCCAACAAACCTGATTTGGTAACAATAGACACTGTCGTTGTGAAACAGTGGGGAGATGGATATCCCCGAGCAGTTCGGGGGCAATGTGAGGGAACACAATTTAAGTCAAAAACTCTCTCTGGAAATGAAAGTGTAACCTAATGCTTCAGCTCAACATCTCGTTTGAGAAAATTGAAAATTTGAAAGGCTGGGACATTAATTGTGGCCCTGATGGTAGAACTGTTTGTCGTTATTTCTTAGTAAAAGTGACAATTGTTGAATACCGATTATCTCCGATTGTTGAAGTCACGTCATTTGTCCATTCATCTCCTAAATAGCAAACGTATTGGACTGCTGTGTCAATGTGACAGAGTGAATTTCAATGTTCTTTCAGAACTGACGAAAGACGGAGGATCACAAGGCCTACAGAAGTGGCATATCGCCGACAGTGAGCTGCTCTGAAGTCAGTAGTAAGGAAACGACGTCATTAGGAATGAGTGAGTGAAGATTTTAACTCCATTCCAGTAATATCCAATATCCATGAAAAATGTGATTCACGCACATATTGTGCCCATGTCAGAAATCAAACTCGGTTCTTCGGCGTTACGAGAGAACGCTTTACCCAATAGGGTACCCCACCCCCCTCGTCATTGAGGTATGTATATTTATCACGCTACAAACAGAATCACAGAGCACGATGCGATGTCAGTTGATAACGCATCAACGAGACGAACGTGAACGCACACGAACTTTCTTAAACCCGGATTAAGAATATATATAAACCCGGGAAGCGGAAGATAGAATCAATGTGTTGTGTCCATCTCATTGTACGTCCCTTGTAGTTCTGGAAACACCAAGTGGAGATAGTGACCGAACCTAGTGGTTAAAGTGTTCGCTCGTCACGCCGAAGACACAGGTTCAGTTTACCACATGCGTACATTGTGTGAAGCCGAAAAGTCGCGTAAAACTCACTCACTCATGTCACGGTGTGTCATCATAAACAGGGCGAAAGTGAGCTAATGTTTACCATTTTGTTTTTACACTAGAAACACTGGCGTTTTGGTTTAGATTCCCAATGCCAAACCCACTATCGATGGCATAAGGTCATACCAAACACGTGCAATTCTGTGACGTCGTAGACGAAAGGGTCGCCTCTCCAACGGCAACTCGCCTTCAAAATTCCTTGATCCGCCCATGGAACATGTCTAATAAAGTCTATCTCTGCAAGTGTCGATATACGGCAAGGTCAAAGTGTCTGTACGCGGCAACCTTCAAACAGAGATACAGGTGTGTCCCAGAATAGTACATTTATTTGGTGACCTGCCTAATTTATTCCAATGTAACGGTATTATGGCCTAAAGACTTTAAATTCCGAGCCTACTCATAGTTTGCTATAGAAGCCCGTGGATGTTTGCAGTGCACCTGCAACACAACAAGTAATGTAAGAAAAGCATCAGTTTTTGTGTTGATGAGAGCATATTGTACATACACATATGCCCCGTAGAAAGCAGATCTACACGTTACGTTTCGATATCGTGGTCTGGAACAAACGCAGCAGGTCGGATTTGCGTCATAACTTGAAACTGTTGTGAGTGTGTTGGTGTGTTTACGCCACTTCAGCAATGTTCCAGCTATATAGCGGCGGTCTGTACATAATCATATCTGGAACAGACAATTCAGTGATCAACAGCAAGAGCATCGATCTGTGCAATCTAGAACGGATAAGATGTGTCAACCAAGTCCGCGAGCCTGACCATTCGATCGCGTTAGTCGCCTCTTACGACAAGCATGGGTTACTGAAGATCAATTCTACCCCGGATCTTCAAGGATACGACAAGCATGGGTTACCGCAGATCAGTTCTCACCCGGATTGTGACGGGTATCCAGCAATACAATACAAGGACACCAAGGTTGTGTTAATCGTACCCATGTAGAGAATCCAACCCGGTGTACCGTAACGAGGGAGTGCTGTTACCACCAGGCTACATCTACTCAGAAGGTTTTGTGACCTCGATAAGACATGGAAATTTGATTCTTGAGATACGGAATAATTGTTTTTCCTTGAGAAAACAGAATCACCATAACTGTTTTTCACAAGGTGAAGTTTTTTGCTCTTACTTATGGTGCCTATTCATACTGATTGTTCTATCTTCGATTCCTCACATGGCTACAACGTATGAAGCCCCTTTCTGGTGCACCCTGGTCCGTGATACTGCTGGAATATTTGCTAAACGCGGCGTAAAACCATACTTACTCCCTCACTCACTCACTGACATGGATTAAGCCATACATATAAACAACATGAATTAATACTCCGGTGAGACAGATCGTTTTGGATGGCTGACTGTCACTGTACAGTTACTGTACAATGGCGATTTACAATGGTATCAGTTCCTTAAAGATAATGGCAATAAGGTGAGGTAGATGCACATATCACGGCTACTAGATAGTAACCCCATAGAATTAAATGATCTTTGGGAATATGGTTGTTCTGAATCGGTTGCTGCGACACACGGACATCACAATGAAATCGTTAATGGAGGATGCTGTAGAATCATCATAATTTGAAGATAGGGAAGTTTGTGTGATGTGATACGTACCTTATCTTCCCTTAACATCACCAGTGTTAACATCACCAGTGTTAACATCACCAGTGTTAACATCACCAGTGTACGCCATATGCAGCACGTGGAATTGTAATCAGCATGAGCTCATCAGTATGCTTCGATTTGCAGGGCACCCGACGTTGATTAGTTTAAAATTCAGAATCATTAGAAATCTCTACATCTCTCGTGAGCTACAATACTGATAGCCTGTCTCACTGTCCCCGAACTACATTATTTTCCGTTCCGCTCAGACTTTTCTGAAATGCTGAATGCCTGAGTGTATGAAGCAAGCCTAGATTTCCTCAAGTTCAGGCCGAATCTCAGTTCTCACTTGGGCTCTTTTGAAATTTAATGGAATTGCTTGCTGATACCAACATTATATATATTCAGTGACTTAGAATCATTTCGCAAAAGCATGTTTATTATTGTCTACTTCAAGGCGAGTTGCCGTTGGTGAGGGAACAGGCGACCCTTTCGTCTGAGACGTCACAGAATTGCTCGTGTTTGGTATGACCTTATGCCATCGATAGTGGGTTTGGCATTGGGGATCTAAACCAAGATGCCAATGTTTCTAGAGTAAAAACAAAATGGTAAACATTAGCTCACTTTCGCCCTGTTTATGATGACACACCGTGACATGAGTGAGTGAGTTTTACGCGACTTTTCGGCTTACCACAATGTACCCATGCGGTAAACTGAACCCGTGTCTTCGGCGTGACGAGCGAACGCTTTAACCACTAGGCTCGGTCATGTACTCCACTTGGTGTTTCCAGAACTACAAGGGACGTACAATGAGATGGACACAACACATTGATTCTATCTTCCGCTTCCCGGGTTTATATAATTTATATTCTTAATCCGGATGTAAGAACGTGCGTGTGCGTTCACGTTCGTCTCGCTGATGAGTTATCAATTGACATCGCATCGTGCTCTGTGATTCTGTTTGTAGCGTGATAAATATACATACCCCAATGACGAGGGCGGTAGGTAGCCTATTGGGTAAAGCGTTCTCTCGTAACGCCGAAGAACCGAGTTTGATTTCTGACATGGGCACAATATGTGCGTGAATCACATTTTTCATGGATATTGGATATTACTGGAATGGAGTTAAAAACTTCACTCACTCATTCCTAATGACGTCGTTTCCTTACTACTGACTTCAGAGCAGCTCACTGTCGGCGATATGCCACTTCTGTAGGCCTTGTGATCCTCCGTCTTTCGTCAGTTCTGAAAGAACATTGAAATTCACTCTGTCACATTGACACAGCAGTCCAATACGTTTGCTATTTAGGAGATGAATGGACAAATGACGTGACTTCAACAATCGGAGATAATCGGTATTCAACAATTGTCACTTTTACTAAGAAATAACGACAAACAGTTCTACTATCAGAGCCACAATTAATGTCCCAGCCTTTCATATTCCGATCGCATTTAGTTATTTATCAACAAAGTTTCTCTCACAGGATAACAAATCTACACGACTGCAATGCATTACCCGGATTTGATGTCTGATTCTACCATCTCCAAGGTGTGCAAATTCGGACATAGTTGTCAAACATATTGATCTATAGCTCTCTGATTAGCATTGCCAATTTGTCACTCACAGCTCATTTTCCGTCAGCAGCGAAAAGAGCTTTGGTCGATAGGCATTATGTGCGGAAACCACAACAGTGAGATCACAACACTTGGTTAATGATGATACGTGCACATAGCATAATAGGCCTTCCTTGGTCAGTGTGTACCTTAGTAACGTATATTTAGGCATTGTATGAGTGGCCGAACAGCAGGACCCGTGAACATCCGGGTTTAAGTTAATCTTCAGTAACCCATGGTTGTCGTAAAAGGCTACTAACGGGATCGGGTGCTCAGGCTTGTTGACTTGGTTGACACATGTCATCGGTTCCCAATTGCGCAGATCGATGTTCATACTATTGATCCTTGTCTGGTCCATACTCTATTATTTACAGATCGCCGCTATATAGCTGGAATTTTTATGAGTGCGGCGTAAAACTAAACTCACTCACTCTGAAGAGCAGAATATATACCAAAGTGGAAGTCGCAATGTTTCACAGTGCTGATTAACACGTGGTGTAAATACACAAAAATACACATGTCGGATGTGGAACTACAGGTTGAGTATTCCTCTCTAGACGGAACCAAATTCATAACATGGCCACGTGAAGAGCCGGAGTCGCCATTCGGTTCGTCCCGGACTTACTCGCGTGATCCCGAATGTAGTATATCATCGCCACGTTGTCCAACTCAAGTCGTCCGGACGTTTGTTTTTGAAGTGAGAGATTTGCAATATGATTAGTCGCTGTCGTCAGATTCATCACTAGAGAGGGGTATGGCATCAATAGAGTATAATATCCCATCAATAAGCTAAATTTAATAAATGTAAAAATATCATTTACCAGACAGGCAGTATAGATTTCGTCTTCTAATTATTATAATAATCTATAATTTGAAGCGACACGATGACCCAAATATTGATTGAGATTTTTTATCTGAAAACCATCAGATTCTTCGAATCCATGCACACTGCACATTTTTAATTTGTACGTACGAAAATAGTATCAATAATATCATCACATGCCACTGCCCATATTAGATATTGAATAAAAGACACATATAGATAAATAGCCTCTTTCGTGACGGGTTCCCTTTGTCAGACTGGTTTTGCCTTGATGTGGCGTCGCAAGAAATATAGAATGACACAACGTGAATGAAATACGTGAACAAATCGATCATGTCGCCGTTGATGAGGAGGGATACTAAAGTAGCTTATGTCGGTTTTATGTATTGCGTTAGACGGTGATATATCATGACGTCATCGGAATAACACATTGTCTTGTGTTCGAACAAATATGCACACAATATGGGCATGTTTAATATGAACGCTTTCTGCTGCTGCATCGGTTTGACAGTGTGAATGCCATTTTTTCCAGGGTTGACGGAACACAGAAGACATCAGTGCCCCTTACATATCACAGCATAGTAAATTCCACCAACCTCGAAAGTAAGTAAACATCGTCATTAGGAGTGAGTGTATATAGTTTTACGCCGCGTTTAGCAATATTCCGGCAACATCACGACGGGGGACATGAGAAATGGTCTTCACATATTCTACCTTTGTTGGGAATCGAACTCGGTTCTTCGGCGTGATGTAGATATGCAGAAGATTCAAGTGCAATATATTGTACAATGAATTTATAGTCAACTAGGTTTAAGTTTCAAGTGTCTGGATTGAATCATCATACAGATTCAAGATTCAAGTTGTGCATATCACGCTTCTTCGTTACTACTTGATGCAGCATCTTCGATTATGCGCCCTATTATGTTAAACACCGTAGACACCTTCGTGAGCGAGGATTGATGTCGATAGTGACGCCATCACCTCAATTCTCCCATCTCCTCGTGACGGTGTGTGTCAACGTGTGTGTGTGCACGCGTGTTTTGTTTCTCACCTGGTTAACTGACATGCCTGCTTAGACGGCACGTAAACCTCACTCATGCCTCTAGGTAAACAACCTACCATACAACCGAAAAGTCGTTACGTGAGGTCTGTACTTAACACAAACTCCAAACGTCTGTAAGTCTCAGCTGGAATCCAGTCGTATCGAAGTAAAATCATCGAGTTCATCATCACGCTCCTTCAATCAATGATGTTGTTTTTCCTCTGAGCAGGTCCTTGGTCTTATGTTCTAAGATTCTTTCTGATGCGGCTTCTGTTTGTCGGCACCCCCCTCTGCCAACAGGTTTCGCCTAAATGGTAAAAATCGAAGACTTTTATCTATTTCGTTCCACATTAAGCTGCCATGTCTTGCACTAAAAACTCACCTTCAAAGGGTTTACCAAAATTCTCCCACGTGTTATCAACACATTATTACACAACTTGATCATAATTAACCTCGTTATACCGGGGAGTTTTTGTATCTTCTTGTTCAGGGTTCGGCGTGACTGACAGCTTGGATGAAGACATTCTATTACCGGAAGCCGGTTACAGTTCATCTCGCCTCAATCAGAATATCAAAGGACCTGCAAATGCCGATGCTATTGAAGTCTTGACAACAGAACAAATGAGCATGTTCCTGTTGGATGTAAGAAAATGGCAAGATATTACACACTCACACTCAGCTGACCTCAAACAGTATTTCTGATCATTGCTGAGGTGTCGTTGTTTTCTTTTGAATGTTGTCCTATTGCGGGAATATAGTTGATATTTGTTGCACATAAACCGCAGACTCCTCTAGTGAGTCTGACAAAGCCTAGCAGAAGGTCAGGTCAGATAACATTTGAGATTGACCAATCAGAACACAGTTGCCAAATCGTGAAAGTGGACATTCGCACATACCTTTTCAACTTTTACCCCGAAAAGGTTTGTACCCTAATGATTCCGAATGCTATTTTCCTACGGTCGCTCCCGGGTGATGCACAGGGAACACACAACAGTGTTGTAAACATTCGCTGAATGTAGTGTTTTTGTCATTATTCAAGGATGTCAGCTTGCAGAAATATTGGCAGATGGTAAGCATGTCGCCAGAAAGAGTTAAGCGTATATATTGCAGGTCAAATACCTGTGTTTTATGCGTTTTTTAGGGATGAGAAGGGGACTTTGTTAAGTCCAGCCAAACCCTGAACAGTAGCCTTTGTCTGATTTGTTAAATACGTTCGGCTGTCTCGTGTTTGATTGGACTGTCATAGATCGCTCAAGGTCTACCTGACGCGACCTCCTGCTAGCAGAGACTTACTCAAACCGCGTCGTTGTGGTGTCAGTGCTTCTCGGCATCTGGTGTTAATGGACATCTACCGGTTTTGAAAGGCTGGTATATTTATTAAGAGAAATGATCACTTTGCTATAAGTAGGTTTATTGAGGTTTCTTCAAAGATATCAAGAATGTTAACAAACTGCAACTCGTATTGAACCGCGCAGCGAAGAAGCGAAATAACCAAAGACACTGTTTCCCTTTGTTTATCTAAACAGTTATGCACTCACTACAATGCAACAAGAAGATGGAACAACAATCATTATCTATCAAAGTTTGTGTTCAAATAATTCTGCGATTTCCAGCTTCAAAGTTCAAAGACACATGCATTCAAGAGAATCGAGATGGGACATTGATCGATTGGTAGATGCAGAAAACACCTATTCAACAAACAGACAGACACATCAACCACGCATCCATCAATGACAAAAGTGAGAAACAATGCAGGTTTCTTATCCAAATCTTGAAACCAGATGAAAAACGAGACAAAAGCCCGAAAATAGAGGCCCACTGTAACACGAACTGTCATGGTGGGATCGTTATGTATACCAGAGAAAGGTGGGCACATACTCTATGTATATCTATCTTACATCTACATGCCCGGGCGTGTCTCTTCAACTAGCATCTCATAACTACATGCCAGCATAAGTATTCGTACGCCACACACAACAATAACCTTCACACTGACACAGTGTGTTACAGGTTATTATACACATCGGTTTAACAAGCACCTCAAGGCAGAATCATCAGACACCTGTGATTGGTTGATTTTGCGTAAGAACTTCCTGCTTTATATATATACATCCATCCAGTAATTAAAACTGACCATGAAATTTTCAATATCTAGTGATCCCTTTTTAACATGCTGACTTGTGTCGAATGTTTGCAGAGGTATTTTCACGTAGGTGATATTTGGTGCGGAACTTCGGTTTGTGTGTTTAGATCCCGGTACCCGGAAAAGAAATTGGTCAACATTGCCAAACGTCGTGTTTATATTGCATCTTGAAGGCCATGCTGTAAATACATGTGCATGTAATGGATGCTAATGGCCAGGTTATTTTTAAAGAAAATATAACGCTATTATGGAAGACTATGGGGAAACATTTGGTTTTGTGTAACTTCCAGACGCCGTGACACACTATCGGCCATCTTTGTCTCGTTTGGACCTGAGATAGCCGTTTTATGTCTGATAGTATCTATAACGCTTGGAAGAAGAATCTATGTCTGTTTCTGATTGTTCGCAATGGTCTAAGCTCTGGGCACTTCTGCTGAGTATGAAAAAGACGATCAAATATTTCAGAACGTCAGATTTACTTTACTGGTAGATACAAAGCATGAAATGAGCCAGCATTTACCGTGAACCGATTATTAGTCATTGATGAAAAGATAATGTGTTCTTAGAGAGACTGACAAAGAACTAGATCAAATTAACCTGTGAATATCTTAACGCCTTATACGCTTGGATGAACACAGAACGATAAAACCTACACACTAGCCTGAGGAAGGGACATGCTTTAAAAGGGATTGAAAGGAGAAAAGCATGCAATGCAAATGAGTATTGTTGAAATACATGACATTAAGACTGGATTGATGTTTAGAGAGCTGAGGTTATAATATAAAATGTTGAATATAAAATCATTGATAAAATGGTTAGATGTAGGCTAATTAATGAGATTGTATATGTCATCATAATAATGTTATGACACACTAATTTAAAAGATTCACACGTTTATTATATTTACAACAGTTGCTATATACAAAGTTGACTCTGCCACATAACGTACAGCAACAGGTGTACCACGCTGGATACCAACTGTTATACTCACATCGGTTATGTTCAACGATGGATATAAACCACGATATTGCCATCAGTTATGTACAGCGGTGGATGTATAGTGTAATATTCCATCTGTTATATGTCATATTGCATAATCTAAGCAAAACCTAAGCAAAATCTTAGCATCTTTTCGAAAGTTGAGACCGAATTTTTCACACCAGAAGAAACTGTCACTGTTATTTTCTGAACTGTGTATACAATCTTTATAGAAACAAATAATTCCTTTTTAAAGCTTTTTAAACTGTAAAGGAAGCGGTTGTGAGAAGAGAAATTCTGGACTTGAGGAAATAGAGACTTTCTTCATTAACGACTTTTGCATTGCAGGAAGGGCTGAGGCGAACGGAAAATAATGTGGTTCGGAGATTGTGAGACAACAAAGCTTCAAAGTGCATCATGTTCCAGTGAGCTTTAAATGCGTTTACATGCATAAATCTTATTATTAATATTCGTGGGATATGTTTAGGCAATTATGTGCTCAGTTCTCACTACAAATAATATGCTGAAAAGCATTCTACGTATTTGTTTAGCAAATGTTGATACATTTTACCCATTCTTCTTTACAGCCTCGTCTTGAAAGTGGTGTCACTCGTACGTCGACCTTGATATCTCTTCCCTTCCATTCCAGCACAGAGTTTTCTCTCTCCCATGAGAAGCAACTAGGTCATAGATCTACATTCAGTCAGCAGCCTTCTTGAATTATCGACTGCAAAAGATACACGTTAATAATAGGACGTGAATGGACATCGTCATGCTACAAGACGTCCCTACATGTTACTTGAGAAGGCATGACAAGGCTAATAACACTGAAACCCAACTACTGGTTAATCTTTATCAAAATTAGACCTCAGAGCTAGCAGCTTAACGCATACATCCGAGGACATCCAATTACAGGGGACATCAGAAAGATCTTTCGACAACCAAGTCTTTGACTAGGAAGTCGACGGAATTGATTTTCTCTGGTTTCTCTACTTCCATTCAGGGCTAAGAAAATGGTTTAACTAAATTCTAAAATCAAAATTTGAAACCTGAGCGAAAATAGTTTGAACGTCCAGTAGATGGTCGAGTGATGTATGGCAGTACTGTCTCTTCCTTCTCAATTGCGTACCCCATTGAGTCGTGAGAGTATTGCGACAGAATCATTCGTAAAGCTTAATTGTCATTCGGAATGGCTCGTGTTAACTTGTCATGGTTTTACAGAAGTATGATCTAGTTTTTACGCTGTTTCCTCTCTGAACCAACTGTCGTTGTAAACTTCTGAAAGCTGATTTACATCCGACTTTCCTCATACAGTAAGCTGGTGTAACGGGAATACTTTTCAGAGCGACTTTAACCCCAAGTCACTCACGAATCAACTGAGACTCCAAGGACTCTATTCACGTAGTGATGTCAAGGCGATCTGAACTACTTTGCTTTCAGAATGTCTTTAGACAGTCGTAGTGTACGGGTTGCCTTTCTGATGACGTGCTCTCTGTGTTTCTGTTTGGAGTGTAGGTATGCGTGTTTGGGTATAGGTGTTTGGGATGGGTGTGGGTGTGGGTGTGGGTGTGGGTGTGGGTGTGGGTGTGGGTGTGTGGATTGGTGGATGCGTGTATGTAGGATGAGCAAGCTTTTGTATATGGATAAAATCAATAACATAGCGATAAGTAATTGATCTTATTACGTTGAAACATCAACACAGTTCTGCAGTAAAACAGAACTCTTCTTTAAATGGGCATAGCCATCTGATCTGTTGTAGGCGTTGGCGAGGACCCATCTATGCACCTCACACAAACCTGCAACATACCAGATGTTTATGAGACCACGATGTAATTAAATAAGACCTTGATGAGTCTGTAGGTGCAAATATCGTCAGTTATGATGCTACACGTGCAATTTTGCATGCATGATATCTACCATTTTCACACGTGTATTGACATTTAAACGTGTAGGGTGTCTCAACATATTGTCAGTGGGAACAGTTATATTCGCCCTAGTTGAGCTGTTGAAATGCAGCCGTGGTTTAAGTGATATATAGTCCTGTAAGTCTCAGTTTGCCTTTTGATGTTGCACAAGTCTATAACATGTCGAACTCATTTCCCTCTGGACCGGAAGTGTAACAACTCCTTGCACTGCATGAACCCTCCCCATCATTATAGACAGATAGCAAATTCCCTGACCCTAATCTCCAAACGAAGAAGGAGCGCGTTTCGGGGAGAAAAATTTGCTAGTTCCTCATTAACTTGATGAAGCTACGAATTGCCACCGCCTTCAGTAGATCAAACGTTGAATTGGAACCAGATAAGAATTTGACGTCACGCTGTAAAGAGCAGCGACTAAGGTCAGATGTTAAACCCGGACCACCGATATAATCCGGATAAAGTGACCTACCACATGGCAGATAAAGCGATGGTTCGACACAGTGCGGTCTGTTGTTTAAGTAATGTACGACTTGAGTTAAGTGGTGTTCATGAGGAACCATTAGCAGTGTGTCTCTATTAGTGAATCGGATACAGTTCCTGTCATTTGTTATTTCCGTGATGTCAATATCTGTTTCCATGCTTGCTGAACACCTGGGCTGAAAAACGTTAACCTTGCCTCGTCCGTACCACAGCATCTTAAGAATGTGTCCGTCATAGTCAGCAGGGAAGGTGGTGTATAATACAGGTTAAACCGTCCGTTCGTCACACCAAAGATCTGGGTTCGATTCCCCACATGAGTACAATGTGTGGAGCCAAGTTTTGGTGTCCCCTGCCGCGATATTGCATGGAGTGAGTGAGTTTAGTTTTACGTCGCACTTAGCAATATTCCAGCTATATGGCGAAGGTCTGTAAATAATCGAGTCTGGACCAGACAATCCAGTGATCAACAACATGAGCATCGATCTGCGCAATGGGGAACCGATGGTACGTGTCAACCAAGTCAGCTAGTCTGACCACCCGATCTCGTTAGTCGCCTCTTACGACAGGCATAGTCACCTTTTATGGCAAGCATGGATTGCTGAAGGCCTATTCTACCCCGGGACCTTCACGGGTCGATATTTCATGGAATATTGATTGCAGAAAATAACAGCGTAAAACCATACTCACTCTCCCAGCTAGTCAGTATATCTCATTCATCAGCAACAGACTGACTGGATAATCTAAGACTTAGTAAATAAGTATAGTTTTAGATGTATTGGATTCCATTGATGACTCGTTAAGGTTGAAATATACTTTACAACGTGCTGCTTGTGGCTCAGTGGTCGAATGCGCTGACAGTCTTGCGTCGTTTTGGCCCGACAGAAGCCAAATGGATCGAATCTCGTTTCGCACAACTTCGACCAAGGCAAGTTTCTGGGTTTGCACTGTGTGGTAGACGTCTCACACCGTTATTACTCCGGGTTTTCCTCCTCACATTAGGGCGACACGCCAGGATGTAACAGGACGTACTCCTGTTTATGAGCAGTGATAATTCAGCTAGAACTTGAGCAGCACTCACAGTAATAGCATCCACTGAAAGAATTTCCTAATTCACTTTCCTAATTTTAAACATCACCATCTGAAATTTCCTTACAAGAAAAATGCAATATGATTTTGTCAGTGTCATTACCAGATAACAAAACCTACATCAGACAAACCATCAGATGCTTGTAGTATCACGGAACATCTGGTCGTGTTACGATGAGAAACTGTTTCAACAAGGCAACATCTGATCGACTCATTCTACAGAATCGTCGGTAACACACCTATTTTCATTATAGCCCCGTTAGCATGTAGTTCTGGAGGGTCGGTCCATTCCGTCTCGAGATCGCCACCGGTAATTGACATTCTGTCTGTAACTGTGATATCCCAATATATGTCCATCTTTTTAAAGAATTATATCAGAGAGATAAAAGCGTGCGATGACGTTGAAGAGTCCGGAAATATACATATCAGTTAAACCTATCGCACGACCTCATTGAAATAGACACCGGTGATGTTGTTTTCTCCGACGTCCGCGCCAAGAAGGCCCATCACAATGGCGTATAGTTTATTTCGAGATTACTTCAACTGGCCCAGAGACATGACATTGTGATGACTGTCTCACATGAACCTCCATATAGCCATGTAATATTTTTTACCAACACTACATTTGTAATATATTTCCGTAGCCAGAAATAATAAATAAATCCTATTGAATCTTAGTCTGAGTATATTGATCGGCGTATTCGGATGGTGATCGGTATGGGGAATGTTGAAAACCTAGTCCTCATGTTTCAAATCAGCATCACCTGTATGGAAAAAAGAAGCATATATGGAGATGGGTTTACATACATGTATGGACGTTTTAGAATTGTTTCTCTGGCATGTAACTATGACTTTGTAATCTCAAGGAAGGACCCAGACAGGATCGATTATCCAGAGAATTATATCAAACAAGACATGTCAAATAAACTAGAAAGGAGATTCATTTTAGATACAATTTAACCGGACAGTCGGCCGTGACTTACGAAGTACTTCTGTTGTTGATTCGCGTATTCGAGCCATGGTTTATGTTATTCCACTCCATATGCGTCATGAAAGAAGAGCTGATAAACAGTGATATGAGTGATTTAACGACGCTTTAAACAAGATCAGATTTGAATCGAGACTTTACAAGTAGGTGTGTTTAACCAGTGTTATACTGACAGTGTCAGTGAAGTTCTTGAACGACTGTCGAATATTATTCAAAAAGCAAGAGAATTGGGAATTAGAACGCATGTGCAATTCAGCAGTTGAGACTGTCATGGGCATCTAATGTTGAAAAGAAGTATGTCTTCTTTATGCAGAGTTAAACGTGGCATTGAAGTTGTCTAGATGGCTGAGCTGCCGAAAA
The DNA here is from genome assembly GCF_037392515.1 of Haliotis asinina. Lineage (NCBI taxonomy): Eukaryota > Metazoa > Mollusca > Gastropoda > Lepetellida > Haliotidae > Haliotis > Haliotis asinina. Next base: position 96,888,495 of record NC_090280.1, read on the forward strand.
TTTATCAAGACCTAGGGAACTGGGGATTCGACCCCAGGGTAATTTGACAGCCAGTCATTACACATTGGGAAGTAGTGTATCTTTAAAAGATACGAGTTATGCCTGATTTGTAGTCATTTCTCTGTGTTTCGTGCCCCCTCGAATGGGTTTGACATTTGAAATATGAGTAATTTAATTTGCCGTTTCTATTCTTGAATATTAACGACTGGGATTCAATATCATAAGAGTTGCTCCAGACTATAACATTTACTGCTGAATCATCAGTTTCGTACTTTGTAGTTTCAAATGGCAGGTTGTCTTGCCCTTGTAAATAACTGTTGCAATGCTACGTTTACAATGGTCCAGACTAGGTATTCTTTAGCGTTGTCGTTCTGTGTGTAAGCTAGTGTACAAGTTTGTTTGTTGTTTAGCGCCGCTGTCCGCAACGGTCAAGCTACATGGCGGAGGCCTCTAAATAGAGTCAGATAGTCCAGTGATCAACATCATGAGCATCGATCTATGCAACTGGGATACGATGACATGTGTCAACCAAGTGAGCGAGACTGACCACTAGATATAATTAGTCGCCCCTTTCGACAAGAATAGGCTGCAGAAGTATAATTCTAACCTTGATCTTCAAGGTTTGTTAGTATTCGGGGTTAACACTGTTTTCCAGAAACCTACCCTTGTCGTAGTGGCGACGTAAGGGATCGGGTGGTCATGGCTCTGTGATATGGTTGATAAAAGCGGTGACGGGTTGACTCGGTCGTGAACACCTGGTGTCAGAATCATTCGATATTTGAAACAAATGTTTTAATATTGTCGGAATGTTATAACTAATTGATATTATTATATGATACTGTTGTTGATTAGGTGTGGGTCACACCACAGTCACCGGATTGTTTGACCCAGACTCAGTTATTAATAGCCTGCTATCATAGAACTGCAATTGCCAAGTACAGCGTTAAACAACAAATAATTAAGACATCCTAACCAAACCCCGGAATCAAGATGCAGAATGCTGCCTAAACTCTCTACACCTACTGACATATGTCAGAAATATTGGTTTACTGTCACCCACTCAAACACCATGGCCATTTTCAACTTGCAGACAGCAAAATCTAAACAAAAGACAACGACCCCAAAGAGACAACGTCTCTAGCTATATTCAAACATAAGCTGAAACATAAGCCGCTTTTTTAAGCGGCGGCTTAAAAAATCGAGTCTGGACCAGACAGACTCGACTGGATGGGAACTCGTGAGACATTAAATGACAAAAGACGTAATGTCGGAAATGATTTTCGAACCATCACATTCAATCAGTTTACTCACAGATTGTACATCGACACTCTCGCCTATACTGAGAGATCACAGATATTTCTTGAATTATTAAATACATACTGTGTTAATAATGTGTTTGATAATTCGATGTTTCCAATTCAAGTGTGTGCATTCTTAGCCTTGAGGTTAAGAGGTGAAGTGTTCGATCGTGTTTCACCATATATATGCAATATTATGCAATCAAAATAATACTGGTATATATCTTAAACCCTGTGACACAAAGCTCTATAAAACACAAGAAATCACTTTCCATATTACTAAAACATGAACTGTACTATCCCAGTTATATCAAAGCATGCGTTTATGAAGGCTGGTAGCAATTTATGGATGAACAACGTCTTCATTACAGTGAGACCGCAGGTTCAATCAAGGTTATCAAGCAAGCGATGAACAGACTAAGGATTGAGGCATGATATATACAAGTGTGGGTCAGTGTTCCCATTCGTATTCTACTGCATAAACGCTTCCCTTCATGTCTATATATGATCCTCAATCTTTAGTCTGTTCATCACTTGCTTGATAACGGTGTTAGACGCTCCACCGAAACGCCGCTCTCGCTGTAAGGACGAATACTTTACTGCTTCCACTTCTAAATCCCTCTCAGAGGAGTCATGTGTTTATGACTCAATATCATTTAGTTATGACTCCAGGTGTTCGTGACAAGGTGCGCCAGTGGTACCAGTCACAAGCACATGCAAAACGAAATATTTGTTCAACTGAAAAAACGGGAACTTAATGGTGGAACAGCACCAAATATGTTTTTTTACACTTACGAAACAAATTTGGGAATGTTCTCCACGTGTTCACCATCTATTTATCCATCTTTGAAAATTTAGATCTGAAACCTTTGAGCGATCTCTTTAATTTGATTCCCGTTCGTGTGGGTAAACCAGTGAAAGGAACTGGCCATTTGGCTCTTAGTGACGGAAATACATTCATAAACGCTTGATAAAAGCGGTGACGGGTGTTCTCTCTTCTTGAAGTACGGCACCACGTGATGTGTAGTTCTGCACTCACTGCCATCTACCCCTTCCCTTTTCCTGCAAACCTGCCAACGGGAGCACCTGCATTTTATTGTGTTTTCTGAACATGAAACTGCTCGAAAACGTCGATTAACGTGACAGTTCAAAACAAGTACAGTACCGAAGCACATGTTTCAAACGTTCTGTACATTTTGAACACGTAAGAAGTTTTATATTTTAGGAGTAACCACAAAATGTTCATTTGAATTATAGATGAATTAATCTACGTCTGACGTCACTTCAGCAGAACTTGTACGCAATAGCACCGCTAATATAGATGAACCTCAAACGAACAAGGAAACACAACATCATTCATGGATGGACCAGCCTCGCCACAAATTCCAAATTCCCCTTAAGAGCAAATAATCTTTCGTGTAAGACAAACGAGGCTATAAACGTCATAACAACAAAATAGTTTGCCTTTCTCTTCATGTGGATACCACAAGGCCATACGTTTTGGGAAGACAAACTCTTTGTGTTCATCAACACTGACATACTTTGCCAAGACCCTCAACAAGTGAGTTAATAAGCAATTTGTGTACAGGGTTGTGATGCCAATAAGCATTGTTTCTTGTGAGCCCTGTTTAACGTTTGACTGGTATTTACAGCTTTTGTTTTGTTCAGGATCGCTTGTTTCAAGTTGCAGGTTATGGCTGGTCTCCTCATGATGGTTTATTGCAGTAAGAAAGGCATTCTTGCCATCGAGTATGGCTGGACACATCGTATAGGTTATTAGCTGTCAGAAAGGCTTTCTTGCCATAGAGTGTGTTGGCAGACCTGGGACATATGCTTGTTTACTTGTATCTGTTATGAAGTGAGTCGACGTGGAAAAATAAATAAATTCTAGGGACACGTGTTCCTGAACTTGTCTGCGTGGCGTGTGTGTTTGTCCGTTCGGAGACTAAAGCAAGTACTGTGGTTTTAAAACTGATACACTGTAAGCCCGCATAGAAACTGGGCCATAGTGAAAGACGCATCCGAAGAGATTAGCACCAATGGTCATCAATGAAAAAGAAGAAGAAGAAGGCGAAGTCCTGTCATCTGACGAAAAAAGCACTATTCAGAACAGCTGTGATGACTTCAGTTTGATCCCAATAGGTGCTTACAACCATTCTCCAATGTGGGTTCACCACTTAAAGTCTAGATACCAACAAAAAATGAAGACAATAGAAGCACACCACCAAAGAAGAGAACGTCTGTCCCTTCAGCTCGAAGGTTAACGTCTCTGGATATACGCAAACGGAGGATGTCATCGTTGTAGACTAGATTACGGGACAGTCAATACACGGAGTATGTTATGCTGAGGTAATGGGAGAAGTGACATTATCACTAGGAAACGCTGGAAGCTGAGAAAAGGTCGTGCTCAAACCAGTCATTTCCATGGTTACAACTCCATCAGCACACGGTTCATTTTCCTGTGAGACTGTTCCCAAACACGAAGAAAGCTCTAACTGAACCCATTTCGGCAAGGACGCCAGTGCAGTTGCGGAGGAGTTTTTGAACACACACAGGAACGACTTCTACGAAACTTGGATACAACCTCCGCTTGCAGAAGTCTGTCAGTGTCGAAGAGTACTATGTAAACCATAGGTAATGTTATGTTCTTATGGTCATTTCTTTCTACATGAGGATCACAATGCATCACATCTCGTATGCTTTGCTATACCTTCATACTAGTGTTGTTGTGGAGGAATTCCGGGACAGAACTGATGTTCAGCTTATGTTTGACGACAAAAATGGAGTGGATAGTTAGGCTCTGCGATTTGACTTGTTATACATGGATGTATTTGCTGAATGGATCTGTGAAATGTATAATCCTGATAAAAATTGTAAAATACAGTAAGTTGTACCATTGATTAAGACTCCATCTTAAAGGGCTATGAACATCAATGACCAGAGGTTTCCTGTCAATTAGCAACGATAGCACCATCATATTCACAATGCCAACATCACCACCATCAAGACTCCTTCCCACCACAAACAACAATTGGCCACTCCATGCGGACAAGTGTTTCCTCTTCTTTCATTTCATTTACGCCCCTTCAACGATGAAGTCCAGGCATATGCCCGAGGATAGGGTCTCTCGTATCCCGAATTCTCCTCACTTGTGTGCCCTTGTCATCGTCCTGTGGCCATGGAGGTCGTGTCTAAGAACAGGAGTCCCATCACGTCATCACGGGTTGGAATGCTGAAATCTGTCTCCTTGTCTCCACCACTCACGGACATGACTAACTATGAGATATAGATAGTATCTCGATTCATTAGTGAAAGTATACATAAAGAACTTCACTAAGCAACTGCTGTATATTTGACAATAATAAATGACAAAAAGATTAGAATTCATGTTGATTTTATAACGGTCATTGCTCATTTGTTTTTAAAAAAATGCAAAATCATACCTGTACAAGTATGGAACTGGAATATTTAAGTTAGTGAATGTGAACATTCAAAATGTCATTTTGCGTGTCTTACATGATTCTAGGTCGGTACTGAGTGTAACCTCCGTGTGACTGTATGACAACCAGCACTCTCCTCCTCATACCCTCTGTCAGCCTCCTGATTCCTTGAAGGGACAGTCTACGCCATTCCTCGCGTAAAGCAGCTTCCAAATGTTCCTCTTTCTGTAAAGGAACATATACCGAGAATAGAAAGTTAAGTGCCAGCCTATTTCAAACCTAAGATGTGAAGCTGTGGAAATGTTAAGCTAATATAACTGGGAAGACCAATCCATATTTAGAGACGCTTCATCTGATTTAGGGATATCATAAGTATTTGTATTAACAATTAAAAGAAAATATTGTTAAAGATATGATCGCACTGCTTTTTAGAGCAAAATGGCTATTCCTATTCTGCTTATACAACACTATTGAACTTAGGTTTCACTGGTTAAATGACAATCATGTGACCATATAACAGTCATTTCTGATTTTCACTTTTCAAAAGAAGGTAACCTTTTTGGAGGAAAACAAAATGCATGTTTTGCAAAAGCCTGTTACCTGTTGAAAGTAAAAGATAATTTCCATTATGACTTTGTTTTTAAACTAAAAGTACTAAACAAAATTATGATAGCTCGTTTTTTTCTGAAAGATTTCCTATATGCCAATCTATGGTTTTGCAAAACATATTGGGTGGCGCTTCACTTTTTTTATTCACGGTATATTTTTGCTACACACAACAACCAATCGTGTCCGAGATGTGTTCCAAAGGATTAATATCGGGGCTCATTCAGTTATGTCAGTGGGTGCTCAACTAGGTTCTGTTTGTATACTTTAGCCTATTCAAAAGGTTTTCCTGCGATGTAAAAGGGCAGTTGAATCAGAATGCATGTGGCAGTTAAAAACGTTCACGCCATTCCATGCTACAGTGTAGAGAAATATGCCTGTCTGACCACCGTCGACTTGGATGTCTCTGGGTAACTCTCCAAACTTCTGGCATCAACTCTATGCCCTGCTGAACACTTTGAGCACATTCATGCAGTAAGTGGATAAAGGTGAAGGCTGCACTGGCTGGTTGTCTATAGATGTTACGCCTCTGCGTTCACATATGGCGTACATCACATGAAAGAGTGTGGATCCTAAAGGCGTCAGCTTCGCAAAAACTCACTCACTCACTCACTCACTCACTCACTCAATAACAGTATGATATCTCACCTTTCCCCGTATCATTATTTATCCTGATATTGTCGCAATCAAACATCTTCTATCCTAATCATTTCAGTTGCACCCCTTTGAAAATTATATGAATGGGTGCCACCTGCGTGGCAGGATATGCCAAACTCACACACTCATTCAATCGCTATTGTCTCTTTTATTTGCGAACATGGAAAGGGTTTAGAATATTAGTCTTCAGTAATTCGTTTTTACCGTAAGAGACGACTAACGGGCTTGGGTGGTCAGGCTCGCTGACATGGTTGACACATGTCAGCGGTTCCCAGTTGCGAAGATAGATGCTCATGTTGTTGATCACTGGATTCTCTGGCACAGACTCGATTATTTACAGCCGTGGTGTAGCTGTTAAACTATATCGCTAAAACCAAATCGAAGGGCTGAGAGTGTTTGAGTTCAACTATCGTTATTTCAAAGAGTTCAGTGTTTAGTGATTATGTGTGATATGCAAAAGTATTATTCTAAATGGTAAATTCATGTCGAACCTTTAACAGATTCACAAAGTTGTTGAAAACGAAATCTGGACACTCACCTCAAAATGGAAAAGGCGAAAGTCCTTCAAAATATTTAATCGAAATGATCAAGTGTTTTTTCGTTGTAGCTCAGCACCCCTTGGGACAATAGTTTCACTTATTCACTTGCTTTGTCATTCACTAGACACGACTTACTCTGACTTTGCCTTCAATTGACGTAACTGAGTTTTAGTTAACTTAAGTTATATTATGCCTTGAGAAAAAGTGTATTGTGGTATTTACTTTGTATTCTTAACTCGCATATTTACTACACATCCATTATAGGAGACCAAATGTATCTTATAACTCAGTATCTGCATTAATATTAAGGCTTTTATGATTTATTCATTGAGGAAACTATCGAAGAGAGTAAGAATACACTGCACATGTGAATGTTTGTTTACGGGTGGACACTGTAGAGCCAAGTTTTGCCTATAGAAATATTTGGGTCTTTTTGTAGGGCATGTCATAAGTTGGTGAGTGTAATTTATTTTGTGTAATGTCAATTTTATAGAATCGTAATGCAAGATTTTTTGGTCGTGAAATCAAGCGGTTACAAATGGCGTCCTGTTTTGGTACTGAGTTGGTTGATGACGGTATGGATAGGCGTTAATTATAAATAATTCTAAACATTTATACAGTTTAAATCAAACCGAGGCAATGTGTCTATGTTCCAAGAAAATTCGTTGATCGAACTTCAGGGGCACTAGAAATGGGATTCACACTTAGTACCCGTATGTCCTGGGAGCAAACCCGGACCTTCATCGTAACGAGCAAACGATGCAACCACTCGGTCACTCTATCGCCCCTTTAGTTTGAAGTATATCAGCGAAGTCCAAGAGCGTCATGTGGTACGAATATTATACACTGAACGGGTTTGCAGACGCACATTCAATCCATTGCACTCTTTGCTCCCGTGTCAGTGACGGCATTTACGTCATGCACCTCCTAGAATGGAGCAAGATCGTCACGCTGATGTCAGGAAGAATTCAGAGGTATGGAAGTTAAAGAAACGTTTAACGTTTTACTATAATTCAAGCATGTACGCAAAAGTCAAAAGAGCCATTTTACTAACAGTTTGGCTTTCCTCTAATTGCCTGAATGACGTAACTTCTCACCAACCTGAGCTCTGTTGCGCCATCTGGTGGCGCATTTGGCAGTGTGGTCTCAACCGGAAGTCGTCTGCTCCGGAAACAAGACCAGTGATTGATGGATAAGGTGCATTGGCTGCTGTTCTAACAAAACATGGGTCTGTTACATAGAAAACGAAATTTGATTAAATGCTTCGTTCCATAAAATCGTTGCTGGATAAAGTACAGCAGAAAGGCTACGTTCATGGCGCGTGCGCCATTGCAACAAAATGTAAATATATACTGAATCGAACCCCAGTTATATGCGTGACGAGCAATCACTGTAACCGTATAAGTATCTTTATGATTTGTTCCTTTGAAATCTCGAAATTACCAAAGATATAATAGATATTTGTAAACATATACATTTATATTGTGCGGCACTACCTAAAGTTAATAGTAATACATTTAGCTCTGATTCTGAACAGATATTTCATCAATTACATGCACAAAAGGATACTGCATTTAATTGGGGCACAAGAGTGCAGTAATGTGGCGTTTGCATATCACGCTGAAGGCAGGGGTTCTGTTCCCAGTGGAGGCACCTAAGTTCGGGTCCCAGGTGAGCACATTTGCTGAGTATCCTTGTGAGTGTTCAGTACATAACATTTAACAGGCAGCATGGCTGTATGATCACAATGGAGTTGAAAGATTATCGAAAAGTACGATAGCGTCCTATGACCGGAAATAGTGTTGCCGTGAGCAGTTACAAAAACCATTCCATAGAATACTTGCATACTATGTCCCCACTGAAGCACTGTCTAATATGATTCCGACATCAATAGCATGTTTTGGTGAATGGTTATTACATCGTAATACCATCAGTTGTTCATAGAAAGGGAAGTGTATCTTCCCAACCGGTCCCACTCATCATAGACACATATACAGCCCTGTAAATGTTTTAGTCAATATGTTGTATTTTTGCAAATCAAGCAGACACATTCTCCACATGAGCACCACATCTTCAATCCCAAAACCCAATCCCCCACTCCACCTGTAACCAACGGAGACTAGATCAAATTTCCTATAAAAGCTTGTTATATTCCACAGGAACATGTACTTTTTTCATGTGATTATTAACATCCTATCACCAAAAAAACCCCAAACAATTAATCAGTTTAATCCGTGTCGTGGTAAGGTCAAATTTCTAATGTCACTGAGCTACAAATAGAACCTGATAATTAATACGTTTTGTCCGCAATGTTTACTTACATTGGGCATTAATCTAAGCAATGTTTTGAGAATAAACTAGGACGCGAAGCTTCGGATTTAATTTGCCGTCAAGAGATAATGTGGTTTCATCTGTTTCAGTTAGTACCATCACTGCGGTAGGCGGAATAAGTCGCCAGGGAATCCTCGACATTGACACTGAATGTGCCAGCAGATATTTCTGTGTTGTCTGCAGATATGTAAATGTGTCTCTGCTGTCCTTGAATTTAGAATGTCATATGTAATAGCTACAAATACCGTGTATCTTTAAAAATTAACAGTGATTAATATAGTTACGGAGTAGAGGAGCACAGTTCACAGCTGTGATATTTTTTCAGCGAGAATAATATGTGGAAGGGTAATAGCAAAACGTGATTTGCTTGTCATATATTCCTGACAAATATGACAAATTGTCCAGATTGAATGTGAAACGTGATAAGACGGGTTCGCGTTACGCTGTTTAATACATTTTCAGACAGATTGCAAGGCTCGTGCACATAGGACAAAAAGGAAAAAAATACATCACACTGATGAATACACTAAACATGATAAGCATGGCTCGTGTGACCTGCTCACAGAAAATATTCGCAAATGGTTCAACTACGGGCTTTCTTTTTGGCAAATGAACGCTCAGTGAATCCGTCCAGGCCACAAATAGATCATTCTGGACAAACGCAGGTATGCTGGATATATTGCTAAGACATAACATGATTTAATCTCAATAAGTGTTTAACGCCATTCTCAGCAATATTTCAACTATGTGGCGGCAATCTGTAAATAATCGCGTCTGGACCAGACAATCCAGTGATCAGAAGCATGGGAATCGGTCTCTGCAGTTGGGATGCGATGACCCGTGTCAACCAAGTCATGGAGCCTGACCACCAGATCCTGTTAAGCGCCTCTTACGGCAAGCCTGGGTTGCTGAAGCCCAAATCTAACCCGGACCTCACGGATTTCAAATTTTAATGTTATTCTTGATATAAGGGAAAGAAATTCCAGAATTTTTTAAAAGTAGTTTTGAGACTGTAGTTCTGTCGCTAATATCTGGATGTACTGGTGGCCCGCATCTATCGTCCCAATGCCTCTTTATCTTGCTTCAGAAGAGCAACTAGGCTTGCTCTTCCATGACTGTCCATAGCCCACCTATTTACATTCTGTGACGGTGAGAAGATATGACATACTGATGCAACTTATGTTTTGGATCTCTGATTGAATCTTCCTATCCGATATGAATGCAACATTCTTTCATGTGTAAAATCATTACATACTGGAAGGTCATTAAGCAGCTGTCTGTTTAACCTTGAGGACATCACTGTTCAAGGGATCACTGTCATCTGTTTATCTCAGGCTACATTTGATGCCTGTTTTGTCCCTTGGTTGCTATCACTAATCAGCTATCGTGACTATTTAATACATCAGCGGCATAGAGAAGCTGTTCGGGCAACAATTAGTTGATGTCACTTATCACATGCCGTATATATTGAACACATCAGCGTTATAGAGAAGCTGTTTGGGCAACAATTAGTTGATGTCACTTATCACATGCCGTATATATTGAACACATCGGCGTTATAGAGAAGCTGTTCGGGCAACAATTAGTTGATGTCACTTATCACATGCCGTATATATTGAACACATCAGCGTTATAGAGAAGCTGTTTGGGCAACAATTAGTTGATGTCACTTATCACATGCCGTATACATTGAACACATCAGCGTTATAGAGAAGTTATGCTGGCAACGGTTTGGTGCTGTCACTTATCATCTATCTTATATGCTGACTGCATCAGCGTTATAGAGAGGGTGTGCTGGCAACACTTGGTTGCTATCAATGAGGCCTTTCGTCAGTAAAGAACATTTTGTCAACGTCTCCGGGAAATCCAATCCGGTGTCATTAAGACAGCTGTGACCAGGATATATGGGAATCTGTGAGATACAGCTGGCTATGCGAAGGTGTTAATGGCTGATAGTTACTGATCGTTATTTTCGATTCCAATAGCAACATCGTGATGTACCTTTATGCACATGGCCTGAATATGTGATCATATTGTCAGGTGGCAAGCATAGAGCTCCCTCCCACTTCCACTCAACCAGTAGCGTTGGACAAAGTTTTAAGCAGGAATATCGCAAAGCAACCAAGTGTTAATATCTAACATGTGTTACATCTAAACAGGATTGGACAAAATCAGATAGTTCAAAAACACATCACCGAAGTTTACTATATGCATGAATAAATGAATGTATAATTTAAACAGTATTTGACAGTTGTCTATCATGGGCTTTTCGACAATGTGCCAGTTCAGCAACTATTCTGATAGATTTCAGATTCAGTAATGTTATGGCAACTTTGTTTTTGAAGTTATCGCTTGTCTTGGACAATTCCTGGTTCGATCCCCACATGATGATAACATATATTGTTGTGCACTGCCATGTCCTACATCACACCACTTTAATATTCCCGCAAACGGCTTAAAACAATACTCTTTACAATAATTTAAGACTTAGCAATTCCCTGCGCCCACTCGTGTCCCTTGAACGTACCAGGGTCCTAAAGGTGTAGGTTGGGATCTCAGGATCGCCCTCTTTAGATACTTGATATTTATCTAAGTCTGTTGTTGTGACCAACAGTTATCGCTTATTATGGACTTTTGTTAAATATAATTGCCGACAACCAACCCCACCCCTCTACACCCACAACTTGTTACAGACAGTATGAAATTAGTGTTTAATGATCAATGCCAGTCATCAAATAAGATTATTTTGTGATGCTAGAAGAGGTTGGTTCACATGGAACCATGTACACCAGTATACACTTCACGTTTGGTCTACTAGAGTAAAGAGAACAACCACATCCTGCACAATTCCATGTCTATCACAAATTTATTAACAAAAACTCAGTTTACTCACTCTGTAATGAAGTATGTGTCTTTTGCAGGGTGGTTTTTCCCTCAAATATCAACATCTAATTAAACTCTCAAATTAAATGTTTTGAAAGTATATTTATGTTTTGACTTGTAAATATTCTGATAAACATTATGATGCATTACTCTGTATCATTACGTGTGAGCTTCTGTTCCGACCAGTCAAGGGACCGCTGACTTTTTCATAACTAATATTTCCTGACATGAAACAGACTATAACATATCGATAGAGAAATAATGAGATAAGATATTAAAGTATATCAAACAGCGGACTACGTTATATAAAATCTAATCCTTACAGGACCTAAACCTTTACACGCATTTTAACAGAACATAAGGGACCTTTATCGATACTGTATGAAAGGGTAGTAGTGCCACATTCTAAAAAAGCATCATCTTCGAGACTGATATTTTCATGACCGTAGGTAATACTGCTCTCGCATCTGCGTAGATCATAGACAACACGACTCACATCTTTGTAGATCGCAGATAAATCAGCTGACGTCTGTGTAGATAGGTTCATCCATGAACGATTTTCTGTGAAAGTATATTATCTACCACGAGCACTATTCTTGTCCTCATTGACGTTAATTAGATGTGAGAAGTATTATCCACTTAGAACATTGTGTGTCTGTGAATGTGACATTGATGCGCTTCCATACTACTGCCCTTCATGGGACCTTCACAATAAGTGATGAAACTCAAAACAAAACGAATATTTTTCTATAAATTCAGAAATCGATCAACCAGACTTCGCGAATCAGTGTTGCAAAAAATTTCCTCATCAACAAGCCTAACTTCCTCCGTATCTCGAGTTGGGATTCCAGTTTATTCCAGGTCATTGCTCTATCTGTTCTGTCACAACAATCAATATGGCGCATGTCTAACCCTGTAATACCTATTGACCAGCAGAGCTGCTTTCCTCGACTTCCCAGACAGTTTCTTTGAGAAATTATCTACAATCGTTTCGTCGATATTAAGTGCAAGAACGCTAAGGACTTATGAGCTGCATTCTGTCAGAAAAATAGAAAGGTAGGGGGTTTCCATTGTAGAAAGAACGTGGCTTTAACTTAACATGGAAAATGCATAAGTGAGTGGGTGAGTGAGTGAGTGATCTTTCCTCTGTACCTTTAGAGGGAACTAACGGGATCGAATAGCCGGGCTCGCTATATTGGTTGATCCACATAACCATTGCATAGATCTATGCTCATGATGTCAGCCACTGGACTGTTTCGTCAAGATTTGAATATTTACAGACCGTGCAGCAGGAATATTACCAAGTTAAGAAACCTTCAAACGAACAAACAAACTGGATAGTGTAACAAGGCGTAAAACATATTGAATAGTGCATGATGGGAGACGCGAGCTTCGAAAGATGCGCGTGCTTGTTGATAAATTTAACTTTGACCAGAAGAAACGATGAACGCCATTGTATGAGGGGTCCACGACTCTCAGATATGTGTCAGCCCCTTTTCTCTCACTACTAATATGAAGTCACCGAACCCATACACCTACGTCATTGTTTAACTCTGTAGTGAGGTGCGACTGTGACGCTCAATCATCTCCTTGAATACGGTACTGAACACAACCCGGGCCGACGTTTCCGTTAGAAATCTAAACCCGACTCTTCAGAATTAATCTAAGTTTCCAAATTTAAATGTTTCTAAGAGAAACATTATTTCTATTTCTATTCTATATCTATTGTTTCTCTACTTTCGCCAGGCGTCTGTTTCAATGCCTCTTCACTCAAGCGGGCACGATTCTTGTTAATCCGGAACGAGAGCTGCCTCCAGCTTCCGGATATTCTGACATGGAGCATCAATACACAAGACACCGGCACCGGCGAGTCAAGTCTGAACGATTGTCAATAGCTGGGTGGAAATGAAGCTGTGTGCTGACAACGGACTTTAATTTCGGATCAGTTTCACAGTGTAAGTCAAGCTTTCTCGATGCTTTGACAGCTTCGAGTGAACAAAAAATATCTCCCTTGAAAAATACAGACTATTTATTGTTCATCTCACCCGCATGAGATAAACTGAAATAAAAAGACAGTTTTGAACTTTTGAACAGTAAAGAGCACTCGAGCTGGACACAAATGTATTTATACAACGCGTGGTGTTGATCTTGGAGTGTTGTTTGGAGTGTTTGCCAAGAAACTCTCAAAACCTGCACTCTACTTTCGAAGTCAAATCCATTTATGAGTCCTCCTAAATCTATACATTTGACGGACATCTTCACCTGAATTCAACATTCAGCCATATATTTCGATCATGTTGAGAAGTTCTTGAGTAAGGCATTTGTCTAAATTAAATGGTAATTCAAACCAACAGTCACACGACGAAGGAATCTCCTCTAACGCCTCGCGCTGAAGACAGTTCGCCAGAAGACACCAACCTGAACCCTCTTACACACAACACTATCGACATGGCTGAGGCGGCATAAACCAACATTCTCTGACCCCACTCGTGCACAATGCGATCTTAGCGAAGCGATCTACGACGATCGTAACTTCAATACATAAACACAGACTTAAGGAAACCGCTAAGATGGGTTTATACAGATGGCATCTGTTATTAGTGAGTCAGTTGGTTCAACGCTACAGTGAGCAATATTCCAATAACATCCTTGGTGTTGACACCGGAAATAGTCATCAACCACGGTCCATATTGGAGAATCTGTTCTGGACCTTCGACGTAACGAAAGAACGCTTTAGCCACCTTGGTCTATATTTTATTTTCGAAGCTCACTTAGAACTAAGACAGTCGAAACTCGATGTCAATGTATGACACTTACGACAATGTTCGAAAATCTCGCCCCATACTACGAGTTGTTGATGATTCTGACGATGCATTCATAAAGTATTTTGAAATATTGAAAGTTGTAAACATCATAGATTTCACAAGACAGATAAACCCTCACTCACTCTCAATCCCATGTCAGTATTGTTACCTCCTGACAGTGTCTACCCCCCACATACTATGACGCTAATCCAAGCGCTTCTTATCTGATTTCTGCAATATTGCACCCACAGTATTAACATCCGAAACACATGCAACGAGGTGCAAGCATGGCGTCGCTCTCAGAGAACTATTCATCCAGCTTGACAAGTTTTGATTAATATGTGTCTATGTGGCATCTTTTAATTCTTCTTGATAAGCTACATCTGCGGGTAAGTCTTCCTGCCATCAGCGCTCCTCCCGTCAGACGCCAGATTGTCAGACATGTCTGGGTTGTCCTACAGTACATTCCTGTAGAACATGGCGGCATAATCTGGCGTAAGTTGATTACGCACCACCAGTCTTCTGTGCTGCGGGCTGTGCAGAAGAAACATTCGGTGTTGTGCAAGAGATAACTTGTTAAAAAAATACACCCATAGGTCAGTTTACATAATGATGCCTCGCCTGAAAGTTCTCCCACGTGTTGAGTGTTACGTAATGTCAGGAGAGACTAGATCGCCTGGTTTCGAATTGATCAAATTCCGAGCTGCCCGTAAATCTAATAGATTGTTCCCAATGCGTAAAGCATACAACTGTAAGTGATACATGAAGAGAATGATTTATTTCATTCATTTAAGCCACTGTAAAGTACCCGACTACAAAATAAAATAGAGACTGGCACAGTCTAATGTCAGAGACCCCGATATGATTCACGGAACGTTCAGCATGCGCATCATCACGTACACTAATTGGGAACCGTCGAGTGTAGCCGAGGTGTTCCGAGGTGTCAGATACACCCATTGCTCATTTCGAACAGTTTCCTTTTCAATTAAAAACTGTCCAGATTTACAAATTTATCATCTATAAAAATATCCGTGCGTCTTATTTCAGTAGAAGTTTCTTTTGTGAAATCTGGGTAATAAATTCAAGGTAGATTTGTGTTACTATACCACTGGTTTGGTCTAGTTAATGATGTTTCACGTAACACTAAGCAAATTCCAGCTATATGGTGGCAGTCTTAAAATAATCGAGTCCGGAGCAGACAATCCAGAGATGAACATCGATCTGCGCAATTGAGATACGATGACGTGTCAACGAAGTTAGCAAGACTGACCACCCGATCCCGTTAGTCCTGTCTTCCGACAAGCATGGATTGCTGAGGACCAATTCTAGCCCGAATCTTCACAGACTGTCGCTATCCGGACACAGGTTAGGTGTGCACACAGCACAACTGAAGCCATGTGTGCCTCGTTCAAAGACTACTGATGAGCATCGGTAGTATGAGCAGTGTGCTTTGTGCATGTTACGTAAACAGTTATAAATATCTCACGTTATTACGCCCCATTGAAGTGCAGAAAGTTCAACACATTCGGGGCTCAAATTACGATTCAATGCATGTTGACTTTTCTAAATCAATGTTTTTTCTAACAATTTCAATTTTCGTTCATTTACTCTCGAGCTAATAAAATTTGCCTTAACAAGGTTGTAGAACGGAATAAACCGCTTTCGGGTATTTCAAAAACTTCCAAGAAGCGAAATACTTTTTCACCCTTGACATCATTATTTATTTTTTATATTTTCTATCGAGTCCTGGTTCATGTCCGTTGATCACCTGCTTCAGGAAAGCTAAAAACGTTTTGATAATTGTGATTCTGAATAGGATCATGTTTCCTCAAGGCGACGCTTCACAAAACAACGTGAGGTTACTGATCGAAATAGAAGGCGTCAATGAATGTAGATTTATGTCATAGTCAGAAATACACAATGTATGTTTACATAGACTAATATAATAGAATCAGATCCAGTATCATCAAACATACCAGACGTCCGATCCTCATTAGGGAAACGGTGAAGATCTGGGTTAGAATTCAGCAACCTCTTCTTGACGTAAAAGAAGGCTAACAGCATCAGGCTCGCTGATCACATGTCATCGTATCCCCCTCTGTTGCGAACGTTGATGCTCATGATAACTGTCATTGGATTGTCTGGTACAGACTATTTGCAGACCGTTGCAATATAACTAGAATATTGCCGAGTGCGTCGTTAAGCAACAAACAAAAAGACGCAGTAATGGGTTTCCCGAACGTTGAAGTTACCGCTTTCCAAAGTTGTGTCCCTGGACATGCACGCACACTCTCGTGGTTGTCCACGAAAACCTAGATCGGCCTCATTATGTTTCGAGGTTTGTTAAAACGAACAAGGAGCCACATCACTTCGGCCTTCCGCTGACGTCAAACTGGAACATGCTTACAATGTACGTTCGTATTCCAGTAACCCGGGATGATCCGGGTTAGAATTGATCTTCAGTAACCCATGCTTGTCGTAAAAGGCGACTAACGGCGTCGTGCGGTCAGGCTTGCTGACATGGTTGATACATGTCATCGTACATCCAATTATCGATGCTCAGTCTGTTGATCATAAGATTGTGTGGCGTCAAACAACAAACTGAGTTATCTATTCTCTCTACGGACATCCGAGTTAGTAATATTATTCTGCAGCCAATACTCATGTCAGAGTTCAGAATCGCTGATGTGGTTGCTGCATGTCATCGTATCCAATCTGCATAGATAGATGCTCTTGATGTCCATCATTGAACCGTCTGGTCTGGAATCGATTAGATATAAGCCACCGCCATGTAAAATGGCTAGTTAGCACATTACTGAGGTCTGAGTTGAAACTACGTAACATCGGTGTCAACACACCGCAATGTCAATTCGCAATTCACGCTCATAATTCAATAAAACGGAAACCAAAGCAAGCAGGTTTTTTCACAAATTGATTGAGTGTCATTTTTTTCATCAACACTGTTTTTTGACTCGCGAAGTCACTTCGTACTTGTGACGGGATGCAGCGATCCTCGTGTCAGCGCCTGTCTGCAATAATGAACCAGCTCCCCAGTTGGGGTACCTCAAATACATGGGGCGCAGTAATGCCATAACTGAATGTAACGTTCCCAGCGACCTCTACTGTCACAGCTTCCCACATCGATTTCTTGTTCAAAAGCCAAGTGGTACGCGTGTTACAAAACATTTATCGACGTGTACAGCCTTGGAAGGAGTCACAGAGAAATAATTGCAACCGTTTTTTTAAATAAGTCGTCAGACGAACACCTGGCTGTGCTCATGACTTTATCTGACAGCTCGGCTAATTAGGAACACCGAGTTTAAAAATATAACCCGTCGATGACCCAATTCCTTCGCGAATAAAATGATCCTAGGGACTTAAATTCAAATAAAGTGACGGCTTCTAGCCAAACTAAAATAGACGAATGCGCTGCTCGCGTCGTAAATTCCAATGACCTGACATCAGATATTGGGCTGAATATCCCAGCTTGGGATTTTAAAAAGTCTACATGTGCAAGGATTTGAATTTACTTTTTAAAAACTTTTTAAATATTGTATTGCATAATGACTTAGAATTAAACTATGGTGGGAAAATTAAACTAAGGGGGAAATGCTTCTTTGTTGTTTAACGCAACGCCCATCAACATTCCAGCTATGTGGCGGCAATCTGTAAATAATGGAGTCTGTTGAAGATAATCCAATGATCAACAGCATGAGCATTGGTCTACGCAACCGGTATACAAAGACATGTGTCAACCAAGTCGACGAGCCTGACCACCTGATCCCATCAGTCTCCTCTTAGGATAAGCAAGGTTGCTGGAGACCAATTTTGACCCGGATCTTCACGGGTACGAAGTTTCAAAAAGTGATCCGTACTAGCATTTAGTCAGCACTTGGCAGTAATTCAGCAATTATTATTTACAGACCGCCGTCATTTAGCTGGAATAGTGCTGAGCTCGGCGTCAAACAATAAACAACATTCTGTGGTCCTTGACAAAGTTACACAACTATAGACGAATTTTCAGTCGGGTTTGAAAAGCAGCTTCCTTGGGTTGACACAGAATCATCATCGTGTATCCTTAAAGTATGCTTCCATTCTGTTGGAATAAAGACCGTGGACCGTGGACCGTGGACCTCATGCACCATTCGTCACCACTTCCCTCTGCTCTACCTTTAACGAGGCACAGGGTTTCTCCATTCCAATGAAACGGAAATATAACACACCTGCAATAACTGCCGACGAATTTGTATTCCTGTGTGTCGAGGATGGCACGGTATAAGCGGAACTATATGCGGATTTAATATTGTAAGATATTGTCGTTGCAATAATTCACGTGAAAACAGTTCCCTCTGATTGATTCAAATATCAGTTTAACAATTTATTGTGATACAGCAGTAATGTTGTTGATACTAGTTACCATGACAACGTCCTTGTTTCAAAGAAAGTTCATCCAGTGCTCACCTCCCTCGCATATCATAACACCTCGGGAGGTGCACTTTTCTGAAATTTGTAACACACGGTATCTACTCCACCTCGTCGACACCGTAGACGTATCGAAGCGCTCATCGTGTCTCTGATGCCGGCTTTCAGAGGAACTATACATACAACTTCTGTAAACATCACTTAAGAAAGGATACGTGTTGCCAAGTGGAAAAAAACTAGAAAACAATCATAAACGTAAGATGTTTGAAGTATGCGGGAGTATTAAGTGCATAATGGAGATATGCTACTGCAAGATGCACCTTAGAAGCCAGTTTGTCGTCGGCGATTTTAAAGGGATTGGTTGCTCTGACGCTTTGGCATGATTGACTGCATGACGTTGTATCCCGTCTGCGTAGATCGGTGCTCATGACTTCAGTCACTGGATTATATCAGTCATAGTCTGGTATTTCACATCACTGTCATACAACTGGAATATTGCTGAGTTCGACGTTAAGCAACAGACACAGCTACAGAAGACATTTGTTGGCTGTCGGTGAAGTAGTTCGTATCCTTATTGCGATGATCAATATGCTGTTAATCACTGGATTGTATGATCCAGTCTCATCTGTATACAGATCACCGTCATATGGTAGGAATATTGCTAAACAGCAAACGTTAAACAAAAACCGAAAAATCCAAACGCAGACTGAACGATGTGTGTTTCCTACCGCCGAGCAGTAACTCCAGTCTTAAATGATCTGGTTTAGCCACAGATTCTGAATAACTGTTTCGAGTTGATATGTTAGTGACTTTCGATGTGCATATGATATATGCAGCCATCAGATTATCCGCCTCGTAAAGGACAAAGTAAATGCAGCTGTTACCTTCTCCGGCAGCAGGAGTACACAGGCCCTCCTGCAGGTCATCCCCCAACCACGGATCATGTGTATAGCAGATCCTCTGTAATTGTGGCGACACATACATCGGTGAAACGTCAACACACACTCAAAGAACATCAGATGTATGTCAGCAAATTCGACCTTAAATCCGCCATTTCCAAACACATTAACAAATACCAAGACCACATCGTCACCCTACATGTTACCAAAACGTAATAATATAGCTTGTAATATAATGTGAATACTTTTGTTAGCATTCAACAAAACCATTCTCTCAAACTCGTTTTTTGGTCTGACCCTATGTTTGAAATAGGTATGGAATCCGAGAAGGGACATTGTCGCGTTGCCCCCCTCTCAAAAAAAAAGCAAAATGAGGTGAAAATTAATCAAAGCGCGACAATGCGACAACGCGACATTTCGCTCATTTGTCGTGATGTTGCGTGTCGAGTTTTGAGTAACATTTTCTCTGTTCCTCCAAAGTGCGACACGCGACATAGCGACACTTTTCAAGGTCATAATATGTCGCGTTGTCGCATTGTCGCCCTATCTAAGATGTGTAAAGAAAAAACTAAACATTGACTAAAACGCGACAAGCGACAATGCGACAACGCGATATTTCGTCAAAATGTTTTTAGTCAATATCTTATAATACATGCCGTAGTCAATATTTTAACAAAGCTCGACACGCGCGGAGATGCGTCAATGCGACATTTCATCAAAATTTTATTAGTCACGTCGGAATGTAAAACTATCACAAGCATGATTATTTTTCGATATTTTTAAAGGGTTCAGACACCCAGAGATCGACATCAGAACAATAATAAATGAATGTACATATAGCCGTGAAGTCCGGAGTGGTTGAGTGTCATTGCTTAACGGAATAGTTCTATTCAGACTGTCCATTTTGCTGAAAATTATTATGATATAGAAGCCGTAGGTTTGAAACGATACAAGTACATGTGTATGGCTGGATATAGTATCCGTATTAGAAAATTGTGAGGTATATTGTGAATCAGACCATGTGAAGGATTAATACTATAGGATTCAAACAGAAATGAAAACGGGCATCACAGTACATTATTGTAATGAAATACCTTGCTATTTACCAATAAACCTTGGATGAGTGTAGTGGAGCGGCGGAAGAGAGAGAGGAGCGGAGCGGAATGGAGTGTAGTGGAGCGTCGCGGAGTGAGAGGAGTGAGGGAGGTAAAGCTGGTTTCTGACACTACAAGTGTACGCAACTCTACCAAGTGATGTAATTGTTTCTAATATCCTACTGCTAACAGTCCATTTGTAAGACGTTTTCCCAATATCACGTTCTAAGCCGACCTAAACTGCCAATGAGGTGCCGGATGGTTAAGTCATATCTTATTCAACTTGGTATCCATCCACTGCTAGCTGAACAGAGGCAGATCCCAGACAAATTCATCAGCGTCGGATAGGACTGTACCACGAAACTGTCAAGAGCCACATTATGGAACATAGTGACCCATTCGAGGACATCACCTGATGTTTCTGCCGATGTGGCTTGAATTTTAACAATATTTCAGTTTCTCACAACCTGTCTTCACAACATGTCATCGAAATGTCCAAAGTGATTAATGTGTATGGTGCTAAGATTCGTACTTATGATAATAGTTATCTGGTGTGACTAAGAGACTAACTCTGAACAGCAAATTGCCCCGCCTTGAATGACAGGGGCACAGTGTGCCGTGATAACAATGAAAAGTTGCGCTAATAATTCGTTTTGCTGCTAGAACACACTTGACAGCCTAAATACATTTGCAATATGTAAAACAATAAAGCGAAAAAGAAAGATTTGCATTTAGTTCAAGAAGAGAAGGTCCATTGCCATTTCGAGCTCTACTTGAATAGAGTATAACATATTCTGCGCATGCGTAGATTAATTGACCTTCTACACATGCGCACCGGTAACAGAAAAGGGCGACATATATTTTGTCGCATTGTCGCGTGTCGCGTGTCGCGTTTTAGTCAATTTGTTAAATATATTCTATGGTCAATATTTTAATAAAGCGCGACACGCTTTTGATGAAATTTTGATGAAATGTCGCGTTGTCGCATTGTCGCGTTTTAGTGAGTTCTTACATATGTTAGATAGGGCGACAATGCGACAATGCGACAACGCGACATTTTTTGACCTTGAAAAGTGTCGCTATGTCGCGTGTCGCACTTTGGAGGAACAGAGAAAATGTTACTCAAAACTCGACACGCAACATCACGACAAATGAGCGAAATGTCGCGTTGTCGCATTGTCGCATTGTCGCATTGTCGCGCTTTGGTTAATTTTCACCTCATTTTGCTTGTTTTTGAGAGGGCGACAACGCGACAATGCGACAACGCGACAATGTCCCTTCTAGGATTCTATGCTTCTCGGATTCCATAGTGTGGTCCTGTGCACAGAGCAACGTTGGATGCGCGGAGTCCTTGGATGAGTGATCGTGTTCGACAGCACGAGTTCTGAGCGTTTTTTGGACTTCAATTCTGCCCCACAACGAAGCACGAGTGATATACGTGGCCTCACCTTAGGCATGTGTGTTTGCCTCTGTTGACCAGCAGAAGATGGGTACCCGGGGGGATAAGTCATGTAACCATAAACTTGCAGTGCCCAAGAGTCAGCTTGGGTTATCTTGGGTAATAATAATCAGATTATTTTTGTGCGCTTTGAGCAAAATATAAAGCCTTGAAAGGCGCGATATGAATCAGTCTGTATTATTTTTAATAATATCACCTTCAGGTAAGGATTAACTTTGCATGGTGTGACAGGTGGGGCGTGATAAGGTGCGGTAGGATATGGCGTGAAACGGCAATTTGTAATAAAGCTGAAATCGCTGCTAACAACATAACTGAAACTCTATCTGGAAACAAGCTCAGCACTAATAATTAAATTGCCATGGGCGTGAAATAATCAGCAAAGGGTAAACGAAATCCGAGCGACAAATCAAACAGTCGTTAAGTAGCGCAATATGTTCGTTACTGCGACTGAATACATCACGTATTCAAGTACAAGGACACATGAGCTGCTCGACGTGGCCTTCGTAGGACAACTCTGCTAACACCTGACACAGGACTCTAAATCACTACCGGAAGCGGCAGATTAATTAGCACATGAATGACATGGGATTAACAGCGATGTCGGAAATATATGCAGTTGTGTTTGTTGTTTAACGCCCCAGTATTCCAGCTCTATGGCGGTTTGTTAATAATCGAGTTTGCGTCAGACAATCCAGTGATCAGCAGCATTAGCACGCATCAACCAAGTCAGAAAGCCTGACCACTCGATCCCGTTAGTCGCCTCTTTAAATAATGCAAGCATGAGATGCTGAAGACCAGGGTCTAGATTTTCGAAACTCACTTAGCGCTAAGATAGTCATAAGTGCCATACATTAACATTGATGTACAACTATCTTTGCGCTATGAGAGATTTAGAAATCTACGTCCAGTTCTACTTGTGATTTCACGGGTAGTCGGAAACATGAGCCAGGTAGTGGGTGAGTGAGTATAGTTTTACGCCGCACTCAGCAATATTCCAGCTATATGGCGGCGGTCGGTAAATAACCGTGTCTGGACCAGACAATCCAGTTACTAACAGCATAACAATCGATCTGGGCAAATGGGAACTGATGACATCTGTCAACCAAGTCAGCGAGTCTGACCACCCGATCCCTTTAGTCGCCTCATACGACAAGCATAGTCGCCCTTTATGGCGAGCATTGGGATCTGTTTTACCTCGGATCTTCACTGGCAAATCAGCCAAAGACACAAACAGTGCATGAATGAGTAGATTAGTTTAGAACGCTATTATTAGCTATGTCTCTGTGTTATTACTCGGTGTGGGAGAGATTCCCGAAGTAATGCATGTTTAGGACATGCACCACTATTGTGAAACCAGGTGAAGTGCTGACAGGTAAAGTGCTGTCAGGTAAAGTGCTGTCAGGTAAAGTGCTGACAAACATAATCATTTCCACCCGGGATTCGAACTGAGGGTGACAGGTTTCTTTGGTAACTAGGGGACGCAACTCTGTACAGTCTCTTAGACGTCTCTTAGACGATAAGAACGCATACGTTGGTATCACAGAAGAATAGAATCATATAGCATGCAACGAGTTGTGTGTCTCGTGTATGTTGTGTAGTTATTAAACATACATATCACTTCCTTGTCACTCGTGATATGTACTTGACGACACGTGACAGATATACGTGATAAGCCACGGAGAGTGTTATCTTCACAGCTAGCTTTGACCATACAAGCCTGATGTGGATGTCAGTAATAATCAGAAAGGTACAACACAGCATTCCTGTTCTCTAGTTACATGACGACGTGTAGTATTAATATTATTCAATATTCAATCTCTAGGATGATCTATGAGTTAACGTGTAATGAAACCGACAGTGGTTCCGGAAAATGAGCGTTATAGTGAGGCAGTGACACGTACAGGCGCGTGAACTCGCCCTCAGCGGACATCAATGAGTAACGTAGTAGCACTTGTTTGGAACAGGTCAATAAATAACAGCAGTATAGAGTGGAAGTCTGCCTGCCATTTACTTAAGTTGGAGATTTATCTCGTCAACCTGTGATCAAACGGGCGCCCACCTGTATGGAATTAACTGATGATGGCCTGCTGCTGTCGACTAATTGTTACATTAGCATGTAGACAGGTTGGATGTATTTGAGGAGTTTTTCTCAAGCCTTTGGGAATATTTATGTTCCTAAGATAAAATCATTTAAAGCATGCGTTTTCTTATTAAAGGAATATCTGTGTGAACACGGTCGATCCGACACGGCGCTACGAGCGCAGCGTGCAATAAATAGCATCACTGGAACCCTGAACTTGGTTATATATATTCCACGGCTTCTTGAAAGGCAGTTTATGTAGTGACATCCGGGGGTCTTAAGACTTGCTTGTTTGTTGTTTAATACCGTACTCACCAGCTATATCTTTAAATAATCGAGTCTAAACCACACACTCCAGTGACCAAGAGCATGAGCAAAGATCTATGCTAATGGGATACGATGACATGTGTCAACCAAGTCAGCGAGCCTAACCACTCGATCCCGTTAGTAGCCTCTTATAAGCGAAGTCCAGTTCTAACTTAGGTCTTAAGGGTGAGAATCCGAAGGTGTTCCTTTGCAAGGTGTAAGGGTACACGTAGGTACTTTGTAAGATGTAAGGTTACACGCAAGTACTTTGCAAGGTGTAAGGGTGCACGTAGGTACTTTGTAAGATGTAAGTTAAATGTCTGTTATACACTCGTACATGCTATATCCATATGTATGTTATAGCCGTTTGCATGTGCCTGTTACAGCATTACGCATCTTTGTCTGCTGTATCCATAGTTCGTCTGTACACACCTGTCTGTACGAACGCGCGTCTGAGATACGTTTGCTTGGTGTCTCTATACGTTCCTGTCAGGTACGTCTGTGTTTATGTCCGTTCTTTTCTATATATCCGTTTCGTACGTGCCCGAATATCGATCAGTCAACAACACATTATATATTTCCGTTATAAAGAGCTGAAATTCACCACAAATACTGAATGACAATACAAATACAATTACGTCACCTAATAACGTGATGTCACGTGCCACAATTCCGTCGCATTGAGACAACGTGACATCACGTTATTAGGTGACGTAACATATCGACAAAGCTAATCTGGTTTTATACCGCAGGATGTATTGTCTTATAATTATTCAGAACATGTATGATCCACGCAACGTACGGGCAAACGTGTGACACGGACCATTAGGCCATTAGACAACTCCCATCCAAGACTTGTCGAAAACTCAGTGTACATTGTTAAAACCTCGTTATAAATATCCAGAGTAGTATACTAACTTTACACCCTCGTTATGGGACTTTATCATTGCAGAACATCCTTGATAAGATTTAAATGAGGCGGGATGATGGGGTATAAAGTCTTGATTAAACCTAACTGATGTTTAATGATACGGAAAGCAGTATCGTATGTCGTTAAGACGTATATTCCACGTCATATGCGCAACTAGACATCAATATATACATGTATGTATAATAGAGTATCTTATTATTTCACCGTTGCCATGACAACAGATATGTGGCATCCTGCCATGTATATTCATTAGAAATTTGATTAACCTATCTAAAACATTTTAATAATAGCGCTTATTAAACTCTTCTTAGGACTGCTCAGGTTGGTGTTTGGTTTTAGAGCTAACACCTGTCGGCTTAGAGTCAATGTAATTTTGAGTCGGAGTTGGGTAAAGTCGGAGTTGGGTAAAGTCGGAGTTGGGTAAAGTCGGAGTTGGGTATCCTTGTTTATCGAAGTGTTTCGGTCCTATATACCGACCTCGTTGAAACCAGTACGAATCTTCTTGTCTCGTAAAACCAATCAACCTGGTCCTGTCTTGGCAGGCCAAGCAGGAAGTACACAATCAAACACGATCACTATCCGTCGATATCTGACCTACTTATTGTGTACATTTGAGCGCTGGGCTGTGAACTGTTATAGACATACCAGGTATAACATTGCGCCAGGAGTAAATTTTGACCTCTTGACCTGTAAAGCAGCTGGTTGGCCACTGTCCCACATATTACCGTACCATATCTCATTGTTCCACATTTTACTATGCCTTATCACATCTTAACACGTCTTACAATTCGGTATGTCATTATTCCACATCTTACTATTCGGTATCTCATTTCTCCTCAATTTCCTATGTCTTATCTCACTATTCCACATCTTACCATTCCGTACCTCATTTTTCCTCATTTTCCTATGTCTTATCTCATTATTCCACAGCTTACTATGCTTTATCACATTCTTACCCGTCTTACTATTCGGTATGTCATTATTCCACATCTTACTATGCTTTATCACATTTTTAACCGTCTTACTATTCGGTATGTCATTATTCCACATCTTACTATGTTTTATCACATTCTTACCCGTCTTACTATTCGGTATGTCATTATTCCACATCTTACTATGCTTTATCACATTTTTAACCGTCTTACTATTCGGTATGTCATTATTCCACATCTTACTATGTTTTATCACATTCTTACCCGTCTTACTATTCGGTATGTCATTATTCCACATCTTACTATGCTTTATCACATCTTTACCCGTCTTACTATTCGGTATGTCATTATTCCACATCTTACTATGTTTTATCACATTCTTACCCGTCTTACTATTCGGTATGTCATTATTCCACATCTTACTATGCTTTATCACATCTTTACCCGTCTTACTATTCGGTATGTCATTATTCCACATCTTACTATGTTTTATCACATTTTTACCCGTCTTACTATTCGGTATGTCATTATTACAACTTTTACAATTCTGTAACTCAGTATTCCACACCTTCCGTATATCACTGTTAAACATTTTACCATTCTGCATTTCACTTTTCAGTTTTTGCAATAATGAGGCTTCATCTGAATTACGCCAATCTGTATGACTGTACTGAGCCTCATAGGCCGGCTATAAACGATGGCGTTAATACGGACACCTCATCTAAGGATATGTACAATGAACACTCAACATTAATATTACCTGTCGGCAAACTGGACATTCTGTTATTCAAGTCCCAAACCCAAACCTACTGCAGAATGCTCTTACAAAAACACCAAACCTTTAATCTAATATCTGCTGAAGCTGAGTATGGCATTCCTTAGTTGACATTAGCCTTGTGTGCATACAGCTCAGTAACACTGTGATGGTGTGATCTATACCACGACTAAGATCAATACTTCAATGTGTCGCTGGGGCGTGGGTTGTGCTATATATTACACATGTCAGCCCTTCATGCTGGGTGTTGACACAGTAGTGTGTGTACTCTCAAAACACAGGTACATATTGTTCTGGCATGTAAGCCCATACAGATATGACTGACCACGTTTACAACTAGTCAAGGATCAGATTGCAAGTAAGAATGTAATGTAAGTTCGCGTGATGGGATCGCTCCCTTAAGTATAGAACATTGTGTGTGTGTGTGTGTGTGTGTGTGTGTGTGTGTGTGTGTGTGTGTGTGTGTGGCATGTGTCCCTTTGAGTACTCTCTCTATCTCTGTCTGTCTGACTGTCTTCCTGTTTGTGTATGCGTGTAGGCCTCTCTACCTGTGTGTATATGTGTGTATGTGTGTATGTGTGTCTGTATCCGTCTCTGTGTGAATCCAGTTGTGTCCTCCAGGCTCCTCACCGCCCCGTCCACAAAACCGAGGCGGTTACCTCCAAGGTCACAGCCTGGCAGGCCAAGGATGACAATCATATCGAGTCTGATATTCGACTCAAGATCACCGGGGTTTTTTTTCTTTTTTACTTTTTTGTTTGTTTTATGGCTTTATTTTTGCTTAAAATGATAACAACATGTCAAGAGGTTGATAGCATGAGCAATGATCCATTCAAGAGAAACATGGAGACACAATGACCCAATTAAAGAAATGTACCTTACCAATCCCCAGATCTCCAAGACCACTCATGCGGTATCGCGGGCTCCACCACTCATGTGGTATCGCGGGCCCCACCACTCATGTGGTATCGCGGGCTCCACCACTCATGCGGTATCGCGGGCCCCACCACTCATGCGGTATCGCGGGCCCCACCACTCATGCGGTATCGCGGGCCCCACTTCTTCAGAATGTCCGGGAAGTGATATCACATGGTTATCATCTGACTTCAGCAGCAAATGTTTGAACCTAAAGGTCTTAAAATGGGGTACGTGTCTTATAAACAACGACATCTTTGTTACAGATATGCGGCATTTCAGGAATACGTCCTGTCCTCAAACAGGGGGCCAGGAACTGCCCTGACATTTTGTCATAATTACATCAACTTCTACATACTTAGAAAGTGGCTGATGACTTAAGTTACTTTCTGACGCAAATATATTCTTACGCGTACCATTAACATCACTCCGAATCTCGCTGCACTTTTATGTGTACTTACTCAGCTTGATAAAAAGTAGTTCCAATACTAATCATATAAATTCACTTATATACTTATAAAGACATTACTGCTGGTGATGGGGTAGTGGTGTAGGCAAGTGGGTAAAGCGTTTGCTCGTCACGCCGAAGTATGATTCCCTACATAGGTACAATGTGTGAAACCCATTTCTTGTGTTTGCTGCCGTCATATTGCAGGAATATTGCTGAAAGCGGCGTAAAACTAACTCACTGCTGTTGTTGCTGTGACCTTGGGTGTCGCTTTTCTCGTGCTTTCTCTCAAGCGTGCATCATGTGTAACTTTTAGCATTCCTGGACAGTAATACTACTATTAACGGGAATCCCGCTGTGGGCGTTTCATAAAGCCGAATGTAGACAGATTGTGTATCTAATGAGATTGCCCTCGCATGCGAACGTAGACACGTAAGTATGTGACGTCGGCAATGTCTGTGCACAAGTCAGCTTTCGCGTTGGAGGTCCCAAGTGTCACCGCTCCATGTTACATAATTCTCACAACGTGCTTGCGTCAGATCCGAAACCCAGGACGACCCTGGTGAATCTTGTCGGCTAATGTATAACCCATGTTAGTTAACCGTGTTGACTCTGTCACCACGTGTAAACACATTAGCAACTTAATTCGGTTGACCGAAGACGGCCAAATGACTGGTCCCTGGGGTGCGGTAAATGTATCGGCGATCTCAAAGTGACGTAACTTGGTGATTCAGTTGATAGAAGCATTTGATAAACAGGATTAGGTAGGCACTGATATTTTATAAGTATCATGATATAAGTCACGAACCTGTTTACGTTTGTAGTGAAAATGTACGGGATGGATGGATGGATGGATGAATGGATGGATGGATGGATGGATGGAGGTAGTAGGGCTTTCATTTGAACTTCAATATAGAAATAGAATACAATAGCACCATTTTCAAGCAATGAAACCTCAGTTAACTACTCATGTTTGTGTGTGGTGTGTCTCCCAGTCCCTGAACCACATTCTTTTCCCTAACGCCTAGCGTTCACTGCAATGCTATAACGTATAACTTAAATGGAACAAGTCTAGATTTCCTAAGGTTTCACTTCCTCAGAATCTCCCAACTCACATTCAGTTTAAATGGGCGTACCTTTTATTAACAAAAGTATATAGTAGTATATTCAGAGACTAAGCGTTACTCTAGGCGGTGTGTTATGCTCTTCATCGTATCTTCTTCGTAACTTACGCTAGCGTGGTGTATGTTTTATTTCTGGAACTGCCCCAAGTTGCCAACATTGTAAGAAATACCTTGATTGACAACGGTGTGGGGATGCCTTGCTTGACAACGGTGTAGGGGTGCCTTGCTGGACATAGAAAAAGGGATATCTTGCTTGACAACGGTGTAGGGATACCTTGCTCGACAACGGTGTAGGGATACCTTTCTTAACAGCAGTGTAAGGATACCGTGCTTGACGACGGTGTAGGGATATCTTGCTTGGCAATATGGTCTGGAGGGTGCAAATGCATAAATCACTCATTGGCATCGTTATAAATGAAACAGCTCATTTCGATCTATATTTACCTTAAATCAACCTTCTTGACAACAGTGCACAATTCTCAGCCAATTTCGACCAATCAGAGGGGCACGTCTCCTTGACGTAATGGTAGGTACAGATATAAGGGCCTATGCAGAAATCATCTACATTTCAGGGGGTAAACTATTTCGTTGACACTGTGAAATCGCTACATCTGTTGTGAAAATAAAAGCTATATATTCTCACAATCTACTATCATTTAGTTTTGTCTCCTGCTTTGCTTAGTTTCCGAGCGACAACCCTTGTTTTCATAGACGATTCTGTCAAAATCACTTGGTGTCGCTAGGTTGTAATCCGTGTTAGGTCGTCTAAACCTACAAGTTATTTGTTATCATTCACTTGATACTCAGTTAATGGACTTATAACAGGTATAATTAGTGGTAACGCCACTTAGATTACCCGACAAAGGTCCCCATTTGGCATTACTTGTGCCTGGATCGATCAAAAGATTAACCGATAACACGCTGATTGATTAATTACTTTTATGCGGATTTAAATGGGGATTTGTCAAAAGGTAGTGTTTATGTATGTACATTTACTAATCAATACTGAATACACTCTGCCGTGCCTGTGCCTAAAAAACAACACAATTTCTCTCAAAGGATTAACGCCAATACATTTGATTGATTGCTCATTATTGGCTAACTAAATTACTTTTTTAAAATTTTTAAAAAAATGACGCATATTATGCAATTGTAGTTGCCAGGTGTGCTATCTTGGGTGACCAATGAAACTATACGGCAGTGTGAAAAACCTGAAGCGATACATCACATTTTCGTATATTAGACTGTTAAAAGACACATCTTTTGGGAAATCTGCAGATGAATTATATATGACTCGTTTTTGTGGATATTGATAGATACATTCCTCGAACAAGGTAATAGCCTGGCATTGCTCCCATAAATTTAGTTCGTATCATTTCAAATATTTGCATTTTGTTTTAAATAAGTTGTCGTAACTTTCAACTGAATCATTGTTTTTGTCGTGAAGTGTAATGATACAGACTACATACACTAGGGCGTGCGTGCGAATAATGATTCATATCTGCAAACTATAAAATGTCTAGATATTACATTCCCGTTATACATTCGCAGATCGCTTCTTTTTATCAAATTTCAAAATGCATACAAGTATGATTATAAAGTAATTAGGATTATGAGACCAAATATAAAGACGTATATTGACAAGTGTCTACATACTGGTGAGTGAACGTTTACAAACCAAGTAAATTTAGCAAGTGACGAAATTTATCGCGCAGTATTTTCACTTCGACCCCGACCTCGCTAATGTTATGTTGCAGGTTGTGTCATGCAAATTCCTTTCGATCATGATTCAAGTACATATTTAACTACTAGTAGAAAGTAGTTTTGATTTTCTAACTTGATGAAAACAAACCATAATCTCATTGATTCAAATGGACTTTAGTCCTTGACTTCACGATTTTCAAAAATAGCGGCTCCGTGTCTGAGGATAATTGCTACTTAAGTTTGTTTTCACCGACTTACAAAATTACTTTCACTGGTAGTAAACTATGTATTTTATTGATGGACATTAGGATTTTACATGACATTGCTTATAACATAACAATTTCAATCTTGGAAGCGAGGAGGTCGATATTATATTACTTACGACAATATTGGCACTTCGACCACAACCCCGCTTCCGAGGAAGAAAGCGTTATATTCATGCAAAATCCTTTTGGTCAGCAATGTGTAGTTGGAAATATGTGCATAGTCTCACCATCACCCGAACCCAAGGAGCAATTGACGGCAACACAACAATTCGGCATGTCTTTGGTGACGTCGAGAAATCAGCAAAATGACGAGCTTCCTACACATTTTCTATACAACTAACTGAAAATCGTTCCTTCCATGACGTCACTGCAGGCGACAGAGTTACGTAACCTGTCTGTGGTTTCGTTTGCGGGCAGAAGAGAAGCAGGCGGCTGTTTAGCAAGATTTAAGCGCTTGGTATTAATTAATCAGAAGTTGCTTTTAAAAAAATGGTGTTTCGTGTATGGCTAACTAGAAGTCTTTCATATGCAGTAGTAAAAGAGTACCAAAAATTGAATTTATACGTTCTTTAACAACGGCGTAAGGATACCCTACTTGACAACAGATTAAGACGGTGTAAGGATACCGTGCTTGATAATGTTGTAGGACACCTTGCTTGACGACGGTGTAGGGATATCTTGCCTGACAACGGTGTTGGGATATCTTGCTTGACAACAGTGTAATGATACACTACTTGACAATGGTGTAAGAACACCTTGCTTAACAATGGCGTAAGGATACCCTACTTGGCAATAGATTAAGACGGTGTAAGGATACCGTGGTTGACAATGGTGGAGGACAGCTTGCTTGACAACGGTGAAGAGATACCGTTCTTAACAACGGTGTAAGGATACCTTGCTTAACAACGCTGTAGGGATACCTTGCTTGACAACATTGTTGGGATATCTTGCTTGACAATATTACCCTACTTGAAAGTGGCATATGGATCCTTTGATTGAAAACGGTATCCGCGTCTATCTCGACATGTCACATCATAATAGATTTAAGAATTTGTTATACTAGTGTAAGAACAGACCTGTAAAGTGCTATTGTCACTCACACTAATGGTCCAGCAATAGACGGAGCTGTGGTTTCCATCTTCTCAAAACAGAACACAGGGCCTCGTTGTATAATTGAATCCGCTACGTCAAGCACAGCATATTCTTCCCCATTAGGTGTGTTTCTGCATGAGGAGACAGATGTCATAAATCCACCATGCAACATTACCTGAGGTAAAGGGGGCAATATCAACATTATTACATACCAACCCAACCCTCTGGTAATTATCAACAGCGTTCCTCATGGAGCTGAGAATAACATTTGATTTTACACTATTCTGTTCAATGATAAGAATAGCCTCTTAAGACTCAATTTCGTAAGTATCTGTACTACGATCGAAACAAAAAAAATGTGTGTGTACACATAATCACAGCTATTGATATACTAGATCTATATTCTCAATGTGGCGCATATGCATGCTTTTGTCTACTCGTTTACACATGTTATACTGTTTGCCTCGTGGCCATCTATATGTAATAAATGATCATGGCCATACAGCATAGAAAGACTGGGCGGTTCTCGCACGGCCAGGATGGTCAGGCTCAGCGTCAGGTCAAGGTAATTTGTCATCGGTGTTATTATTATCATTACTATCTTAAAACTTCAATCGCCTAATTCTTGATCAATTGTCTGTTGTCTATTGTCTGTGAGTTAGTGAGTGAGTTGGGTTTTACGCCGCTTTTGACAGTATTCCAGAAATATCAGGGCACCAGGAAAGGGCTTCGTGCATTTTGCCCATGTAAGGAAATCGAACCCGGACCTTCGCCGTGATGAGTGAACGCTTTAGCCACTAATATACCCCACATCCCCTCTATCGTCAAAGTCATCGGCATTTCATCTTTATCACTGCTGCTTATAACGTCGCAAGTGGGCCAGACAAACCGATGGTTGATAGCCTGACAAGATAACAAGCCATAAACCGGATCTGAGCAGTGGATCCATCAAGCACTTGAACCACAGACCTGGGCTCCAGTGGGCATGCTAATCCGTAATCCATAGAACATAATCCGGTATACACAATCAGCATTGATCTGAAACGATTGCACAGGCTTTGAGACATACCCCGTGCGAAGAAACCTTTGTGGCGCGGGTAGGGGGAGTGACAGTAGAGAATGGAGACTTGATGGCGTCACTAGCGTTCTTCAAGGTACATCAACAGCCTACGTTATATAAAAGGGGCAGGGCTGAGTGGCCCTGAATACGTGGCAGAGATTATATATGTCCCTGGGTTATAAGGGTGGGAAAGATGCGTTCTTTTCCCCTCCACCTCTACCCCAACACCTGCGATACAAGGGGGCAAAGATGCGTTCCACTATTATACTATATTATAATGAAGTTAAATGTGTGTATTGTTTAAGTAATAAATTGAAGACGACATCGTCACAGATTTGACGAAATGATTTAATAAGATTGTTGGACTTTGGGAAAAGGAGGATAGGACCGTGCACGAACTTGCAGTATAATCCCAAACAAGTATGTGAGTATTAAACCATATTGATATGACTCACGTAAATATGCATTAACGACAGCTGCCGTTCCGATTACTGCTGAATTTGCATAATTGTTCCATGTGTAAACGGGCCGGTCCTATCAACACTACGTGACGTTCGATTATTGATTAATAACAACGTTTTTGGAAACCAAGGACGACTCGATTCAGCTAGGTTCTCACAGCTGAAAATTTACTAGACGAATTGTCATGGTACCTTTTCTATTTAATGAACGCAAAACGTCAACAAAGCTCAAAATAATTTGTAAAACATCAGAAACGCAAAATCATTCTCAATGTTGCAATATATTGTATAATATTTGTGTAAGCAACCGAACGTTAAATTCCCTGGCGCACATAAGAATACGTGTATAAAATCAATCAGAAATTATTTATGATCCTTTAAAATATTTTTTCATAATTGAACCCCGGAGCTGTTTAACGTTAACGATGACGTCACTTGTAGGCTTCTTGTCAGAGTTCCAGCGAGCGGCTAGAGGTACTAATTAGCAGCTTGTAACAACATGAGGCTAGATGGGCGGGTGCTAGGGTAACGATGCTCCGCACACCAGTGATTCTGCAATGGGAGCAGCTTGGTTCAGCCGAAGCATGGCGTAATTAAGTTTAACATATGCTAACAATGGTCAAACAAGATTATGTAACGTTATACCGGGGTGAACACGTGGTCATCGGTTTTCTTTTTGTAATCAGTGTCATGCTGCTAAACCAGCGATCATGGTCTCTGGTGGAACGAGATATTGTTTGAGAACAGATATTGTGTCAGCGTGACTTCGGAATCATCAAATCACTATCGAGCGCGGTGATACCAGCACGGGCGGTAGGGTAGCCTAGTGGTGAAAGAGTTCGCTCGTCACGCCAAAGACCCGGGTTCGATTCCAAAACATGGTATGTGTGAAGCCATTTCTGGTTTCGCCAGAGGTGATATTGCTAGAATAGCGCTAAAAGCGGTGTAAAACTAATCTCACTCACTGCTGTTGTTGCTGTGACCTTGGGTTTCATTTTTCTCGTGTTTTCTCTGAAGCGGGCATCTTGTGTAAATGATAGCATCCCGGGACAGTAATACTACTATTAACGGGAATCTCACTGTGGGCGTTTCATAAAGCCGAATTTAGACATATTCTGTGTCTAATGAGATTAACCTCGCATGCGAACGTAGACACGTAAGTAGACTCACTTACTGATACGAACGTATGCACATATACTATAATTACGAAACCATGAATAGTGTGGCTGCATTTCAATTTAAAAGGAATTATTGTTTTTATGAAAACCATATATATATATTCCAAAGTCTATGCGTTAGTGCAGGAATCGATGAGCGAACCCTGAAACCACTCAACTACACCACCGTTCCACAAAGCAAGATGCTATGGTCACACTGGCTGCTATACTTGTATGCCTTGTCACTTTTTGTTCTCACTGTCACATGCTAATGTAAGTCTTGAATTTTTAGGAAGTCTGCATTACCGAAGTTTCGTAGAAAGTTTATGGGCTTTTACTTTGAATTTTGTTGTGTCAATAATGGCGGTTTCTCTGTAACATAAACTAACGTCCAAAAGAAACGCCATCAAATATGTTTCTGGTCTAAAACAAAACTTAAGCCAACTATGGTAACATTAAAGTTTTATTGTAAAAAACAATCATTCAGCAACAGTATTTTATGGCCGACAAGAAGAAAAACGACACAAGAATGACACTGGGATGCATTATCCTGTACTCGCTCACAAAAGTACAATCGATTGGGAGCTTTTTACAACTTTCTGGGCAGCACATACTGTTCAATACCGGGTGTGGCCACCCCTAGCAGTGATGAAGGCTCGAACCCGTCATCGAACTGAGTAGGTGTGTCTTCTGACATCTTGATTAGGGATCCGACGCCATTCCTGTTGCAGGGCAGCTGTCAAAGCGTTCCTCGTCAGTGGCTGAGTTTGGCGTTTCCGAATACGACTTACAGTTATTCCTCAGTTGGGGACAGATCTTGAAGAGCTGGAACTTTGTCAGCAGTGTTCCCTCTTCGCCAGTTTCGCCGCTGCCAGTGTCGCACAGTCCTGGTTCATCTCAACCATTCCGGTAGTTTACTTATTTCACAGATTATATGTTAGTCCAAAAGTTGAATGATCGGATGTGGCTTGAAGCAGATTTGACCAAAATGTCAGTTAGAGTCCGTCTGACAATCCATGAACCACGTAATTTTCCTTCCCCCCAAAAGCGTACTGCATAGCTAAATGAAATTAATACTAGTCCTATATTAAGAAAATTTGCACTTGTATCGATTCAAAATTCCGAATCTTTCATCTCATTTGTTGTTCTCTTCAATCTTAAATGTTTGTCTCCATCACAATTATAATCTTTTGAGACGAATTATAAGTCTCAGAAGATTCAGTTGTACCATGTGCGCCTAATGTTCAAGGACACTCAAAGGTGGTACAGCTCTTTGACGCTCACGAGTCCCGTGAATACCACGAATACGAGCATAGTGGGACAAACCCGGAGATATAATTAGATCGAAACTGGGTTCGAGTCCACGGTCAAAGATTTGTGACTTTACAAGGGACGTAACTCTGCTCAGCGAATTACGACACCTAAAGGTCGAACGATGCAAATTTTATGTGTTCTCCATGAAAACATGAATTCTTCACCATCCGATGCTAGAGTGAGGAGGTAAAGTGAAAATAAGTCCAACCAGTAATGGTTTTAAACAAATTTAGAAACCCGTTAACTGCGTATTCCTCAAATGTTTTCTTTGAACTAACTGGAGTTTTAATTATGACAGAGTGTAGGGCGAGTGTCACTTTCTCAGAAACGTGCCATGGCTAAAGTTTATGAAAGAGGAAAGTCGGTGTGATTACAAAACTGTACCAAGGTATACACTTGGAAAATAGGTTTCACTCTAAATTTATTTTCTAAAAACGTCTCTTTCTTGCAACTGTCGCCAACACACACAAAGCAAATAACTACTGTACTGAACAGCAAAAGAAACGCAACACTGTTTTTGTCAGGTTTTAAATAGAAAGCATGAACTGTTAATTTTATGAGATTTCAATAAATTTCGAAACTTGCGTTTCTTTTGCTTTTCAAGTATATGATACCTGTATACAATACTTCGTTATTGAATAACGTTTGTATCATTTTTATCCACCACCAAACAATCCATTGTTTTCTTTATAGGGCGACCGATTAGACTAGTGGTTAAAGCGCTTGCTCGACGGACAAGAGATCTGGGTTCGATTGTGTGTATGGGTACAATGAAAGAAATCCATTTCTTCGTATTGACAACAACTAAGATCCAGGGCCTAGATTTTCGAAGCTCTCTTAGAGCTAGTTTAGTCGTAAGTTAATGTTAATGTATGGCTGTCTTAGCGCTAACAGAGCTGCCAAAAACTAGGCCCAGGATGCGAACCTTGGATTCGAACTCATGATCTACGGTTACTATTGGATGGATACAGATCATTACTATAAACATTCACCATGTTGCATGCTTTAAGCAAGAAAGATCATTGTGTTGAGTATGGGATACACGCCTTAATCTTCACGTCTCTTACGACAGTCCCGGGTGATCTCCTGACCCTAGGTCAAGACAGGCGTCAGATAACTGTTAATGTCCTACAGCAGGTATCGGCTTAAAAGGTTATACGACAGTCCCAGATGATCTCCTGACCTTGGGTCAAAACTTACATTTCTCAAAGTGTAACCAACCTTAGGAATACAAAGACGTCTTATAGCTGTTTAATGTCCTACAGCAGGTATCGGCAAAAGGGTTATATTTGCCATCAAAGTGAGCGCATCTTTGACGTCAGAGTTTCTAGCGCAGATAAATATTTCTTTTCGTGTCATCTTAGCCATAAACTTTAAGCAGCCCTTGGCACACTCAAACAAATGTGGAACACTATCAAGTACGTAAAGTACATATTATCGTCCGATTTGAAAGAAAGTTTTGCGCACGACAGCTTAAAATACTTTAGGTTGGAATACTTGAATGAACATTGTCGCGTTACTTGAACCAGACAAAAACTGACCGGAATAAGCAAATCGCGGCAACATGACAGTGCCCTTTCTAGGATTTTATACCTTAGAGATTACGTGTCAACAGTTCCCGAGGTCAGGTCCTCTCTCGCCTTGGTCAAGTGGACAAAGTGTCTTCCTGTAGTGCAGAATGTCGGTGGTTCGATCCCGTAAAGAGTCACAGCAAACACGTTAAACTATGGTATTTGATGTTTCCCTGGCTGGTGCTAGGCATTAGTGGGACGAAACAAGAACTGTTGTGATCGGAGTCAGTATACTGTGTATGTGTTGGATATTCATGTCAAAATGCGACATGGTGTCTTGATAGTCTAACACTATGAAACCGGCATTAGAATGAAACAATCAAATCATACATGTACACACAACCGATCATTTACACACACACACACACACACACACGCATGCACGCACGCACGCACGAACGCACGAACGCACGCACACACACACACTCTCTCTCTCTCTCTCTCTCTCTCTCCACATAGGCATATATGTCACTTTATAATGGTCGTGT
The DNA here is from genome assembly GCF_037392515.1 of Haliotis asinina. Taxonomy (NCBI): domain Eukaryota; kingdom Metazoa; phylum Mollusca; class Gastropoda; order Lepetellida; family Haliotidae; genus Haliotis; species Haliotis asinina. The sequence goes on from NC_090280.1 coordinate 96,927,551, forward strand.
AATAATCTTGAAAGACACGTTAATCTCTGTTTCAAAACGTAAGATATTTTCACCTGCAAACAAGCCCCATGCCACAGCAATATCTCAAAACTACTTTAACTCACAACTGCTCGGTTGATTCAGGCCAGTTTGACAATGGCAAGATTCCTGTTATTAAGCCCAGAAAAACGCATCACGTCCGTTTCAGATATATCACGTGGAGTCCTTTATATCCCCAGTTAAGCGAGCTGATGCTGAGAGACGTCTCCCATTACGTCCAAAGATAAGCCCTCATTTGTGAGGTGTTATCCAAAAAGGTGGCTTTTTACAGGTATCGTTCAAAGGGAAAATGTAATTGATATGATGTAATGGTGACACCTGACGGGACTGACAACAGTCTAGGTGTTACCTCATGGTTTTGAGGACCGATCCCTTGTTTGTTTGTTTCATACAGCAATACTGCAATACATCGTGGGCGAATGAGTATAGTTTGCTAGCAATATTCCAGCAAACTCATGGCGGAGGACACCACAAATTGACTTCACACGTTGTGCCCATGTGGAGGATCGAACCTGTTTCTTCGGTGTAACAAGTGGACACATTAATCACAAGCCTACCCCACCGATCCTGTTGCAACAGGTGACTAAAGAGAAGTGTGGTCAGGCTCGAGTCGGTTGATGCATCTCACTATATACCAGTAACATATGTATCATAAAGATTACTTACACCCATATCATATAACTGGTTGCGGCGTTAAACAACAACAAAAAATAAAATAATATGCCAATCACTGGATTGTGTGGTCAAAACTCGATTATCTACAGACTGACGTTACAAAACAAGTAATCGTGAGACGTTACAAAATGTATGCTTTGGAGACATTAATCATGATCACATCATTCACGTCACGCGAACCACGAAGAACTAACAGCATACGAAAGCAGATCCTTGACTAAGCACATTTATATTGAGCATGTGTTTCTCATAGATAATAAGACGTCTATAATTAAGATTACCTTCAGCCGATGTACATTACTATCAGGTTTCTCCAAGCAGCCTTTGTAAATAGGAAAGCAGCATGAACTCTCATCAGTACACGGGACTCGCCGTGTCGCTGATGAGAACCATGACCCTGCTGAGAGTTTACATGTATGACCACACTGCATGGTAATCAGAAGCTTAACAGTAACAGCAAACTCCTCGTAGCGCACCTAAACGTTAACGCTGTGAGACACGTGGGTCACCTTGGCCCACCATTACAATCATTACACAGTGTATGGTTACACGAATATGATGAAAGAAAGGTTAAAGACACGCGGGTGGAGATACACTGTCGTCAAACGTGGCGCATGCTGGTTACCCCGAGACGATAACGACCTTGGATCACTAACGGTCATTATCATGCTCCAGCCCTTAACAGACGTAAACGTCAACACTAATTACAAATGACGTTCTTGCAGCTCAAGGGCGTCATATGCGGCTAGCTTTGCGGTGGTAAACATATTTCAGATTTAGGAAAAAACAGTTCAAGGTTTTTTTATTTGTCTAAATACACAATGCTATTTAGAAAGTGGTCAGATGTAACACATGTTGTATATGTGATCACGGTGGCTGAGTGGGTTAGACGACTGACTTCGGGGGCTGGCGATTGGGTGCCTCACTCTGAAAGTGTGTTCGAATCCCGGTTGGACCCAACTCAACAGAAGTAGTAGATTCTGTACATTGCAGAGAATGTGTAATCCCAAATATAACATGTGTTACGTTTTTGTTATTTCTCATGATGTCCGTCTTCGTTTGTTGACTACCACCATATAGATGGACTATTGCTGAGTGCAAATTATATGTTCATTTTTATTTTTGCCAAGCATAGGCAATGACAGTTGTACTGGCTTCTTTGAGAAACTGGTCATGAGATGAACAATAAAAACAATGGGAAGTAACTACATGGCTGTACCAAGTATATTCGTGTTTAAACATCTTTTGGAGCATTCGGTAAGCATTCTATTGATGCGGGTATCAGACGTTTTTCACGCAAGTCACGCCAACGTGAACTGGTATGGTGCTGCCATGAGATCAGAGATGACGCTTCATGTTTACATGCCACACGTACCTCCTCCAAAAAACTTCGTTCATATGAACAAGGTGCGCTGCCAAGAGTTGTGAGGTGGGATGGCACGCACCTTTTAGCAGCATCAAGGCCATATAGGGACTTTTTACTTACACCGGAATCAAACGTCCAGGTGAAGGCTTTCACAACTTGACTACTCTTCTTTGAAGACGTACGTCGTGTGGATTTCGGATTAGATGCCTGTAATGGTGCACGGATGTCGTAAAAATCTAGTTCAGTGATTTTTTTTGTTTGTTTGTTGTTTAACCCTGCAATATTCCTTGTATTGTCCACTTTTAATATGCAATGTTTACAATCATTCCAAGGAGCTTAAAACCACAAAAAGCTAAAACTGTTTCAAGCCTTTATCTCACTATATTCTTCAAACGATATCAAACACACATCTTTAAACATTCAAACCTACATCTGTCTATTTTAAGAAAGTTTAATTGGCAAGAAATGTGCGTTTAAACAGTTGCTAGATATTGTTTACGGTATGTTTATGCGACTTTGCCATATTTATGGCGAATCTTAATCATCTGTTCCCCTTATAACAGACGAGGTTGGTATGGCGCCAACCCAGACGCTGGAGTGCGGCGTCATTTGTCTTGTGAGTATAGAGCCCTGAGATTACCAAGATAATATCTGTCGAGTATACACCTTCTGATCGTGTTATATGCACATTTAACTCCTCACCAGGAATGATTGCGTAAATGTATCGTTTTGGTAGGACCGTTCTCACAAAGCGACCTTAACGTAGACGTACGACCGATGATAAACATAACGAGATAAACTGTGGCTTCACATCTCAAGCATTGGTCCAATTGAGCTAGGAGTGAACCTGCTTAACCAGGTTGACGAGGATGTAGTATGCTGTCCTCTATCATTCACTCTGTGTGTCCCCCTGGGTGACTCAGACAACACCATCTAGTCTTCTCTGGTCGTTCAAGTATTGTACCGAGTGTGTAAACACACCAAATTTACCTTATGGTGAAGAATTTTCAATCCAAACTCAGTTAAATCAGTGCTACCCCAATAAGTCTAATGTACTCTCCTCGTTATATACCCCACTTATTTAATGTACATCTTGTCTGTCGGCGTCTTTTGTACTCTTCTATGGGTGAATAAAGAATATTATCATCTCATCCATAGATTGATTCCGAAAATCGATTATTTACTGACCGCCGCCATATAGCCGGAATATTGGTGAGTGTGGCGTAAAATTAAACTGATTCACTCACTCAGTAAGATTACTTTGTACAGTGAGGGCAGGGTCCCTTTTCACGGAACGAGATCCTGAGTTTCGCGCGATCCTAGCGTTATGATTGTTGTATCTTAGCACTAAGACACCTGTGTAAGAGCATAGACCATATAACAGATATGGTCTCTCGTAATAGTGACTATAGAGGCAGCCACGAGCACTGGAGATAGTCGTAATTACGTCTTGGTTAATTAGACGGGCCGTGGAAGAGTTGTCCTGGTGAGTGAGCCTGATGTTATTACAGCAGTTATAACCCAGCAAGGTGCTCAGTAACTTCCAGTGTGGTCGCTATGCGGAATTTTCATGGATGAGTATGCTAACTGCTGCCACAGAAGGTTGTCTGTGGCAGTGGAGCTGTTTTCCTGGACTGAGTGAATGGTGTGCAGGAGGTTAAGAAGGGTGAGATTGATGGTCGGGAGTTGTGTAGGGGAGGTTGGGTGGTGTGAGAATTGGTACAAAATTAAGAAGCAAAACATGGTAATTCCAGCGATGTCTTACGGCATGTGAAATTAGAAAATATGTAAAAGCGTACTTGACATAGATAAAGACATGTACAGAAATAAAGCTTCAGAGATAAAATAGGAGTATTTTCTGAGGTATTAAATGCTTCTTCAAATTAAATGTAACAGATAAATCATGTTACTTATAAACCACATGGAGAAGTTAAGCCCTAGAAAATATGCTATCTCTAAAAGTATCTTTGGAACGGAGTTATACCTCACACAATTAAAAAGTGCTTACTGAAGTAAGTGCTTACTGGCTGATACGTCATTGTTTTCATAACGGCAATCACTGATTGTCTGGTGTAAGTTCAGACCGCAACCATATAGCTTGAATAGTGAGGCGTTTAACAACAAACAAACGAGAAAAACAACACCCCAACGACAAGTCACACAAACACATATACTGTACATCCCACACACGATTTCGCACGATTTCTCTCGCACACGCACACGCACACGCACACGTACGCATTCATTCACACGCGCGCTCACTCACACCTGATTTGCCGCTGATGTACCATATAATACAGCACAAGAACGACTCTGTGAAGAATGTCTGCACGGCTACACCAACACTACCATTAATTCGTCGCACATATTCCTGCAGCGGGTTGAGAAGACACCAAATACAAATATCATGTCTTGTCATGCCACTATTATCAAAGTGATACCGACAACTTGCGAATGTATCATTCGGAAAATCTCGGATAAGTTCGCCATCCCAATGACACCTGATACGAGGTAAAATGGTCTTACACTGAGGTTCTGATCGCCAACAACGCTGAAGCAGTGTTTATGACCCATGCATGTCATTATTGCACGGGTTGCATATTACATGCCATACAAACCAAAATAAACAGCAAAGAAACATTATGGCTGTCAGTTCACAGAAGTCAAGGTCAAGGCACGTAGTAACGAAATCACATGATGTGTGTATCGGATGTCGTGCGTTGTTTTTGCGCGGCCTGTACGATGTGACCTCTATCCGTACTCATCCCAGTGCCGAGGAATATTATGATCAAGAATCACTGACTTGGCACTTATGCGCTGGTGATATTCGTCGCCATTAGCAGCTTATGGCATCAATATGTTGCATGTCTTATGGTAAACAAGAGGAGCCACATGACAGCACAAGCCAGTCATGTTTCACAAGGTCACGTTGACCATGCAAGGTCATGGCCTTTACCTCTTGGCATTCAGAGATCGATTTTGAATCAATCATTGAAATATCGACACACCTTCTACACTCATAAACACACCACGACCAGCACATTAACCTATTAGGCAAATCCATTTTCCTGTTTCATCAACCAGCCACTGAAGTAATCTTCAAACAGTTCTCTTCAAATTGTTCTGTAAGGCTTTGTGGATGAATAGGGACGTTTGTAAAAAAACAACCTAAAAACAATAGCTACACATTCCAGACTCATCAGTGGCATGTTCGTACTATTAAACTTCCAATTTACGGCCTGCCGTAAGCGCGCGTTTTCCATAATTACATGGTATCAATAGTTATAGCAGTGTATCGCCCGCCTCCAGTAAATCTGTATGGAAGCAGAACCATCATCCCCTCGTAAAATTAAACAGGCATAATGTGGATTAATGTACAAAGCTGTGGGTGTTTGAAGCTAGGCCGTTCACCCCTGACCAACAGGATGACCTGGAAATGAAGCTCGACGTCTAGTGCAGGGAACTTCTCCAGGAATATGTACAAGCGGAATTAGGTAATATGTTAATCACACTTAGCAGTTTAAGATACCGACGTCTTCAAAGGTTTTTGGTAGTCCTACCAGCGCCTCTGTCGGCACCGTGATCAGCGATAAGTACATGCACATGTTCATCTTGTTAAGGGGAGTTCTTTGGCAATGAGAGAGATATGTTTGTGTTACGTAACCATGAGGTGGCTGCTGAAAGAAGAAGTTGCAGCGTCTTCTCACTGGGGCTCAAGTCTCAGAATGATCTGACAATGTCAAAAATCCAAGGAAGCATTGATTCACTGTGATCTGACAGTGTTAAAGACATCAGGAAGCATTGTTTCAGTATGATTTGAAAGTGTTAAAGACATCAGGAAGCATTGTTTCAGAATGATACGCTGCGTGGAAAATCTGATAGCACTTACAAAACATTGTAGCATTATGACGTACATAAGCCATTTCCTGCACTCTAGTAGTATCCCGTAATGACACTTTTGGTGGGACCAATTAATGGATTACCACGGAGGGCGATCTCCAGGCAAATTCACATATTCTGCTGGCAGTTGCTTTTCATGGCTATGATAGTCACACCACTGTCTCAACGACAACCTCATTCCCATATAAATGGACTGTTGTCACAATTAAACATAAGAGATATATTTTTGAATATTATATGATGACTGATCAAACATGGCGGGGGAGCAGGAAAGGGCATGGAAAAATGCAGAGAAGGCAGTCAGCAACATATGATACACTGTAAAGACTAATCTCACAGCCACATCAGTGTGACACCCACACCCACACCCACACCCACACCCACACCCACACCCACACCCACACGCACACCCACACCCACACGCACACGCACACGCACACGCACACGCACACGCACACGCACACGCACACGCACACGCACACCAGCCCGAGGTTCTAGACTCGATTCATGTTCAAAAGATGCGTAACACCACATAATCGGTTTAGTGGGAGGCAGTCCTCAAATGTCGGATGCAAATATCCAGAATATGCTGAAATGCTGCAATTAGCAAATACTGCCTCCACGGAATAAGTGTAATGGTTAGCTTGCCAGCTATGGAGAAACCATAAATAAGTAAACCTACATACAGATCAACTTCTGAACGACTGTGTCCACCTGGTTCCCTGATGGAAGCCCCCCTTTAAGTGGAACCGTACAGGCGATCCTGTTTTATGCGTGCCATATCCTAACATGGGGTGTTGAATTCCTCCCAAATATAGGAAGTCATTTCATGTATGTGACTCTAGGTGGCTATAAGCAGCACACATGTATATTTACGTACCAGCATACGCTATTATCGTTTGCTAAAGTGATCGACACTTTGTCTGGGTAAATATCAAGACAAATGTTAAGATGTGAAGCCAGAGCTTAAATATACGAACACCCTATATGATCTAATCTTCTACAGGTCCACTTTGAGATCTGTCTTATCACCAGCTTATACAAACATGCATCTGAGAACAAAGGGCGGTCGTCGTTCTCAAGCCTGCATGGATTCCATAGTTTTTCACCAGTACTGTCTTAACTTGTGCACAATGCCAGTTCCATATGTACACTACTGGGTGAAACAAAGTATACACTTGAAAATTGGAATTGATACAAAATTTACAAACGCTAACAAAACGTTACTAGTTTCCGGAACACGTAAAGTACCAAGATACTGTTGTGATACTCAACTTCATCACTATCCAGCTAAATACTGCCGATGTGCGATTGCACACTTACTCTCTCGATTCCTCCCTCCCTCCCTCCCTCACTCACTCACTCACTCACTCTCCAGTAGCTCTTTCTTATTTGATTCAGTTTCAAAGACGTCACGAGGCATTTCCACAGAAAGATATGTGAACATTATAAACGTCAGTATGTCACCAACAAATGACAGTGTTAAAGACGGTAGGAGGCATTGTGTCGTTAAGGCAAAGTAATACTAAAGACGCCAGAAGACACATGACATGGTGAAGACGTCAGGAGGTGTTATGTCGATAACATATGACATACTGACATACTGTGTCAGAGGACACAGTGTCAGAAAGATATTCCATGTTGAAGAAGTCAGGAGTCAGAAAGACATGACGTTGTGGATATGACATATTGAATGTGTCAGAGGACACAGTGTCAGAAAGACATGACATGCTGAAGACGTAAGGGGGTGTTATGTCGATAAGATATGACACACTGACATACTGTGTCAGAGGACACAGTGTCAGAAAGATATTCCATGTTGAAGAAGTCAGGAGTCAGAAAGACATGACGTTGTGGAGACGTCAAGATATGCTGTGCGATATGTCAATTAAAGACGATTCCCCAGATCGCCCGAACTCACTCTGTCACGAGTGCTTTGAGTGGCAAAACACCAGCCTGTCTAAATGTAAGTTTCGACACAAAGTAATAATTCGTTCAAGACGTCAGGAATCGATCCCGTTAATCCTCTTTTACGACGGACATGGGCAGCTGAAAATCAGTTCAAACCCGGATCTTCACGGGGCTCAAGCTACTGTTTTAATACAAATACTAACCATTTGAAGACAATGAAGTGAAGTGACATTATATGAAGAGATGGGTCAGAAAGTGAATCTAACTTGTCTTTAGCAACGCGCATGTGCTCATGCCTATGAGTGAGTGTTTATGCGCTACTCAACAATAGTCCGCCTACACGACAGTGTTACGAAAATAATCAAATCTGGACCAAACAATCTAGCGATTGACATCATGAACATTTATCCACCCATACGGGATACAATGAACGTGAGTAGTTAAATCAATATCAAAATCTGGTAAAGTCTATATTTAGGAAAATATACACGTGGCGGCAACGTTCCAAGTCTAAATGAAACCGATAACTTCATTAAGCGAGATTACCACGATCTGCCCTATGAACATGTACCCAGTGTGTATATATGTCAGAAAATTATTATCGTTATCTTCACAAACCACCATGGCAGTGGTTGCATTTAGCTAACATAATATTGTCGTTGTTTTCTTAACATTTGGTTTGTTAGATGCTTCTCTCCAAGCAGACCTCTTGTCTGTTGGACTAAAGGTCACTTCCAGCCGACCCCCTCTTGCAACTGTAGCATCACACTGGCAGTAGAGAAGAATAAGGTGACACAAAATGGGGCTTAACGTCAAGTTGTTGATTTTACTGCCCTATCATCGCGACGTGCAACGTACATCTTTTTAGCGTGTAAGTGAGTGAGTGAGTGAGTGAGTTTAATTTTTCGCCTCTTCTAGCAATATTCCAGTAAAGCCATGGCGGGGGCACACCATAAATGGGGTTCATACATTGTACGCATGTGGGAAATCGAACCCGGATTTACGGCCTGATGAGTGGACGCTTTAACCACAAGGCTACACCACAGCCCAGGAGCGACAGCTCCAAGGATGGGAGTTAAAGCTCATCAAGATCCAAATAAAATTCATTTTATCCAGTGCAAACTTTCTTTCAGACAAAACTTTTAAAAATAATATACAAGGATGAATATCCATGTACACAGTTCCCTGAGTGCAAGGCACGTGTTCCATGCATTTGTCGAGCGTCCAGCTTTGTTCCCTGTCCTGGATTGGACTCGTCCAGCGCCTTGTCATGTGCAATTTGGTACACAAATCTCATCGTCAGCAAAAATGTTATGCTAATGGATCGAATCCATATAAATATGGCAAATATTTGACAAGAATTTATTGAGAAGTGTATTTATTTATTACACGATGACCTAGAGTATTACGTACATTATTTTACATATCCTACTTGCAGGGAATAATAATACGTCCAAAATGTTCTTTAAAAATGTAACTAGACCTACCCGTGAATATCCGTGTTAAAATTGATAAGATCGGGTGGCCATGCTCGCTGACACATGTTATCGTATTGCGTAGGTCGATGTTCGTGCTGTTGATCATTGGATTGTGTCAATGATTTATTGATCATGACCAGCCGCCATATAGCTGGAGCTATATGAATGAAGCGTGATAGTCGAGTACGATGGAGTCGGTCGTACCGTCCTGTATTTGTCGCTCAGGAAACTTCGTGCTAACTTTTCCGTGATTGCATGACTGAAAACATGCATTCGGATTTACACCTGTCAAACGAAGTTCTGACTGGTCAAGTGGAAAGTCATCCCAGTGAGACTGGTAATCGAATGTTCTCAGATCTGTGTTTATCTAAATCACATGGCCATTTCTGGAATGTTATCAATATAAGGCTTAAAAAGTGTAAATTCTTATGATTTATTGAATGAGAATTAGGTTATCCCCCTTGAAAAGACTTCTGTGACGCTTAGAACAGCGCGAGGAAGGCTCTGAATGATGTTTGGCACTCAGCAATATTCAAGCTGTATGGCAGTGGTATGTAAATAATCGAATCTGGGTCAGGCAATCAAGTGATTTACATCATGAGCATCGATCTACGCAACGGGCATGACGATGACATGCATACACCCAGTCATCGAGCCTGACCACCCGGTTGTTGAAGACCAGTTCAAACACGGATGTTGACGGGCTTCAAGTTGTCGAAATGTGATCAGATACTTTATATCATGCGTATGGAACCGACAGCCCAAGACACAGTGAATAGGTTTGGGGGTCGAACCCAGTACTTCCGTTTTCAGAAAACACTTCTGGAAAATGAAAGTGACACATTTCGAGACCTAAACCGGTGATCGTCATGTTCTCCATCCACAGGCGTCCATTATCAGTGACAACTATTGAGGAGCATCTTCCTCAACATGAACGGAAGGCCAGACGCCAGCATGTTAGTTAGAGAAGTAATATGACTGACTGATATAAGAATAGCGAATCCTGCCATTTCCAATCTCTATACTCTCTCAAGGCGATCAGCCATGTTTAGCGCTGCGAGGAGTCCTTTTAGCGCAGACATTTATATTGAATCTATATTAGTAGGAAAACTCTCTGCACTGCTAGAATCTCTTTACATGCAAACCCTGTCTATCAATTATCTTAAACGGAGTCGGCAGACGCTGCGTGGAGAATGTCATGCAACTCAGACAATCGGGTTCTCTTCTAGCTACGTGCGTTCTCCTTTAGCCATTAAAAGCTTCATGTATGAAAATAACATCTCCATTTGCGAGAGTTGGAAATAGGCACATGTCTAGAAATAGCAGGGCTATTTGTACGTATTAGGAAGTGACTCAAGATAAGCCTATCTTGTCCAACGTTTGTCGTCTGTGCTCAGACTGCCTCAAATAGCAGATCCGTCCTGTCTGGAGACCTAACTAGATGTAGCCATATATGATGTGTGCGTGCGTGCGTGTGTGCGTGTGTGCGTGTGTAGCTTATATATGGTGAGTGATTGTGTGTGTAGCTTATATATGATGTGTGATTGTGTGTAGCTTATATATGATGTGTGATTGTGTGTGTGTAGCTCATATATCATGTGTGATTGTGTGTGTCTATGTAGCCTATATATGGTGTGTGATTGTGTGTCTATGTAGCCTATATATGGTGTGTGATTGTGTGTATCTATGTAGCCTATATATGGTGTGTGATTGTGTGTGTCTATGTAGCCTATATATGGTGTGTGATTGTGTGTGTCTATGTAGCCTATATATGGTGTGTGATTGTGTGTGTCTATGTAGCCTATATATGGTGTGTGATTGTGTGTGTCTATGTAGCCTATATATGGTGTGTGATTGTGTGTGTCTATGTAGCCTATATATGGTGTGTGATTGTGTGTCTATGTGTGTGTGATTGTGTGTGCGGGTATGTGCGTGTATGTGACTGCTATATTCATTCGTCTGATCGGAATAAGGAAAATATGCACACGGAAATCTACAGAGGAATGATAAGAAAAGTATCCAGTCATGCAGAAATTGTATTTTACCAAATGCATGAACAACATCCACATAAACATGGTTCAAACAAATAAATACTACAAACCTAGAACAAATACAGTTAATGAATAACAACAACAATACAGCATCGGTGGAAAAGATGCATTATCTTTTGATTAAATGAACGTGACATCTGTCTACATTATTTTAGAAACATCTGCAGCGCTGAATAAACTTACGGTCGCCATATTACAACATTTAGTCTGACTCAAAGTCCCCTAACAGTATTGAATGCCCTCAACCGCATTATTTTCCCTATTTTTCCACCAACGTTGAAGCCCTAGATGTAGCAAGTCTACATTTCCCCAGATTCAGGTCAGAATGTCCCATCTCACTGGGACACCTATTTTTTGGGATTATGCGGTTCTATCAAAATGATATAAACATAAGGTATGGAAACAGCCTAAACCTTTATAGACATGTATAAACTTAAAGCTGCTAGTTCATTTATACTATAATGTCAGTGAAGCTTTTTGTGGGCTTAATAGGCACTTGGAACGAATGTTAGAACATGCACAGAAGCCACCGAATTAATATTCGTTGAGCTTGAGTGAACACTGTCAAAAACAGCGAAAACGAATAGTATTGAAACACTCATGCACAATGTTTGAGTTAAACACCCAAACTCGACAGCCCAGTGCTCATGGAAGACAGACGTGTCCATACACACAATACGTTTCATTTACCTTAGATGATAAATGACCTCACCTCACCAGTTTACATATGACTCTCAAATTGTAGAGTGTTTCCATACTTTGTGTTTGTAGGGCACATTCAGGGACTATAGGCGTTAGTCTATACAACATCGGGTGGCATTGTTTGCAGGCATTTGGTCACATTAATGCGCTCAATCTTTTCCAGAGATATCCAAATTGATTTGTGCTCTTTGTCTGAAGGAATCCATATCATATAGGTCATGGCTTGCAGACAGACACGGTGACTGTGTCATCTCATACGGCTACAAGTCATATATTTTCAGGGGCGATATTGAACAGACCAGCTGTAATTGTTGAACGGCTCGTGTTGCTATGACATCCACCAGTGCTTATAATCCCTGGTCAGTGTTCTATGTCACGCATAGGTATTGTCTGGCACTGGTGTGGATTAACACATTGTTTACTGTACTGCCATATATACTCGATGCGGGCTGATCGTCAGCACACTTGTTAAAGTATTCTTTAATATGCTCTTCAAAAAAGAAGGGGAACTGTACTTTCAATGTACGATTGTCGAAATCGGGAGATATATGGGATCGAATCAGTGTTGATACAATAATAATGGATGTTTTGAGAATGCATTACCACGTGGATTTCATTCACAGCAAAGCTGTTCGTTCAATTATCTCCCTTGTTAGGTGACTGGAGTATGACATGAAAATTTCAGGTTTACAATTTTCAGTCAGTAGTGTGTGATTTGATCCTGAAAACCCTGACCATGCACAGATGCAAGAGAATTATCGGAAAACATGGTCTGCAGTGATTTTTCCACCTGTCTGAAAAACGTCAAGATTCATAATGACACCCTATGCACGTGTAGGAGGCGCCCACGTTGTGCACGTGATTCACATGCATTGTGTTTGCGTGTCGCGATAACGTGAAATGATGCTACATACACAAGATGAATGTTATTGTAACGTTTCACAATAAGTTTTCTTTCTATCAGACTTCAGGTTCCCCTACTTTGCTTGAAGAGTATATTAGGACCCGCGAAGATCCGAGTCAGAAGTCATGCTTGTAAGAGGCGGCTAACGGGATTGGGTAACGTAGTCAGGCTACCTGACTTGTCATCCCAACTGCGTAGATCGATGTTCATGATGCTGATCACTGGATTATCTGGTACAGAGTCACTTATTTACAAACCGCCGCCGTATAGCTGGAATATGAGTTCGACGTTAAAGTGCAAACCAACCAGTGCTGAATATTGTACAGAGCGGTGTTAAACCCAACTCACCCACTCACGCACTCACTCACTCACTCACTCACTCTTTCACTCACTGACTTTAATTGAGACTGGAATTGCATTGAACGACCAGTCAAAGCCAGACCACCTTTCTGACTGCCTGTATATTAGTACGTGTGTTGTCTGGGGTATATTCACCTTTATGTAGCAATCTTCAATGCTACCTCATTGATCACATCGCTAGACTGTTTACAAAGCAATATGTGACAATTTCGTTACCAGCGATTCACTGGCCTCGCTTACATAACGCACTTTCTGCGCAATAATATCCCTATAAATGACAATTGAATGATGAGCAGTTACCATGGCGACGTTCATTATCTAGTTGAGAGAGAGAGCCATAACTGCCAACACCCGTACATGATTATCGTATTAAAAGTGTATGAAGTCGATTTGGTCTTGGAATGGAGTGCGTGTGCTTGCGTGCGTGCCTACGTACGTGCGTGTATGTACGTCTTTATGCGTTCCTCAGCGTTGGTGTGTGCCATTGGGACTCTGTGTGTGTGTGTGTGTGCCTGTTTCGGGTTGTAGGGTGTCTGAGAAAGTGAATTTGAATCCATGATGCTTATGCGTGCGTGCGTGCGTGCGTGCGTGCGTGCGTGCGTGCGTGCATGTCCGTATGTGAGGATGTGGTGCGTATGTAAATGTGTGTGTGTGTTGGGGAGGGGGAAAGTGGGGATAGTTGGGTGTTGTGCTCGGGGTTGAGCGTCGGATGAAACTGAGCTTGGATGTCCACAGGCTTCGCACATACATCAATGCTAACGTATCATTATTGGCGAGAATATTCCCTGTAAGAAGTCGGGTACATATTTGCAACGGATTCAAAACGAGCGCTGGGTTGCTATCGGAATTGTACTAAGGCCTGTGAAACGACGAGTCATTTAACACAAGGGATGAGATCTTTCAGAATTTCCGATATCCACTCACTCGTGTGTGTCTGTGACCTTTACAGAACACTGACAACTATTAGGAAACTGCATCGATCAAGTAGTTGCATAAAAGGTGCTTTGATGAAAATAGTAGCACAGCACTTTGGACAGATGCAAAAGACGTGGGTGGCACGGTTATAGCGCTTCAGAGAGAGTGAGTGAGTATGGTTTTACGCCGCTCTTATCTATATCCCATCAACGCTTCACGTAATGTACCCACGTAGGGAATCGAACCCGAATGTTCGGCCCGACGAGCGAACGCTTTAACCGCAAGGCTACCCCACCGCCACCACTTAGGGACAACCTTAAAGTCGGCGTAAGAGATCAGTGGGTGAGTGGTTTTGGTAATAGTCCAGCAATATCTCAGTGAAAGGCACCAGTAATGGGCTCCTAACCTTTGGGAATCGAATCCGGATTTGGGACGTGGAGACGTCTAACCTACACTCCTACTGCAACACCAGAACGATCACAGTCCACAATACTGTGGTTGCATCATATTAGTACTTTAATGGTCATTTCTCCGTGAGTACATTCAACGGAACAGAAACTCCCGCAACAAAAAAAGTATCAACTAAATGGGTTCCAAAGCTTCCGACATCGCATCAAAAAAGTATCGGGTACACTATGTCTCTTTTTAATCTGATTCTGTTAGAATCTGATCCAGAAAGGTTCTTGCAAGTTTGACCCGTGAAGGTCCCGGTGTAGAATAGGCCTTCAGCAACCCATGCTTGCCATAAAAGACGACTATGCTTGTCGTGAGAGGCGACTAACGGGATCGGGTGGTCAGGCTTGCTGACTTGGTTGACACATGTCATCGGTTCCCAATTGCGCAGATCGATGCTCCTGTTGTTGATCACTGGATTGTCTGGTCCAGACTCGATTATTTACATACCGGACCCGTGAAGGTCCCGGGGTAGAATAGGCCTTCAGCAACCCATGCTTGCCATAAAAGGCGACTATGCTTGTCATAAGAGGCGACTAACGGGATCGGGCGGTCAGGCTTGCTGACTTGGTTGACACATGTCATCGGTTCCCAATTGCGCAGATCGATGCTCCTGTTGTTGATCACTGGATTGTCTGGTCCAGACTCGATTATTTTACAGACCGCCGCCATATAGCTGGAATATTGCTGAGTGCGGCGTAAAACTAAACTCTCTCACTCTTGCAAGTTTTAGTGAAACCAGGGTTCTCCAAGTGAAGCCTGGACCTATACGAAGTAGAAATCTGTGTGATCTTTCGTCACTCCAATCTACGAGTAGTGGATCCTACTAGTGGCATAGTCTGCCATACAGACTAGTGCTGATATTGGCATACAACAAGCGATACGATACATCACGATACTAACATTTTAGTCATGTTAGTCACGACGATATATTGCAAAAGTATTGTGCGCTTAAGCTGCGATAGGATACAAATCTCCATATAATGGTGGCGATACGATACTAAAATTTCTTATTGGAATACAAACTATTAGAAAACAGATAAAAACAAAAGGACTTTACAGTATTTCGTGAAATTCCGCCAGCGTTGTTCAATGTTCATTCAAAAACCGAGATACATATTAATAACATTCGGGCTCTACGACTGTAATAGTTCTTGATGCGGGATTTTGCGATAAACATTTACTTACAAAGTGAAAATACGTAAGCATGTATTTTAATCATCAAACAAAAGTATGTCTTTTTTCTTGACAGATACAGCGATTCGGCAATATTGGAAGCTAAGCATCGATGTATCGAGGTCCATTTGAAGCATGGGATGCACGACACTGTAAAACTTTGTATCGATTCACTGTATCGGCGACCCATGGATCGATGCTTATCGATGAATCGTCACACCGCTGATGCAGACCCTGTGACCGTATATCCAAGAAAGTCCACGCAAGCCTAGAAAATATGGCAAGTCTAGATTCCACAGCTTGAAGAAAGTCTCAGGGCTCCTTTTCATTACATTGTATTTTTTCACTATGTACTTTTTGATGTAAAATATGTTCATTTGAGAGACTTGTTCTTAGTCTCCTGGTGGCGCTACAGTCCACGAGGGGGGGATTCTGATACTGACACATTCTCTTCCGCATTTAAACTGTATCATGAATGGTGGGATCAAACCATGGTTTGGGCCGCTTGACCCACTATACTGTCCCTCCGATCTGTATACATGTTTGTCTTTTAACGGTGGTCCGTCAACAGACCAGACAGTTCACGGTGAACACCTATCCATTCATTTGTACAGAGTACGGAGACAGGCGGTAAACTAGAATAAGCCTTAGTCTCAGAGTATATGTAATTTTGATAGTAACCCATTTTAATTGAAAGGAGACCCAAGAGATTCAGAATCTGAGGAAGTCTAGACTTGCTTTATGTAAGGTCTTAGCATTGCAGTGAAGGCTTGGCATTAGGCAAAGTAATGTGGTTCAGGGACTGTTTGACAGACTAGCGGCAAACCAAATCGCTGAGGTTTGACACCGGATTCATTCAACACAGAGGTCGCTTGGACCATGCACTTATACCCGTACAAATGTATAGGACAGCCCAGTACAATGGGGTGATTATGTGGGGCGTCGTCGGTGTTATCTTGCAGGCTGTTTTATCAGGAGTGCTAACTGTGTCAGTAGTGTTTGTTAGATTTGTTTCATACCACCATTGAAGACTGCACATACCGCCACAGGCGGTACATACATGGCAAGACTTAGTGAATGAGTGTAGTGTTACAGGAGAAATGGGTTTCACATGTTTATATGTAACCATGTTGGGAATCGAACCCGGGTCTTCAGCGTGACGAACGATTACTTAACCACTGATCTACCCTACCCTCAGATGACAAGGAAGTCGATAAGTAATACTGATTGCTAGTTCTGAGTTATTTGTTTTCTATGCAATCTTATAGTGATACATTCAGATATGCTTAAGCTGATATTCACATCCTTCTCTTTTGGTGGGTGAGATTAGTTTTACGCCGATCTGAGCAATATATTTCTGCGATCTTTAAGTAATCGAGTCTGAATAAGGCAGTCCAGTGGTGATCAGCATGAACATCGATCTGCGCAACCGGGATGCGCCATGTGCCAGCAATGTCAGCGAGTCTGACCACCCGATCTTTTTTTTCGCCTCTACGACTAGCAAGGGTTGCCGAAGATGAATTATAATCCAGGTCTTTTCCTTTAGCATTTTTATGGAGATACGGTAAACCTGAGCTATTTTTTCAGTGACAGAATATCACTTTAAGGTAAAGTGTTTGGTTCAGTTGTAAATTACGTAAATTGAGAAGTTACGACGTAACACGCAAACAAAATCACTGCACACGTTGCAATACCCGCATTTATCACTATGACACTCAGACGTTCGTTTTCAGATAAATGCGTATTTGTCACTGAGATTAGATTCACATCACAAACTGTTTTTATCATGTTACTGAGAAGAGACGACCTTTAAGTAAGTCTTCGTATAAAGGGGAAAAGTTCGTCGAATTAGACGATGATTGCCCAGACCACGGAATCACTATAGTCGTATTCAAAATGGAAAATGTTCTTACTCTTATCCACTGTTTAAACAAAGTTTTATATTGACCCCTGGTGGTTTAAGGAAACTAAGAAGGTCATTATCGTGGGTTCGATGTGGTTGCAATAATTTAATATTTTAGAGAAGATATTATTTCATGTTACAGAGAAACATTTCTGTAGAATGAGTGAGTCTAGTTTTAGCAATATACTAGAAATATCACAGCGGTGAAACCAGAAATGTGCTTTACACATTGAACGCATGCGGGTAATAGAACCCGTCTTCGGCGTGACGAGCAAACGCTTTAGTCACTAGGCTACCACCCCACCCCTTTTCTGCAGAAAGTGTGACAGTAAGAATATTGAAGAAGCATATCTTTCGTTCTTTTCATCTTACACGTAATTGGTTTTGGGGCACTCAGTAAATTCCTGCTATATGGCGGTGGTCTGAAAATATTCGAGTCTGGGCTGTGCAGTCCAGTGATCAACAGCATGAGCATCTATCTACGCAACTGGAATACGATGACATGTGTCAACCAGGTCAGAGTTTCAGTATGCACCCGATCCCGTTAGTCGCCTCTGACGATAAGCACGGAGCAAGCTGAAGCCCAATTCTTAGCCGTAAACGTGCATCAAGCGTCCATCCATTATAATAGCTTTAATTCTACTACGGGTTTCGGGTAGGTAGTGTGCCCGAAGACCCGGGTTCAATTCCCCACATGGGTTTAATGTGTGAACCATATTTCTGGTGTTCTCAGGCGTGAATTACTGCATTATTGCTGAACATGAAACCCACTCACTCACTGTGGACCTTAGACTGTTATAATCATGTGCAGTTTTGAAAGGTCTACATGATTTGACCATGCAGTGGATTTAAAGTTCTCGCTCGGCAAATGCACATGTTAAAATCAGGTCAGATCCGGTTGCAACATGAATGAGTGAATTTATTTCAACGCCCCACTCGGCAATATTCCAGCTATATGGCGGTGGTCTGTAAATAATCGAGTCTGGACCAGAAAATCCTGTGATCAACAGCATGAGAATCGATCTGCGCAACTGGGAACCGATGACGTGTGTGTCACCCAAGTCAGCGAGCTTGACCACCCGATCGCCGTTAGTCGCCTCTTATGACAAGCATAGTCGCCTTTTATGGCATGCATGGGTTGCCCATGACCGGATCTTCACGGGCTTATAAGTGTGAAACCCTGTTCTCTTCAGACGAAAGTTGTTCTTAATAAACACTAACATGAATGTCCACTATGTTACGTACTTTATTGGTGTTGACACAGACGTGTGATGTCCGATTCACCTCAAGTCACAAGACCCGTCAGCCAATACAAACTCTACGTCGAAAGGCGTTTGTCTTGGTAGTTGGGGAGGATTCCTGTCAGTTGAAATTTCATCGATACGGTAACTGTAATGATAGTTTAATGTCAGAGGTCACCGCATACGTGAAATGTTAATGTATTGCTAAACAGATAAAATTTAACAATTCTGGTAACAATTCTGTAAACATAATCATCTCACACCACGCAAATGAGAAAGTAGTGAGTGAGTGAGTGAATGAGTATGGTTTTACACTATCAGCTAGCTAGTGTTGTAATTTGTGACTCGGGACATGTACATTGTAATTCCTCCTATCATTCCCGATTCATTGTCCATGGTGAGTCCAGACCTCTTTCATGAATCCTGCTATACGGTTAAGCCATTGACAAACTTTAGAACAAGATCGGAACGAGCCAGAATTCATAAGTTTCTGGTGCGCCGAAGGGACGCAACTCTGCTCTTCAGCTGTGACCCCCGTGTCCCCGTGCACACATGTACACACAGTGCCTTCCTGGAACACTCACCAATATAAAGTAACATTCAAGGACCATACTTGTACAGACATGGTTTGCGATGAAACATTGTTTGGGCTTTTTTTCTTTGTTTTTGTTTTTGGGGTTTTTTTAAGGTGCAATAATCATCATAAAATCAGTATGGATTTCAATAATTTTGTCTGTTTTTAATGAGTCAAAGGATCAAAGCCATCATGCTCACCACTAGAAGTTGTATGTACGTGTTGAAAACCTGTCGTTGCAAAAAGGGCTGCTTTGTGTATATTTTCAGATCTTACTGAAAAATAGGTCACTAGGAAATTGCTACATTCAGATAGCATGTATCTTCCGATAGCAACACAACCGTGCAGTAGGGCGAGATTAAACGAATTCCTCAGTGCCTTCAGAATTCCATGTTGCCGGATGCCGGATATGAAACGCGGAGTAATATCGAAACAGTGTCCGAAATGAAAACTAAAATATTATAGTTATTAAATGCAAGTTGTTTTGTGTCAAATATCATGATATTTTAGATCACGGTAGGGGTAGCGTGGTGGTTACCGCGTCCGCTTCTTCACATGGGTGCAGTGTGTGAAACCCATTTCTGGTGTCTCCCAGTGTGATATGACTGGAATATTTCGATAAGTGGCGTAAAACTAACCTCAATCACTCACTCACTCACTCACTCACTCACTCAGTGGTGATCAAATCCTGGCATAGTGACTGGGACTTGATTTCATGACGTCAGGCGGAGGAATGCGATTTCATGTATACCTGTGTGCTACGTCCACAGCGCAGATTGATCGCTCAGATCACAGTATCCCCTCTCATTCCTAAAGTTTCAATAATGACGTTTCACTGAAGTCAAGTAAAGCCAGTGCGTGTTATGAAAAGGATACGTAATAAATGTAGAACACCGTACCCGAACTTATGTACTAAACCCGAAGACGTCATGGATGGAGAGAAACAAAACATCTATTCGTTCAATACATATCATGGTCCACATGACTATAATATGACGTTCTATATACATGTATCCACAACTCCTTGAAGATTTCACCGTTAAAATAATTTTACAATGGTATTACACACTGTGTAATAACATCGCGTGATGTCGTACGTATGACATCAAAGTGGTTTACAGTTATGACGTCACAACAGTAGTAGATCTTGCTTGACTCGCGGAAAGCTGAGTGTCATCACACCCGTTGAATTCTTAGGAAAGAAGTAGTTTGCTCGATACAATTTTGCAAATGCTGGCCGATTTATAAACAAAGTAGTACACCATGTCCGTGTAATACCATATTTATGAAACTCGTGAATGGTATAGGTATCTAACTCACTTTCGCAAACCATTCACTAGTTTTATAAATATGGTATTACACGGACATGGTGTAGTACTGTCTATTGTTCACGTAATGGAACATTCTGTCACAGTATGAATGACGTCATGTACTATATTGTTGACGTCATGCTTTGGACACTGCTGTCATAACTGGAATGTGTAATACGGATGCATCATTATATTTTTTCCCGAATCCATCGTCATAGTGCTTTTGAAAAGTGTTACAACTCAAATACTGACATGTTATGATTATTCCAATGGTGAAGAATTGGGGCTGCCCTTAGAATATCCCGCCAAATAAGCACACGTGAAATCCAGCATCATTGATTTTTTTTGTTTCAGAACATCGTTGCCATTTCTTGACTTCACGACCTCAAAAACTGCAGTGTGACACAAAGAAAGCTAAACAACGATTATGTTTTGGTTTCTCACGAATCTTTTCCGGAAACAGAACAGAAAAGTTGCTAACAACAGGAAAGGCATGTATTATTTACAGGACGGACAAAATCTGAAATAAAATCAGTTCTATGTGAAAGAGGCATACTTTACTGCCTGGTGTAGAGATCTGCATGATAACTGCAAAATTGCTTCTTTTTTTTTGTTTGTTTGTTTGGGTTTTTTTTTTAAAAATCCAGCCGGGCCAGTAAATCAACACAGTCACTGGCCCGACCTGCTAGTGAATTTTCATGGGGTTATTTTTTTAAAATATATCACTTTCTCCGACTTGTTAAGACATAGGACACTTGTAAATCATGACAGATTATGGCTTGATACATTATGGTATTTCACTTTTTGCAATAATTTCCCTAGTTCCTACATTCAAATTTTGGGCTGGTGAATAATTTTGTGGGCTTGTAATTTTCAAGCATAGTTAGCCCGACTGGCTAACAAAATGTGGAAACTGTTTCGCACACTTATTCAATATAAATAAACTTAGGCTCAGTGTTATTCGTTATACTGGTGTATTAGTGTAACGAATAATTTCTTCAACATGCGTAAAACTATTCTTAAAAGAAATATTACATAGCATTACTCTGAAGGTGCAATGTGGCAAAGTAATTCACAGTACGATCATCATCCATAATCCACGGAACCCAAGATGATTCCAGCGCACCGCATAATTGGTTTACGTAATACACATATTTCATGGCGTAATCTGTAATGTCTGTGACGTCTGTTATGACGTCACAAAAACCGAGCCGACACAACATGAACACTATAAGCTTTTGGAATCGGTACTCTCGAAATATAGAAACTTTCATTCTTAAGCACAGCTTTTAAAAAGTATTGATAATCAATAATGATATGTTTCTTACTGACTTTATTGCCGCTTATTAATGTTGCTAGGCAATAATAAATTGAAGGTTTTGTTGTTTCTTAATTAACTACCATATTCGTGGTAGGCTAACTGTAAATAATCGAGTTTGGACTAGACAATCCAGTGATCAATAGTTAGTCGCTTTTTACGACAAGCAAGGCTGGTTGAACTGGAACACGGGTCTTCACGGGCAATAAATGAATGAATGTAGTGCTCTTTCACATATTTTGAAGTGTTATGAAAAAGAATAGAGTTACAGATCTTCACTACATGTAGTAGTATGAAAGAATGGGGTGTTTCTAATTTCAAATTCTGTTGTTCAACCACATCAAAATATGGATTAATAAAAAATAAGAATAGGGTGTGTCTAATTTCAAATTCTGTTCTAAAATCACATTAAAATATGAAGTAATAACGAATAGATATAAGAATATGGTGTTTCTAATTTCATATTCTGTTCTTCAATCACACCAAAATGTGAAAAACATTATAGATAAAAAATATATCATGCCACTGTTCGCCTTACACGTTTCTTAAATGAATTCAACAAATTGAGTTTCTATATGTATGAAGGTAGAGTCCATTCATGTTACCCACATAATTACCTTAATACATGTACCTGAATAGCAGCCGAGTATGATGTCATCAAACCCCTCACTCTAGTTACATGGGGGACTCAGGTGGGAGACCGACAAAATGACATATTATATAATGACTGCCTGCACAACGCGTGAGTCTGCCAAATGACTCTGGGAACTTATTCTGCCACAGATGCAAATAACGAAATTGCATAACTGTGTGTCTGTCGACAGGATGGGGTGGAGATGGTTAATCACAACTCATTTGTGGTTTTGCGTTCATCGCAAAAGCATCTGTGTATTCAGTCAGTAATTTGATCAAGGGCTATTTTTCAATATGTCCACCAGCTTGTAAACATGTTTTCGTCTAGGCAAGATATGATGTGACTGTATAAACATGATGTGAACGTATCTATCATAGCGACCTTTGTTTTACAAAGACCTTGCTGTACAATGTACTGTTTCCTCAAATATAAGCGTAACCAATACCAATATTCGGGTTGTGATCCATAACGATGTAAATACACAATGTTAGAAAGAGGTCAAATGTACCACATGTTATTTTTTATAACACTTTCTCAGTAAAGTACAAATTCTAGTACTTTTGTTGGGTTGGATCCCATCCAGGATTCGAACCTACACCAACAGAGTCAGGCACCTAATTGCCAATCACTCAGTGTGGGGGTTCGAATGCCGGATGAGACTTACCCCAACAAAACTACTAGAATCTGTACTCTACTGAGAAAGAGTTACGTAAAGATGTCGTTAATGCATTTTGTCGGCCATTGTGCGGATGGATAAAGTGTGGATATCAAGTAGTGTTAAACGATATTTACGAAAAGAGAGCATAGAACGTTTTGTTCGGGCTCATTTCTTGTTCTAGCTGCTGTTTTGGTGCCGTATTATATTTCACCGCGGCGGTTACTGTATCACAAAACAAAATAAATAACGGTAAGGTTTTGGAAAACAAAATGGCGACCACACCACTAGTTATTGTGTTTGACGTGAAAACATTTTCAAAGGTTCACTTTCATTTAATCAAAGGACACTTATTTTATTTCGACATTACGGAAGAGGCTGACATAAAGATTTTGAATTATTTCTAATTTATAGGCAAAACGAGATATCGAGAGGCGCGGTATATTTCACAGCGCTAATCAGGTCAGTTTTGTCCCTCGTGACTAGAAGACACGTGGGAAAACTGATGTTGAATAATGAACAGAGAATGGATATGGTAACCGCACATATGGCGATAAGAATGATAATGCACAACACCAATATATATTCATAACAATCGGCAACACGTTTGAAAGATTAAGTTGAAACTGAGACGGTTTTAAAGCTTGGCTAGGGTTATATGTTTTCCTCTGTATAAACTGTGAAACATCGGTTACATTAGCTCGATGCAACATTAGTATCAGTATCGCACACTGACAGGCTGAACGTTGTGACAGTTTCTTCCTCAAAGTTGTCGATTACGATATGTAGTTTCTTATACAAGGGGGTAAAACGTAACAGCTATATCTCCATTCATAAATATCTCGACGGCTGACAGCTCGTCTAGGGCAGGTGTCATCACCGACAATATTGACATGTTGACAAGGACTTTGAAACTGTCACGGGTGTTACATGATATCGTTATCATCTTACGTAATTTCAACACAACTAAACAAGACACGCTTAGTGTTTTCCAATAAATTACATCTTGACTCATAGTTGTATTTTCTGTTTAGCCATAACTAGTTACATCGTACGGGATTTACTAGACTAATGCATTAGCTCTGAATCTATATCCATATTTGATAGTGACAAACTAGCCCTTATAAATTGAAAAAGAGCCCAGGGAGACCACAGGTTCAGAACCTCAGGAAATATAGATTTGCTTCATTTAGGGCTTTAGCATTGCAGGGAGGGTTTGGCAGTAATGAAAATAATGTGGTTCAGGGACTGTGAGACAGACTGTGGATTTACGAATGCATTTGTACAAGATGGTTTAGCGCATGCGTTTTGAGAGCATTGTATACGATGATTATGACAGCGATTATCAATCTTCATTTACTCATTCGCAAGGAGAAAATGAAAATGTGATCAGACCGGGTTTTTAGTGAGTAAGGGTTCGTCTCGTGATAATTATGACATCAATCGTTCGTGGAAAGAGCTTGAGGCAGTATCATGAGCGTTCCTTAGAGAACCGTAACGGACAGAGTATGCCCAAGTAAATAAAATGAACCAGTTTAAAATTGACACAGGCTACGAGAGTTGTAAATCTTCTTCACAAAGCCTCGCGGTATTAACCCGTTATGAATCAAGCTACGGGACTTATGCCCGACTCCTAAAGACACAGACAGCCCCAGGGATGTCCCGTGGGGTGACACTGCCTGGTCTTCCTCTACTTTAGTTGCCACGGCAGCAAATCATCGATTAAAATGTTGTGAACAGATGACGCCCCGCGGCGGAGCGGTGTTGCTGACTATGTTCGCGTAGGTGTACACTTTGTGAACATGTTTGTGTGTGGTATCAATACAACTCTTAAACTACGTCGTCATTGCCCACAGCATATACCCTGCGCTCCACTACTACAGATGCTACTATTCTTTAATAGTACGGCTGCGTCTGCTCATTCTTCTTCACCTCCTACTACTACTAACTACTGCTACTGCTGCTACTACTGCTACTGCTACTACTACTGCTGCTACTAGTGCTGCTGCTGCTGCTACTACTACTACTACTATGACGACGGCGGCGCCCCTCTCCTCCTCCTCCTACTACTACTAACTTCTGCTACTACTACTGCTGCTGCTTCTGCTGCTGCTGCTGCTGATGATGATGATGATGATGATGTTGCTGTAGTCTGTATCACAGCTCCTGAACAATGTTATTTTCCCTTCCGCCCAGCCACCCCTGGAAGGTCCAAGCCTAAACTGAAGCAAATCTACGTTTTACCACTTAAATTGAAGCGCTTGTTTCCATCAAAATCATATATTTTTAAGGACTAAGCTGAGCCTACTACTACTGACACATCATTCAAACCTCAGCCTATTCAGTGTGTTTTAGTTACATGACATATACCATGTACGGTTTGTGTAATTTACAGAGGATTTTGAAAAGGGAACGCGGAATGATTTTTAGGGAAAAGGGTATAAACATGGAATAAGTTGCTAGTTTACTAGCAAACAAAAAGCGTACAATCTCGCAGTGAAGCATCATTAGAGTTTATGACAGTGCTTAAATAGATCTGACATTGGTTGCATACACTGTCTAGCGAAGATGCAGTATATCAGACAGGCCACGGAACAAACGTACCCCTAACCGCCAACACGTCTATATCCGTTGGCAAGACTATTTAACCACACTCTCCGGTAGCGAATCAAGTGGTTGATCTCCTATTTCACTTTGATTTAGATAATTTACAAACATTTTTCTGTAAAACAGTTTCATTAAAGAGCCTACATATGACTCTATCAAGCTTGATATATAATATATACACCTGGAATGTGGAATCTGTTAGCTTCTTTACAAAATACATAATACAGCAAATCTGACAAGAACTTTTTTCGCCATTCAGATAATAGTTACACGTCACTTTTCTTATCAGCCCCCGCATTAATCTGCTTTATCAGTCGGCAGTGGCGCACTCCAGGACCAATCATGACTTCATAACGATAAGAAGTTCGGACAGGTCGGGTGATATTAAGTTGATATTAGGCCATATATATATACACACACATCATGCATACAGTCGAAGTTGATCTACACCACGACTGTAGTCGAGATTGATAGACACCAGGTTTACGAGTCTGTCGTACAGACCCTGAAGCAAATATATCCAAGAAAGATCACGCAAGTCTAGAAAATGTGGCAAGTCTAGATTTCCTTGGCTTCAGGAAATTTTGAAGATGACAGTGGAGAAAATCTCTGGGCTCCATTTCATTATATTATCCTTTTCTTTTTACTATGAACCTTTTTCGGTAAAATATGTTCATTTCAGAGACTAGTCGTTAGTCTACAGAGTTACAGTTGAGATTGACATACACCAGGGTTACAGTCTAGACTGACATACACCAGGGTTACAGTCTAGACTGACATACACCAGGGTTACAGTCTAGACTGACATACACCAGGGTTACAGTCTAGACTGACATACACCAGGGTTACAGTCTAGACTGACATACACCAGGGTTACAGTCTAGACTGACATACACCAGGGTTACAGTCTAGACTGACATACACCAGGGTTACAGTCTAGACTGACATACACCAGGGTTACAGTCTAGACTGACATACACCAGGGTTACAGTCTAGACTGACATACACCAGGGTTACAGTCTAGACTGACATACACCAGGGTTACAGAATAGATTGATATACAACAATATACACCAGGTTTACAGTCGTGGTTGACCTTCATCTGTCACACATGCAATGACGGTACCTCCATGACGGACACATATATCAACATCGGCCCCAACAGAGTGTTCACTGATCAATATCGCCGGCAGGTGAAACGAAAGGTCACTAGGTACAAAATTGTATCATGCTGGGGTCGAACCTGTGTCAGCACCCAGGATGGGTCAGCGCACTACCCTCACCGAGATATCTCTGGCGTATCTATACCTTACTTTAGGTCTCCGTATACAACGGTACAAGTACATTGTAATTGCTGACATATGAACTCACCAATATATCTTAATCTTAAATCACACATCTGTCGATTCTCGATTACAGAAAAGGTAGTTTATTTCATAGCAGTATGTGTATTCGTCTGCAGGGTCTTGAAGAAATATCAGTGAAGGGCGGGTACTTAACGTCGGTATTACATATTGCGTTCAGTTCATACCCGGGACCCGGCCGTTGCCCGTTACCATTGATGAATATTCCTCTTCCGTCCTGACCTATTTTAAACTGGTTCTGTGCATGACTGGGCCTGTGTGAATGAACGTGTACTACTCTCCCTCCCAGTAACACAAGACGAAGTATGAATAGTATTTGAATATTTTACAGATCAGGATGTTTGAAACCATTTCCGTGTCGTTTTCGATGTCTGTAATAACAGCAGCCAGGATAGCATTATACTGTGTTTAATTATAAGTGCTTGCTGTATTTATCGATTGTTTCCATTAATTATTTGTAGCGTATGTATTATAGAATGGGTGCTGTGGAGGAATATATGTATATACACAGCACTGACAGATGCAGCGGAGGAGCGAGGTCGTGATACACTGAGACACCAGACGTCCATTTATTATTCGTACCACTGGCAATGACAGCAGCAGTAACAACAGTAGTAGTAGTAGTAGTAGTAGTAGTAGTAGCAGCAGCAGCAGCAGCAACAACAACAACAACAGTAGTAGTAGTAGTAGTAGTAGTAGTAGTAGTAGTAGTAGTAGTAGTAGCAGCAGCAGCAGCAGCAGCAGCAACAACAACAACAACAACAATAGTAGTAGTAGTAGTAGTCACTGATTTTAGAGTTGTAGCATTGGGGTGGTAGTTTAGTAGCGGTAGTAGCAGAAGCAGTAGTGTTGGGGCAGTTGGGGTGTACGGTTTAAAGCGTTCGATCGGGTTCTATTCCCCATATGGGTACGATGTGTGAAACCCATTTCTGGTGTCCCTCTAAAAACACAACCAAGAGCGGCATAAAACCATACTCACTCACTCTTCTAGTTTATTGTTAGAATATTCCATCAACATGAAAAGAGAGTTAAATTTGGGGCTTTGAGCAATCGCCTCAATTATCAACAAGCCTATGGATACGTGGCGTTATGATGTGGAACCACGCATGGGTGTTTATCGATAGTATTGCACACAAAGCGTGTATTACGTGAGATACACATCTTTCGAATGGTTGTATTATGTTCACGGTAGCTCCAGAACAATCCTGCTCAATTTCATCATGCGGTATGTACGTGGAGCTTTTAATGAGTGCGTGACATGTAGTCATGTGCTTTCATCAGCCAATCGCAGCCATGGGTTGTTTTACGGGTGGGCGCGTCATGGCCTGATAACGTGTGATTGTATGTCGAGGGAACTGCGTCTTGTTTTACCTGTGTTTGCTATACGAGGCTGCTTATACTGTATAACAAACCGATTCTGTGAAATATTGGCGTTGCATTGATAATATATGAAACAAGATATTCACGATATATTCATGAACACATGATAAGCCTTTAGGTTCGGTAGTAATATGTGAGTGAATGTGGCTTGACGCCTTTCGAGCCACATGCCAGCAATGTCACGACGGAGGATATCAGAAATGGGCTATACTTTGACCGCTAGCCTTCCCCCAAGATCCCACGTAGCAATAAACTATTATTAACAGACATATGCTCATACATAAGTTGAGCAGTAAGAAATAAATTACCTACATTTCTAATTACTAAAACAAATTGTGCTGGTTTGTGGTATTCTCAAATGGCTATATCAAAACAACGCCGTCCAAAAGGGCTGAAGTTGATTTCGTAACCACTTTAATTTCTTGCCCTATCCATATATTCTGAGATTAGACAAAACTCTCGATGTTCAAGTTCATAAAAAATATAATTAGAAAGGGGGGCGTGAATGATGTTTTGATACACATAAACACTGATTAAATATTCTGCAGAGACCGACACGAAAGCGGTGTCCTGGCTCCTCGTAGAGAATTTTAATATCAGCAATAGCGAAACAGACAATTATTTTTTGTTGAATTGGTTGTGCAATGTCCAATACAGTCTATTATGACATGAAATGACCTATTGGTCTTTTCAAGAGAAATGTATCAAAACCTAAAATTCAGTAGGGGTGTCGGGCGATTATGATTGGGATTTTATGGTGTAAACGGCTCTGTAAACGCAAACTGTGTAAATTAAATCATTTTAAATGTGAACGAAGAAGAGTTGCCAAAAGTTTGGCACTGGAACTCAGTCATTTGTACCTATACTGTGCAACATATTTTGCACTGTGACATTCAAAAATCTGTCATTCATCGAATGTCCGTCCAAGCCAGTCTAGCGCAGTGTTTAGAAATCTACATAGTCACCAAACTCAAGACTTAAACAAGCAACCAGAGATTTCACCAATTTGGACACGCAAGTATTTTCCCATAGAATATAAATGCTGTTTTGGTGGGCTGGGAGTAGTTTTGATCTGGGTTTTTTTCTACGTCCTTTTTTTTCTTGGTGTGTGTGTGTTGCGTTTGGGGGGGTGTTTGTTTTAACATAGAGTACGTCGATGCTTTATACCTGCTAATTATCTCCAGGAATTTCCATCTGTTACATTTTTCCAAATGAAGGTGTCGTATGACATAATATGCTGGATTTATACAAATGCACAGCTTGTTTTCACTGCAACAAGTTTTACAGGTAAGTGTTCGGACAGATGGATAGCTTCTTGCAGAGCTCTTTCGGCAGTCTAGCATTGATTTCACCGTGGAAAGGTTATCTAGGACCGGTGTGTTCCTTGGATCGAGAGCTTGGGACGGTGTGAGCAGCGAACAGCGAAAGGGTACCTCTTTTGTCCATACTTTCGGCAAGAACATAAAAATAGCACGGAATTTGTAGTGCTATACCCATATTGACGTCATAGCAAAATCGCAACATTGCCTAACCATAGAGGCCGTTTCAGCCAATCAGAATTCACCACATTGGGTTCGCGTGTGACGTAGACCGGTATGGGCTATTCCAAAATACAAAGTCTAAGGGGGCCACGTGTTCAGAACAGTGGTGCAAATATAATTAGCGAATAAGATAGAGTCTATTTCAGTCCGCACTGACGTAGACACTCTTCTAGGTAAATGTCTATTCTAATGTTAACCCGTAGCCCTTGATTCTTTTACCCAAGTGCTTTCTTAGTGTTGGTGCTGGGAGCAGGAGGCTGTCCCCCCTCGCTGTGGAACTTTCTATCTATACGGAGTTCACTGAAGACCGAACTCACAGTGTAGGGGATACTAGCTAGAAATTTTGATTTCTGGCTTGAAATTTCGCTTTTCATCATAACCATTCAAACAAGGGAACGTTGGGGATACGGGTTTTATTTTAACCACAGCGCATGAGCCGTAGGTGACAATTTAAGAGGATACTGTAAAATCCGTGCAATGGATCTTGCACACTGCAAGCCTGTGGAAGAGGTTGCGGCGCATTTTAGCGTGGATGAAACCGTCGGCCTCCAGGACGATGCTATCAAGAAGGCACTAGAAAAGTATGGACCAAACGGTGAGTATATTACATTTCTTAATCCAGTGATAAATATTAATTTTCAATAATTTACATCGCCATATTGTAATGTATGGCCAATGGCGTCAGTAAGCCTTAACTCATCGATGAGAAACCATGCTTTCAGTCCTCGTTATAGGGCGATTCATGTTACGTTTATTTATCAATACCCCAATGTTATGTTTGAAACACACGATTATACACTATTTCATTCTCTTTTCTGTTTGTATTTTCAGAATTGCCGGCGGAAGAAGGTAAGTGATTTATCGACGTGTCTGTCCTTTCGCTATCCAACAACGTGGTCGCTTCATACACCTAAATGCAATGTCACATGGGATTGTAATGCCATGTCAACTCGCGGTCGCATCTATTCATTTATAACAAACTTTCTTTAATCCATTCCCATTTTCTTTGCAGGCAAGCCACTGTGGGAACTTATTCTTGAACAATTCGATGATCTTTTAGTCAAGATTCTTCTATTAGCCGCTATTATATCATTTGTGAGTATATTTTCAGTTGTTTACATGCAAAATCTCTATGCATCCCGTATGTCACGATTTATTCCAGTTCACAGATGTTTAGATTAGCCTCT
Source organism: Haliotis asinina (assembly GCF_037392515.1). NCBI lineage: Eukaryota > Metazoa > Mollusca > Gastropoda > Lepetellida > Haliotidae > Haliotis > Haliotis asinina. The sequence continues at coordinate 96,959,195 of NC_090280.1, forward strand.
TACACGAGTGTGGATTTTTCAGGTTACCCCTAACCTCACATGGATTCATAACTGATTTTAATGTGAAAACAAAACTGCTTGTCTAGTTTCTGAGTTAGGTAACCAAATGCGAGTTAACCCCCTTTGATCTCGACTTTAGTACTGATTACGTCAAGGTTTATTGAAGATTTCAGTGACACCATTTTGAACAGTGGTATTGTGCGCCTCAGAAAGAAAGTAAGAAATACTTTGTGCACATTAACTTGCTCCAGAAGACGTTTCAACGTGCCCGTATAAAGACAAAATATATGTTATCAGGGACCATATGGTCGCTGATAGAAGGTTGTGGCTTCACATTTTATCAACTTTCGCCAGAAACTCATCTTCAGACAGGCTATGAACAGAAAACTAGGGTTGAGTTAAGCATATTGAAAACTCACTCTGGGGAATATACTGTGTATCCTCTTCTACGACCTACAAGTACGTATGGAGGTTATATTTGCAATAATATTTTCATATACCTGGCTGTAATTTTCTGTTATGAGGTATATTTATACTTGCGTCAGTTATACATAATGATTACATTGACTTTAGACGTTTTCAAACCTTCATGTTCATAAATGAAAATCAGTTGATAATTTTCTATGAAGTTGGTCATCAGTGCTTAACCAACATAACCATTTTAGAACTGTCTATGCTTTGTACTAGGGGTGAGGGCTCTCCCTCAAGTGTTTAAACACTTCGCAGCAATAGAGTACAATGTTACATTTTGTCACTACTGTCCATGAACC